>NC_067248.2:253830774-254167053 GCF_019359855.2 Lolium perenne
ATGTTGGTATTGAGCTTACTATTGATGATCCTTCATCTATATCTCATTGCAATGGTTCATCTTTGGACTTAAACACATCTAGCACTAGAAATGATTTACATGCTTGTGTTGATAGTCCTTGCATATCATGTGTAAGTTGCTTGAAAAAATCTAATGATGATATGCTTGCATTGTCTTGTGGCCATGATAAAAATGATTCTATTTCCTCTAGTTGTTGTGTGTCTAACAATGTAGAGGAAACCAAAGATTCTATTGGTCAAGACAAGATCTTGAAAGGAGCCTCAAGTAACTCCTCATCTTTATTTCACGGTCCTCATATATGCCTTATGGCCAAGGGTTCCACGGTACCTCCTACCATGGAACCTAATATGTCTCGTGGTGATAAGAATGAGGATGAATATGAAGAAGAGGATTGGGTTGTCTCTCTACGCGATAAAGGTGAGAGTGTATTCAAGGTTCTTTACAAAGATAAAATTGCTAGCTCTCACTTCTTTGAAATCTTGACTACCGCTATTGAGAGCCAAAAACTTATTTGGATGCATGAGAACACCATTGATAAAAAGGGTGCTCTTGAACGAGAGTATGCCGATGATGTAGCATCTTTAAAGAATGATCTTGAAGAAGAACAAGAGACCGTAGCCTCTCTTGAGGAGCAACTTCAAACCCTTGAGGTGTCTCAAAATGAAATATTTGCTAAACTCACTAAAGAAAGAGACCATGCTAAAGCTAAATTAAAATTGCTTAAAAATGAAAAGTTCAAAGTTGGTGTTGGCCATGATAAACTTGTTAAGGATCTAGATGATCTAGACAAGGCCCACAAGGCCTTGGAGAGCGAACACTCTATCCTCACCAAGTCTTATGAGCAACTACAAGCTTCATATTTAAAAGAGCATGCTATGTTACCTTCTCTTCTTAATATGTCTTGTGATGATGCTTGTGCTACTAACTCTACTTCTTGTGAAGCATCTATCTTGAAGGAGAATGTTGAGCTAAGGGCTCAACTTGAATTGCTAACTAGCAATTATGGGAAATTGGAAGAAAATCATGGAAAGCTTTCTAGCTCCCATGAGGATCTTCTAGCCTCCCATGATAGGCTAAAGTTAGCTCATGAGACTATCATATCGAAGGCAACACCTTGTGAGCCTCATGTGGATACTAGCACTACTACCCAAAATGCTATATTGCCATGTGCTAGTCCTAGTAATTCATCCACTCATAGTATTGCTAAATCTTGTGATGAATTATCTTCCTTGCCTTGTTGCTCTAACAATGAAGGTTCTACTTCCTCTAGTACTTGTGTTGTTACTAACCATGTAGAGGAAATCAAAGAGCTCAAGGCCCAAGTCACTTCTTTGAAGACCGACTTGGTAAAGAGTCATGAAGGGAAATGCAAACTTGACACGATGTTAAGTGTGCAACAATCCCCCAATGACAAGAGTGGACTTGGATTCAAATCCAACAACAAGAACAAGTCCAAGAACAACAACAACAAGAAGGGCCAAGTACAAGTCAAAGACCCGGCCAAGATTGTTTGCTTCAAGTGCAAAATTGAAGGGCACCATGTTAGATCTTGCCCTTTGAAGAAGAAGCAAAAAGGGAAGCGGCCTCAAGCTCAAACTCATATTCAACCTCAAGTTGAAGAAATTCCACTTCCCAAGAAGAATCAAGCCAATGCTCCCATTGTGGAGAAATCTAGTGAGAAGAAGGAGAAGAAAAGAACTTGCTACATATGCCGTGAGAAGGGCCACATCTCCTCTTTTTGCACTATTGGTACCTCATCCAACTCTATCTCCATTGATGATGTTTATTCTCTTTGTAAGGATGAGGGTGGCAATGTGTTTGCCAAATATGTTGGTGCTCAAAGTGGTGTCAAGAAAAGAACCATTTGGGTTGCCAAGCCTATTGTGACTAACCTCTTAGGACCCAACTTAGTTGGGGACCAACAATCCAAAACTTGATCAATAGGTGCTTTTTGGAGGGCATTGGAGACTTGGCTACATCATGAAGAATTAAGGGATCTTCATCATTTATATTATATCAAGCCAAGTCTTTTGACTATCTTGCTACAATCATATATCCAATGTTCCTCCTTGCGGTAACATGTTCTCAACTCATTTATATTGAAAGTTACTCGCCCCTTTGCATGTGTTAGTTTTGTTCCTAACATATGTTTGTATATGTTGTGCATCCTACTAGTTTTTCTTGAGAAATCAAGTCTATGTATGTTAGGTTGCACACCATGTATTTGTGTGTGTGTTGGAGCCTCTTTGCATCTTGTTGTATCCTATATGGCTCTTATGAGCGATTAATGGACAATCCCATTTTGGGGGAGTGACATTCCTTTGGGAATTTCATGATCCTAACAATGTGTGTACATGAGGAATACCACTTAGAATTGATATTGCAAGATTATCTAGTCTCTATGTGGTATGTCATCTTCATGAGAAATTCAAATTCTAATGTCCATTAATATCTCTACTTGGATCTTATTTGCCTCTTGTGAAAATAAATTCCTTATCACATTATGGGGGAGTAATAAGCTTTGTGCATATTACAAGCCTAGAAAATGTGAACATTTGAGGTTGTGTCACATAGAATTGATACCGTAATTTATCTCTCTCCTATGTGGCATGTTTGCTCAAACAAGCTCCAATTTGCTTAAATGGCTTCATTGCTAATATCTTTGTGGATCTTATTTGTGAAAGTTTTTCTTGGCATGGTTTTTCACAACGTGTCCATCAATACATTTTTGGAAAACCATGTGCTTCAAGTCATACTATTAATTGCTTTGCATGTTGGTATGAATACTATTAATTGCTTCGCATGTTGGTATGAATACTATTAATTGCCTTGCATGTTGGTATGACTAAATGAAGCTATCAAGAAACTATCTTTGCATGATGGTTAACTCTTATCTTTTACCATATGCTTTGTTCGTTGTAAATATGATCTTATGTATACTTACAAACTACCACCGGGAAATATTTCCTAATACCTCTTGTCCTAGGACAATTGGTAATCAATTATGAGGTAGATATTTATTGATCATATTTACATTGGCTCTTGTGTTTAAATTGTCTTATTTATTACCATGAATGTGTTGTGCTTTGACTCCCATGTGTCTTCCTTGCATCTTATGGATCTAATTTGTCTATTCAAACTTTCTTAGCATTTTAGTAGATTTAGGTAGCGTGATGATCCTAGTTTTGTGCATTTAGTATTCATATGCAAAATCCTAGATAATGCACTAATCTTGGGGGAGCTCTCCTATATTTGTTAGAATGCTTAACATCTCTTGATCTTTATCAAAAATTTGGTTTTGGGAGTCATAAATTTTCTTTTTGGTACTTTGTGCCATCATAAAAAGTGTCGAGGGTTTGGTTTATTTGTTGGAACCTTGCTCTCTTGGGAGTTGGTTATCTCATTCCTTTGTGCTTTGGTTTAATTAGCTTCTTATAATGAGATAAGTCTTTGGAGTCAATCTTGTGTTGATTTGATTCTTTGATATAATTTGGACAACCATTGTCTCTTGGTTTATTTGGTGTTTTGTCCAAATTGTATCTTCCTTTGGTTCTTGAAAGTATTGTGCATGCATATTTAATATATGTATATCTTATGGCATGTGTCACTTTCTTTGATCCAATATATAGGGTAAACTCCATCAAATCCTAATTTGACTAAGATGTGCATGAAATTCAATTTCATATCTATATGCACATAGAATTGTGGAGTTTGTCCTATATGTTGTAGTGTGTCTAACTACTTCGGACCCAATTAGTTTGGGGACCATTTTGTACTTACCTTTGTGTTAGGTACAATGGATATGCATTGAATGCTTGTCTCACTCTTGGAAAGAAGTGGTGACTCAATGGTAACGTGAGGCAAGCTAGGATGATCAACGAACACATATCTACTACATCCACACCAATGCTATCTTGGTAACAAGTATCTTCTCATGCATACTTTTCTTGTATCCAACCTTATGGTTGCATCTTGGCATGAATCTCTTGATTTGCAAATGTTGTGCTTCTTGCAAAAGTCTTAATGAAACCTCTTTATTGTGAATGTGAGTAATTTGAGATGAGTGCATTTGTTGGGAAGTATTTTAAATCATGCTCATGATTCATCCATCCCAACTATGCCTATCTAGCAATTTTGTTGCATATCAATTCCTCAAGGCTCTCACATGTGCAATATAGATGAAAGTGCAAATTTAGTTACTTCTTTTGGTATCCCCGTTTGTGATACTTGTTGCCTTTCTCAAATGCATCCCAACTATCCTCTATCCCTTGTTGATATTTGTGATGTATTTTAGTTGTTTGTGGTTGAAGTTCATGAATGTACAATAAGATAAAATTGAGCCTTTGGCCATGCTATTTAAGCAAAAATTCTTATTGGTATATTGCATGACTTCGTCTTGAATATCATACTATTTTTCTTGCGTATCTATTTTGTGTGTGCATGTTTCTTTGTGGATAAATATCTTTGTGATATTGCCCACTTAGAGAAACTTATACACATAAGAGATGATACATCTCCTTTTGATATCTTTTTTATTTATTGCATGTTGATTGGTCATGCCAAGCAATATAATTCATTGAAGACTATGATGATGTTTTTTGCTCATCCTTGTAATAGTCTTATAATATGCTTTATCATGCCTTTCACATATCCTCTTGGTTGAGCCTTTTTTATTATGGTGCCTCTTACTTGTTGCTCAACTATTTGTTTGTTGCAAGTGTTAAGCTTATTGTTCTATCTATGATCTATTGCAAATGTTTGTGTTTTAAATGGTAATAAGGGAGTGAGGATTCCATGTTATGCATATTGTATTCAAATACAACATTTTAATTTATGCATGTACCTTGGGGAGCTTCCTCATTTGATTTAGAGCACTATCTTGTGGCGATCATTAGAGTTTGATTCACTTGGTATCTTTTGTTTTTGAATGATATTATGGGAGTGATGATTCCATGTTTGTGCACTTTATACTCTAATGGAAATTGTCTAGTTTTGTGCACAAACCTTGGGGAGCTTCCTCATATTATTTAGAGCAATCTTCTTGATCTTATCATAATATCTATCTTTCTTTTGGTATCTTCCTTGTGGTTCATTTGGTTGCTTGCTTCATTTGTTGAAGCTTCTTGACTTTGTTATCTTTTTGCAATCTTTGATCCTATCTATAGTGTGATTCCTTCCGAATATTCGTCATTGGATATGAGCATTTGATTCCACTCAAATTATGAGAAATGCACACGCTATGGAGGAACTCTCACTATATTGGCCTTCTAAATTTTTCACCCATTTCGGCAATTGGTGCCAATGGGGGAGAAGTTTGGAGGGTTTAAGGAATTTGGTTATGTCTTTGCTTTGTGCTTAAGCATGTGCTTTTATTGCATTGCATCTTGTTGCTTTGCATAGTTGAATATTTAGAGGAAACTCCACTAGGCTTTGAATGCCAATATATGCAATGAAAGTCAAGATCATTCACACATGCATATATTATGGGGGAGTTTGCTCTATATATTCAACTTATTTGTTACTTCAATTCCTTATATAAACCCTCTCAAAGAGATTGTCATCAATTACCAAAATGGGGAGATTGAAAGTGCATGGAGCCCCCATGTGTGGTTTTGGTAATTAATGACAATCCCTATGGACTAATGTTTGCATTGAGTTATATTTGTAGGAGTTGTCCATAGGCAATTCTTGAACCATATGTTGGCTTCAAGGTTGCAATAAGAAGAAATTGATGAAGGATATCAAGTGTCAAGTATGTCTTGAAGATGAAGATGAAGTGAGCCCTCAAGCTACTTCAAGACATCAACATGATGAAGAATGAAGAAATGAAGTGCAAGTTCAAGATGAGCCATCTCGAAGAGATCCTTTGCTTGAGTCTTGCCATCCATATGGTGATCATGGATATGTGAAGATGCGCCGAAGAAGAAGCTCTCCCATGGTGGATTATGGGGGAGCAATCCACAAGACTTCGTCAAGCAAGCACAAGCAAGAAAGGCGTTCCATCTTGTTGAGGTCAAGATCGTCGTCATCGAGCTCAAGTGGAATGCGCAAGTATAAGGTTTGCTCTTGATAGGGTTTGTTTCTCACCGGTCTCATAGTGTAGTTGGAGACCGGTTTATAGTTTAGTTGCCGTACTATCAAGAGGGCTCTCGAGTGAGTAACTCGATCGTATCGTTCGGAGAGAGCTCAAACCTTTGCATCCTTGCATCATCTTTCTTGGTTGTTATTTGGACCTTATCCATGTGATGTTTTAGAGCTTGTGCTTATTCTCATGACAAGCTCTAGTTCATCGAAACGGATTTCGCATAGATCACTTGTTGCGTTTTCGAGTTTGGTTCATCATCTTTCTTGGTTTTATTTGGATCTTATCCATGTGATGTTTTAGAGCTTGTGCTTATTCTCATGACAAGCTCTAGTTCATTGAGAATGGTTTTTCCATGGGCAACTTGTTGCATTTTCAAGATTGGAGGTTTTACCGGTATGTCTTTTTGAGATAGGTCAAACCTTTCATCATTTGTTTCTATCCTCCTTTGCTGGACTATGATGTTTCTATGCATATTGTTGTAGAGCTCGTTGTTGTGATTTCAACGAGCCCAAGATCATCGAAATCGGAGTCCGGATGCAAAAGTTATGCCCGTTTTAGTTTTGGTGTTTCTGCAGTTTTCTTAGGCCGGATATTTTGGAAATATCCGGGCCGGATTATCCGGGCCGGATATTTCGAAATATCCGGCCCCCGAAATCGTCTAAGGACCGGAAGAAAAGCAGCTCTGGATAGGGGCCGGATTTTTGGCCGGATTTTGTCCAGGTTTTGTCCCCGAGGCCGGATTATCCGGCCCCCGGATAATCCGCCCAACTTGGGCCGGAATATCCGGCCTGTTTTTGCCCAAACGGCTCGATTTTCTTGGGGGTATAAATACCCCCCTTCTTCCTCCTTGGGCTGTGCTTCTCTCACTCTCTCTCCTCCATTGTTGAACTAGAGAAGCTTGCTCCATCTCTCAATCCCTCCATGATTCTTGCCCCCATTTGAGGGAAAAGAGAGAGGAGATCTAGATCTACATTTCTACCAATCAAATCCATCTCTTTGTGAGTGGAACTCTCTAGATCTTGATCTTGGTGTTCTTTGTGAATTCCTTTGTTCTTCCTCTCTTATTCCCCCAATAGCTTTTGTAGCTTTGTTGGAATTTGAGAGAGAAGGACTTGAGCATCTTTGTGGTGTTCTTGCCATTGCATTTGGTGCATCGGTTTGAGTTCTCCACGGTGATTCGTGGTGGTGAAAGCAAGAAGGTTGTTACTCTTGGGTTCTTGGAACCCTAGACGGACTCTAGGCCTTTGTGGCGGTTTGTTGGGAGCCTCCAATTAAGTTGTGGATGTGTGCCCCAATCTTTGTGTAAGGCCCGGTTTCCGCCTCGAAGGAAATCCCTTAGTGGAACCGTGACCTAGGCCTTTGTGGCGAGGGTCACCGGAGATTTAGGTGAGGCGCCTTCGTGGCGTTCGGTGTGTGGTGTGAGTACCGCATCTTGGGGTGAGGCCTTTGTGGCGTTGGTGTGCATCGAGCAACCACACCTCAAGGTGAGCCTCTTGTGGCGTTCGGGAGCACTAAGCAACCGCACCTCTCCACCGGAGATTAGCACTCGCAAGAGTGTGAACTCCGGGATAAATCATCGTCTCCCGCGTGCCTCGGTTATCTCTATACCCGAGCTCTTTACTTATGCACCTTACCTTGTGATAGCCATCGTGCTTGAAGTTATATATATCTTGCTATCACATACTTGCTTGTATTGCTTAGCATAAGTTGTTGGTGCACATAGGTGAACCATAGTATATATGCTTTGGGCTTGACAAAGTAAACGCTAGTTTTATTCCGCATTAGTTAAGCCCATCTCGTAAAAGTTTTAAATCGCCTATTCACCCCCCCCCTCTAGGCGACATCCGTGTCCTTTCACCAGGGACGGAGCCAGAAAAGTGATATAAGGGGGGCCAACTACATGTAAAATTTCTTGGAGGGGGCCATATAGCTAAATTTAGGTAAAACTGCAGGTCAAATCATCATATTATCAAGGGTATTTTCAGAAAAATTTCCATCATGAGGGGGGCCATGGCCCCAGCCAGCCCCCTGCTGGCTCCGTCCCTGTCGTTGACAATGAATAAGTCCACCACACCTCGACCTCGTTCCAGTGGGTTACTTCTTGGCATCGTTAGGAAGCCTGTGGAGGTTGGTGTGTTGACTGTGATCAACCTAGCATTGGTCTTCTTCTCCTTGTTTTGGATTCTTCGGGATTGACATCGTCGGCACTTCCCTGCAAAGATCGGTGATTTCCCGCACCATGTGTGGATACTACTTTCTTGTCCTGACAATTTCGATAGTGACACAGAACTCTGAAGGCGGCAACATTGGTGTGTCACCGGTACGTGCGCGTGGAAGACTATATTCTATTTTACTCTTATGCCAAGGTTTTTTTCTTGTAATGTTGGTGTTTGATTAATATAGAGCCTCAACTCATCGCAAAAAAAAATCTGGGGTAGTAAATATGTGAAAAAATTCTTTCTTTTAAACGCGCCTACCATACTGAAAAAAAAATATGGTTGATCTACACAAAAAAAATAGGCAGCATAGTTTTCTCTACGTGCATTGTATGTGCTTGAGTTTAGAATTATAATTTGGTGCAAATTGAAATTTCTTGTATAAACCATAGAAGTGCATAGGATGTAAATGGATTGGATCATAGCGGATTTTTTCGTAGCATATCTTTTTACCATGTTTTCTTTCTCATATTCAGATCGGAGCAGATATTAGTCGGCTGCGGATTTGGATGAGAATGTATGGGACAGCGAATTCAAATTAGAAATGAGCCGGACTCGGGCCAGAAACAAAAATAGTCAGATAGATACTTTCATGGATAAGTAATTATTTTTCTACCAAAACTTGAGAAAGATTTAACTTTGCAGCCTTGCATAAGTCAATTAATTAAGTAAATAGGGACATAACTGAATTTAAAATCCAAGCATTCACAAAGATGGTATAAAAATAAACTAAATATATTAACCATTAGTCTATCGGTGGTAGTTAGAGCCTAACAGTATCTCAAGAACTACTAACTCTGTGAGATTGGTATTGGCTTTTGACGAAAATCGGATTTTTCGGTTTAAAACATTTGGATAATCCTAATTATTTTCAGATAATCCATATCTGCATGGTTTGTTATACCATATTCTATACCGTATCTGGGGCGCCAATTCAGATTGGGATATATACTTATCCACCATATTCGTTCAAATCGGATTTGAATATCTTAAAACATGTTCGGAGCCAGAGTTGGTGTGAAAATTATCATATCCATTTACAACCCTAGATGTGCATCATGGTATAACATCAACACCAGCAAAAAGTAACCCAAAATATGATCAGTGAAAAAGGACAAAATATTCAACTAAGTGTAACTGCAATGACCCTCCGTTTATGTTCATGTCATTTTGGTACATTTTTGTATGGGTTTTTGAAGATGTAAAAGTTCTAAAACCGCAACAATGAATATTTTGATAATTTTTAAACGAACTAGCTAAACCCTAAACTCAAGCACACCCATTTCTTTCGCCAAAATATAAACGCATAACTTTAAATCGTGTGTGCTTTTGGAAAACAAAATGTGTTTTAGAAAATAAATAATTTTGACCTTAAATTAGCATTTTGAAAAGGGCAAACTCACTAATGGCGCAACAACAACTGACTCTTGCTGAAGGAATAGAAACCACGGAAAATAGCACAAATGCAGAACAATCTGCTATTTTGAGTTAGTTATACATATAACAACCTGCAAAGCACCTCTCCTCCTGTTATTTCAAAACATATTAATTCTGCACCTGCATAATATAACGAACTTTATGAAGGTCTATACTTGCTTCAGCTAGATTTATGCTGAAACCTGCTACATTTTGCAGCTGAAGTATAAGGCTGTAATCGCTGTATCATCATTCATTTATTCTGTGGTTCACTCAATACATCCAAGAGGTTTCTACATATACATGAACATCCACCTCGTCACAGACCGCATTATTACCAGACATATCAGCACTAAAAAATCAATCAAAAATGGCCTATAGCTATCTATGCAACTCATCCTGTGTTCTATCCTGTAACTCCTACGGTATCTACACAAAAAATGTGTGATCCTGTATCTATATGTGATTAATCAGTACAAGGTAATGCCAGGCAGCTCAGCCTGATCAAAGGCTGGCCAAGCACAGCAGAGCAATGCCGGCGATGAGGGTCCGGCTTGAGTGCCACTGGATAGACGAGCTGGATGAAGGCTGGGGCACGTCGATCTGGGTGATGTTTGGCGAAGGACCCCTTGTGGCTTCCGGATTAGAGCTGCTTGGCCCCAAGGCGGGTTTCGTAGGAACGGATGAAGGATTCGGGTTCACAGGAAGCTTGCTTGAGTTGTCGACGTTGTAGCCTGACGATCATAACAAGCACATTGTGTAAGGGCATTTTCTGGACTGGTAATGGACCAAAACCGAAAATCAAGTTCAGAGGATACTCACAATTGAATGTTTTCCAGCCCAGGACAAGCCTCTCACGGTCGAACACAACCTTCAGCCCGGACATGAAATTCTCTGCAATGGAAGTGACCAAGCAATAAGCGGTAAGAAGAAGGCAGATCATCGGCAATGTTGTGACTTAGTGAGCAGTTTAAGACATATCATGGCAAAAGGTATAACCTTTATAGGCAATAATGATTTAACAAAGAGGTTGCACAAGGATAGTTAATGCTGAAATATATGAGGTTTTTGCATAAAGAAGTACAGAAACCTGACAAATAAGCTAGCGAAGCAGGTCTAAAAATGAACACGACATCCGGAAAGTAATAATAAATCATTAATCATTGGTTCTTTCTAACAAACATATGCTACCAACTCCATCCGGGGACCCAAATTAAGGATATAAAGCTAGATGGGGTAACCCTTTGCACACCTCAAACATCACTAGTATGGTTCAGACATAATCTTAAAAAAAAATCAGAGCAAGGCATCTTTATATAGTCTAAGAGTGTAGAGAATAGGAGCTCACCGCCAATTAAGTTAACACCTTCACTCTTCATGATAGCCAAGCAATAGCCAATTGGTTTCTGTTCCATCATAGAGCAGCATGATTATAAACTCAGTAGCTATGGGTTACTTTTGGCTGGAAAAAGATTACGTAGTGTAAACTCTATCTCACCGAAGAAGTATCTGTTATGCCAATGATTGGGTTATTGACAGGAAATATACTGCCACCTTTCGTCGTCAGACTTATGTTTGGAGTGTTAATGTCTCCCTTGGCACTGGAGAGCAGCATATCCGTCAGGTACAGACAGACAGTAGCTTGTGAATATTTATATTCAAGGCAGGTCACTAGATAAACTTACCTTAGGGTGTAGCAAAACTCAAACGGCAATGAAGAATCAGGCTGGTTTTTCTTCTCTTTGGCTTGTGCATTGAACTGAACAAGAATTGATACAGATGAGAGCCATCGAGAAATTGTAAATATGGTCAAATAACTGCTAATTTGGTAAAATCTACTTACAGAGGTAGTGATCTCGGTATACATCGGGTCGGAGAGAGCGGTGAACGAGGTACCGGAGTCCACCACCACGCTGAACTTGGTGCCGAACGTTTTATTTCCGACCGTAACGTCGGTGACGCTAATGTTGTAATACGGACTGCGGAAAGAGGAGCACCCCAGTGTGAGTTTCACAAAAACCTATTTCTAGTTTCTGAAACAGTGAGATTCAGTAACAAGCAAACATACTTCTGTTTATAGATGTTCAACGGTGTTTCCAGCTGGTCCGAGCTTCCGGTGTCCCCGAAGTTGATCCTGCCATGACCGTCTTCTCCAAAGCACATGGAGAAGGAGTTAGCAGCGATTCCCTTGCTCGCCAGCAAGCTAGGCACCGACTTGCTGTCCATGCCGAGCCCGAGCAGGCCGTTGGGCGCCGCGCTGCCTAGGAAGGAACCTGTCTGGACCTGTCCACAGCTAACAACTCACAAAAATTCAACATGGCCAAGTGAGCTGTGGCTCAGGATTAAGAATGTAAAAGATCATGAAGGACATATACATACCCGAATGTAATGGGGACCTGGGTGATCTTGGATTGGCCGGACTCGGTGGTCAGGTAGAGGACATCCTCCACCAGCACCCCGTTGGAGGAGGTGTTGTCGGACAGGTACTCGATGCTGTAGGGGCAGCTGCTGCTGGCGGCGCCGCATTGGGTCTGGAGATCGCAGAGGCTGCTGCTGCAGGGCACCTTCCGGCTGGTGCTCGACTTCCCGGGGCTGTACACGTCGAACCTCAAATCCTGCTCAAATTGTTTACAGTTACACATCGGGAATTCAGCAAGACATGTTGTAGCGTTTTGGTGTTATAAGGGTCAATTCAGGCAACATGATTCAGCAACTGTGCATGAACAATCAGCAAGAATTTGTTTTGACTTCAAACAAGATCACACATAGAAGAGCCAATTAAAAGCCTTGTTTAGCAGTATTGTTTTTTAAGCTCCGTCAGGCCCCAGCTCAAGCTGTCATGCTCCTAGAAAGGTTTCCACTGAACCAGACGGCACGTGCCGTGCCTCCGTGATTTTTTCCCCCGAAATATGCCGGAACAACTCCACCGCGGAAGCATGTCTACCACCAACTAATCCCTTTTTCGTTTGCGCGCAACTAATCCGATCGTGATCCGGTAATTATCACCAGAAATATCTCGTGGAGCAGAACTAACACGATCGAGCGCGGATCGTAACAAGCAGAAGAAAACAAATCAATGGAGCATGGTGAAGAAGAAGGAGAGGAGGAGTAAATGGTACATACGCCGTAGGTTGGGTCGGAGAGCGGCGCGCACTTGACGCAGTCGCAGGGCACCCAGAAGAGGTCGCTGCCGGTGTCGAGCGCCACGAGGAACGTCACGTTCGGCGTCCCCAGCGCCACCACCGCGTAATGCAAGCTGCGCAACCACCGCCACTTCTTTAGTTAGCCCGAAAGCAAGAACGATAATGACAGCAGCTTTACCAATCAATCAGTCTCCGTTCGTCTTCCCCGGTGGCCGGATCATTAAGCCATGGAGATTGAGGAAGGTAATTAAGGGGCAGAGTAAGTAAGTAAAGCGCGCTTACAATCCGAAGGCGTTGAAGCGGAAGGTGTCGTTGCCGTCGGCGAACGCGAGCGGGCCGCCGGGCGCTGGCGCGGGGGCTGGTGCGGAAGCGAGGGAGCGGCGGCGCAGGTCGTGGGCCGCCAGCGCGGCGTAGTACTCGGCCGTGCCTGCCGGTGGGGCGCGGTGTCCGGGGTGGCCCGCCGCCTCCGCCCACTCCCGCACCGTCGACGAGTACCGGTGGTGCACGTCCAGGCTCAGCGCCTCCGTCCCTGATGCCGCCGCCGCCGCCAAGGCCGCGAGCAGGAGCAGAGCCCGCACCGCCATGCCCGCCGCCGCAGCTCCAAAAGCGGAAAGTGCTCGCGGCTTTACAGAGTAGTAGCGAGGAAGAAAGGAAGGAAAGAAAGAAAATGGTAGGTGCTTGGCCGCGGCGTGGCTATATACTGTATCGATCAATCTGCCTATCCTGGAGGTGGAGCCGGAGAGGAGACGAGGAGGAGAAGACCGGGAGGGAGGATCACCGCGTCTGCTGCGGGGTGAGGTGGGCGCTCGGTTTCGGCGGGACGGCGACGGTATGGCCGTATGGGGTGGGAGACGTCGGACGTCAGTGAGCTGGAAGCTTCGCCTTCGCTTGGATCGGTGCTGGTGTACTCTTCTTCTTTTGATTATTTCGTTGACGGCGATCATCTGGGTGGAGGACACGGTTGCCTGCCTGATTTGGGTCTCCGGTTCACACCCTGGCTATAGCTTTGGTCTCGGCCGACCTGTGTCTCGTCTCCTCGCGTTGTTTATTCAGGAATAATCGAGTCAGTCAGGTGGGGGATGAGCACCAGCAGAGGGCCACCTAGCCAGTTGTACCCTTGTCCTGTACAAACTAAAAATCGTTTTTTTTTTATCTTCAAAAATTCCAAATAGATTTCGCTTATGTAGAGGATTGCACGTACGTGCCATTTTCCATATCTAAATGTGAAAGTACATAGCTTAGGTAAAACCGGCGAGTTTCAGATGAACAATCCAAAGGAAACTCCTCCTTACCCGTTTAGGGCACCTCAAAGCTGCCGGATCTTGTCCGTCTATTTTGGTCCGTGCGGGCACGTTGGGGTCGGAACCCTACCCAACGCCCCCCCAAGTCCCGGTGCAGCAAACGGAGCATCCCGCCCGCTGCGATTTATTCGTTGCTCAAATTTGAAGTGCGTCGGCTGCGATCGCGCGCGTCCATACCTAGCTTCCCCGGGCCCGCTTCGCCTTCTGTGCGTCGGTTCTGGCAGGCGGCAACGATCTGGGTTCTGCGATGCGTTAATGGTCTCGCTTCGCCTTCCGCGCGCCAGTGCTGGTGGGCGGCGCACGGCTTCCGCGCCCAGTCATCTCCCCCTCATCCACATACCATAGAGCGAGTGCCGCCATGGACAATTTTAGCCGTTCTGGAAGACGAAGAACGGCCAGAAGGTGGGCTCTTCACGCGGACGCCGCGAGAAGGAGAGGGACCCGCACTACGTCCCAGCTAATCACGCCCGTGGGTAGTACGAGGAGGGGCGCTCGGCGCGGTGGCCGGACGTCAACCTTCCCGCATGATGGCCGCTCAACTCCTATCGGGTGCCGGTGGCTCCCGTACCACGCGAGGGCCGAGCGTGCCGCGACAAGACCCGCCACCGCTAGTTCATCCCCCCGCCCGATCTACGGGGTGACTTAGCTTTCGCGTTGGACTCCTACGGCTAGCTAGGAACTGTTCGGCTCGTGGGAGTTCGACCCACGACGCCAAGCGGGGTATCTGGACGGCGTGGCCTACCTGAACCGTGACTACCACGGTGGCCTCTTCAACAACGACGAAGACAACGGTGGTGGGCCGCCCGATCTGCCCATTGTCAAATCGGAGATTTAGGCACCCGAGCTGACCGAAGAGGAAGCCTTGGAGATCGCCATTGCACAGAGCGAGCTGGACGAGCTCTCCCAGTGGCCCAAGGCGGGCCGGTGACGCCCCCGGTCACCCCAACCCGGAGCCAGATGCATGCCATCTCCAGCGCCATGGCCTTGGAGCCCACCTGTCTTCATTAAGCTCAGCAAAGAGGAGTATGCTGCAGTGGCGAAACTAGGGTTTCTACTTCTATTAAGCCTTGTTTTTATTTTCAACCTCTTTGTAAAATTATATTCACTAATATGAAATTTTATCAAAAAAGTTTACAACGATCAATTCTACAATTTAATTATCTTTATTTATGTTCGCGGCTCGATGTAAACACGGAGTTTGCGTCTACCCTTACCCACGGAGCACGTTCAGGAACACGTTCAGAGTTCAGTTAGGGTCAGGAGTCAAGATTGGACGAACACCGATGGTCTGGTGCCTGCCCGATCAAAAGTTCCGGCAGACTTGGACTAATTGACTCTGTCGTGGCTTGTTGGCGTCTAGAAGTTCAGTGCGTAGTCCGCGGGTACTGAGAAGAAGAAGATGCCACTGAGTTTCCAAGATGGTGACATATCATGGGATTACATGTATCATTTCAGAAAAAATGTGGCGAGGAAAAAGAAGATGCAGCACTGATCACATTTTACATGGAACACACCTCACACGGACGGAATGGATAGCAGATCGAGGGGAAGAACCACTAGTATGATCGTCTCCGATCGACACGCTAGCTCGAACGAACGGACCCCATGGCGACACGGATGGTTCGCCTCGTCGTCCTCGCGCTCCGACGCCACCGTATCCGTATGACCGACCATATCGTCCGTGCGCCGCTGGCGTCTACGTCTCGCTGGTCGAAACCCCGTGCATGACCTAGTGGCGGGACACGACGGCACCGTCACCAGCCACGGGCGCAACACGTCGCGGTCATACGCGCTCACGGCAGAAAGGAAATATTGTTCAGTACGGTTAAGGCGAGAGCTCCAATCAGGCAGGCAAATGTGATCTATACTTTGGTGAACGAATCAGAGTGAGCCACTCTCTGCATAGACTATGAAATCTGTCGGCAGACATATCCACGTAAGAATAAGATAGGTACGGGCGGCGATCAGCGGAGTGATCATTATCCCATCCCGAGAGCAAATTTATTTATAATCAAACATAATGAACTCCTTGATCCTTAGACACTCTGCGTATTTGTTTCACTAGCTACACAACATACACTGTTTCATCTGACTATAGATTTATCTAAATTAGATCTATCTAAACACTAAAAAGTGTGAAGATATGTTAGATTTTTTAAAAAAAATCGACGTGCTTTATGGGACAGAGGTGGTACGAAGTGTTGGTGGGTGCTAAGAGCATCTCCAGTCGCGTCCCCAAAGCGATTTGGGACGCGTCGGACGCGTCCTTCCAAACCTTCTTTTTGTCCGGCGCGACCGATACGGTGTCCGGCGCCTCGAGCCCGTACCCGCCCCACAGGGGATGCACCGTGGACGCCGGACGCACCGAAAAGCGAGGTGAAGCGACGCGGGTCCAACCCGTCAGCGGCTCGGAAGCCTAAAACCTCGTCGCATACCTTTAGTCAAGCGATGTTAATGGCGTCCCAGTTTTCCCAGGCGACGCAGGGACGCGTCTCGTCGTGCATGGTCGTGTGGCCGTCCGCACCGGCGTTATTGCGTGCAACCACCCGCTGCCGCCGCTATACATTAAGAGGCCTTGGGGTTCGTCTCAATCTCTCACCGCTCCCAAACCTTCTCCTCGCCGCCCCCAGATCTTCTCCTCGTCGCTCCAAGCAATGTCGTCCTCGTCCTCCCGCAAGATCGCCGCGGCGAACGGCTTCGGCCGCGGCAGTCTAACCGTGAAGGAGGCGTGGGCGTTGTACCACGCGGGATATCCAGTCCCGCCGGACATGCGCCTGCCAAGCAGCGGCGGTTGGAAGATGGCAATGAACGGCATTGGCATCCCGCCGCCATCGACGCTGGGCACAGAGCGCTGGAAGGACGCCATCTGGGCCCGGCGGGCTGAACTCACCGCCCAGGAGCGAGCAGATCCGACCTGGGCGGCGAAGAACAACGACGACTGGTGATGTCGGCATTACCCTTCGGGTAACCGACATTGCCCTATCCTGTACAATCTAATTGGAGGCCCATGAAGGTATTCGATGGCAAGGCGGGCCACTTGAACGATGCAGCAGAAGATTCCTTGACGGGCAAGACAAGGAAGGAGCCGAACAAGGAAAGTTTAGAGCTAGGACTACTGTAAACCTAGTCGTACCCGGTTGGATCTCTTGAGACCTGGCCTCCTATATAAAGGCCAGGAGAGGGGCTGCCGAGGGACACGATCAATCATAGCAATCTTAGCCACCAGAAGTCTAGAGCTAGGTCGCCGCAGCACTTAGCCTCTCGACGAGATCTCAGCCGAAACCTTCGGCACCCCATTGTAACCCAACTTTCTCATAATCAAGATCAAACAGGCAGGACGTAAGGGTTTTACCTCATCGAGGGCCCCGAACCTGGCTAAATCGCTCCCCCGCTTGTCTGTTAACCGATGTCTCGTGTCAGCCTACAGGATTCCATCAACCCTAAGCCCCAATCGGAGGGCATTGCCGAGGAGTACCCTCGACAATTGGCGCCGTCTGTGGGAAGCCTGTCGGCACAAGATCGGTCATCGGCAGATCCAGCCATGTCATCAGCAGCTTCATCGACGCCATCATCGCCAAGTCTAGGAAGCCCGATTCGATTCGGCTCCTACGAATTCACCCCGCACAGCGACTCTTCTCGCTCGACCTTTTCTGATCTACAAGGAAACATGGAGATGACCTTCGGCAGCGTCCACTACAACGTTAACTCGAAAGGAGTCCTTCGACTGCTAGAACCACTCGCCTCCAGATCGGCAGGTCCAGGCACGTCGTCATCAGTCGACCTTTCGGCTGGTCTGACGGACTCAACGAACTCGTCTTCGCCATCAACTCCCCGTTCGACGTCTTCAATGTCGGTTGGATCCGGTAATCCCGCATCTTCGGAGATGACCTCGTACTACTGCTTGAACTGCGATACCAGGCACGGGCTAGGATCAAGCGACACACCGTTCATCTGCAACGCCCAGTACTCATCGGGAGAGGACAGTGTCGACAACATCGTCCAAGGCGCCACCCGGAAAGCGGCACACCACCAGGTTTATGCTGCCAATAACACAGGAAACACAAGGAACAGGGAAGATGGAGATCACACCCCCGCTCCAGCAGACGAGCAAGTTTTGGAAACAGCGCCAGTAACAACAACAGCGATTACACCATCGCAGAGGAAGAGTGGGCAGCAGTCAAGGCAGCCGTGCTTAACAACACACCACTCCCCGCAGGAACCTCGGTTGGAACCCTCAACGCTTATCGCTCTATATTGGAGAAAAACCGGGAGCGCCTATCGAAAGAGAAAGCCACCCTCGAGAGACGCCTATCCGCTGCAGAACAATCTAGTGAACGACGGAGGGGCTCGCGAGGAAACGCCTCTCGAAGCATTCAAGGAGCGGGCAAGCACCGATCAAGGTTATCCAGACTATCGGAAGATGACGCCAGAGAAATAACGTCGAATCTGACCAAGTCCTTCATGACCACGGACACCGCGGGCATGCCACGGCCAAAAACCGTTGCGGGAGCAACTGCCAATCTCGCAGCATACCTCATCAATCAGCGCCCTGAAGGTTCTATGGCCCAAGCTCATCGGGGTGCCCTAGAAATTCTCGCAATATTAGGAGACAACCTGGTCCCGTGGAAGGAAAAAACCACGTTACAGGCCAACGGCTCAAAGCATCGTGCGAGAGATGCTCGAGATGAGATCACCCAGAGTAGAATCTACAAAGCAAGACGGCGACGCACCGCCAGGGAGGAATATGACAGTGATTCTTCGGATGAAAGCCAGGAGAACGACGGCGAGTTCAGGGGGGCGATTGCTTAAGCTACAAAATCCGCGAGGCGATGCCACCCAAAAAGTTCAAGCCCACCCCTACTGACGCCGCCAAATACGATGGGCAGCAGGAGCCGAGGTCCTGGATAGACGACTACTTGCAGACTGTGATTCTGCACAAGGGAAATCAGATAGCAGCAATGCAATGCTTGCAGCTTTACCTGAAGGATTCAGCATGAGCTTGGCTAAGAGGCCTGCCGAAGGGTTCCATCAAATCATGGAACGACCTAGTAGACGCTTTCGTTGCCAATTTCCAAGCAACATACAAAAGGCCCGTCGGGATTGAGGAATTGCGGCATTGCCAGCAAAAGCAGAAGGAATCGATACGTGCATAGATCGGGAGATTCACCAAGCTCTTAAACGTTGCCGAAGATGTCTCTGTCGACAGGTCAATCGACGCTTTCAGTGATGGCATCCGACGTGAAACTTACATAGAAGAACTCAGGCGCAAAAAGCCAAAAACTATAACCAAGTTAATGGAAATCGCCAACAGCTGGGCTGATGGCGAGGACAATGTACGGAGGTCGCGATAGCGCAGTGACGACGAAGACGACGACCAGCCAAAGCACGACTCGGGTGGACGAAGGGATTGCCACAAGAAAATAAAAAACCGCAGTTACGACGATAGTAACCTGGTAGCCGCAGGATACAATGATCGGCAGGATGATCGGTACGACGACAGACGAGACGATCGGCAGGACGGCAATTGGAACAACTCTGGAAACCGCGGCAACTACAAACCACGACCACAGAGGACTCCCGAGCTACCCTTCGCCGAACAGATAAACGCTCCTTGCTACTTGCACTCGTAGGTCGACTCCAAGGATAACAAAACGAAGTCAAGCCACCTGCTCAGAGATTGTAGGAAGTTCATTGAAATGCAGAAACTCATCCAGCAGCAGCCACAGCCACCACCACCACCACCACCGCAGCACCAGGTCCAGCAGGCTCAGCCTCACCAACCCAATGAGGCGTTTCCACCACCACGTGGGCAGATGAGCATGATCCACGGGACAGGTGTTTCAAGAAGAGAAATGAAGAAGCTCACCCGAGAAATCAATCTGGCAGAAAGTATCATGGCGAACATCCCTGAGTATGTCGAGTGGTCGTCTCAGAACATTACGTTCAGCCGAGCAGATCACCTGATTACCATACCAAAACCAGGACACACTGCCTTACTAGTCGAGGCGCAAATCGGGGGGTTCAAGATGAGCAAAGTCTTCATGGATGGTGGAAGCGGACTAAACCTGATATTCGTCGACACAATCAAAAGTATGGGGATCACCATGAGAATGCTAGAAGAGACTGACACCTGTTTTCATGGGATTCTCCCCACGTCACCGGCGTACTCTCTTGGCAAAGTTTACCTGAACGTCGTCTTTGGCAAACCCGACAACTTCAGGAAGGAAAAGATCGAGTTTGAAGTCGTGAACTGGGAATCATAGTACGACACTATACTCGGAAGACCAGCTTATGCCAAGTTCATGGTTGTACCGCACTACGCATACCTCAAGCTGAAAATGCCTGGAAGCAACGGGACAAACATCACAGTCTATGGATGTTTCTCACGCTCAGATAATTGTGATACGCGACTTTCAGAGGATTGCTGCGAAGTTTAGGTTAAAACAGGAAATCACCGATCTCCCTTCCAAGTCATCGCCACGCGTTAATAAGGAAGAAAAACACGTCAGGGAGACGAAGAAGAAGCCAGCCGACCTTGCCCCAGAAGCTTCGGAAGTAAAAGCTTCGGCAGTTGATGGCACAGCAGTTATAGGAGAAAGCAAGATACTGGCAGTCGCCGTCAAGACCCCCAGTGAAATCAACGACGCTTCGAAAACCGCTAACGTGGTGGACAAGTCGGAAGATAAGAAGAACCCTTTCCTTGCTTAGGTGGATGAATAGTGTTTAGTTTTTCCTTTCCTTTCAACAGGGCCTTCCTTTTTTCGCACTTTAGTCCCGTGCTTACTTTATTAATGAGAACTTAAGTTTTGATTCCTTGAAAAGCATTGCAGTAATTCGGAGCACCCAAACCGCATCATCATAAACCTTGCTTACGCCCCTCGGCGAACGATGGTGCAACGAAGTACGCGGTAAAAGATTGTGCTCCGAAAAAGCCTCTGAAACTACGAGTGCTAAAGGATGCAAAACAAACAAGGACGCTGACCTTTTCCCTCTGCTATAGATGCCTCTACGAGCGCTGTAAATAGCAAGAGTCTGGAAATACATATAAAACAACCCACGTTCGATATTTTACTTATGGAAATATCAAGGAACAACAGGCCCATCGGCAAAGTTAGTGATTCCGACATTAGTGCTTCCGACACATTGGGAACTACTGTCAAGGACATACATCGGTTGAAAGCAAAGTTGCACATACAACGGGTTTAGCAAGACCTGCAACACGAGCTGATCACTCAAAAAATTTACTGACCAACGAATACACATACGCTTAAACGGGCAATTAAGATTTGCTCCTTCAAAATTTGCCAACGGCATTGACACGGTAAAAGTGCATATATATGTACCTACCGACAAATAAGTTTCAACTTCGCAATCCAAACGCTTGGATGAAGTAGCCAAATTACCTATTTACAATAAGAACTTAACCCTGAATTACTCTTGCGGAGTTTCTTTTTCTTCAAGTATCTTCGACTCCTCTTCAAGCCTCTTGACAATTATATTGACATGCAACATTACCTTCGGGTACAGCGTCTCCAAATTACCAGTAGCATTGGCAATAGTCAGCAGATTTGCCGAATGATAACGCGCAAGGACAAGGGCAAATGTAAATCTGGCTCCTGCAAAAACCTGAGCTCGCACCAAGTCTCGAATCTTCTTGGTGTTTCTAAATTCAGACATCAGAGACAACAGTGTAGGGGGGACCGCGTTCAAAGGGAACATCATCCTCCAAATCACTCTTAGGCCTTTGTACCACTTGTCGAAGAAGTGGTGGACTTGCTGGACCCGATCTTGGAACTGTGCGACAGCCGACGCTTTCGAGTGCTCCCTCCAGAAAATCTCCTCGGCTGATGATAGCTGGGTCAATGCGTTCACGCACTCGTGAATCCGCTTGTTCTCTTCAGCATGGTTCAGAGCTATGACTAACAAAGGAATCAACAGAAGATCAGACAATGCATTTTTGACAAAAAGCACAAGGACTAGGGAACTTACAGTTCAAACTTTCGGTGGCCTTATGCAGCTTAGTAAGAGCATAGCGCTCTACGTCGGCTGCAATCTCGCCCTTCTTCTTGATAATGGCAGCCAAGGCATAGGTATTGCGCAAGTCCTTTTCCAGTTGCACGATCCGATCCTTCATACGCTGGATTCGATCACCTTCAGATAGAGCACCCGAAGAATCATCGACAAACGTAGGCACTGGGAAAACCTGCAAAAACAGCGTCAAGGGTATGACGGATCGCATCGCTTCAGCATTGGAAGTTACTCCCATCGGGAGAGTACAAGTAAAAATGTCATAACAACAGTGTACCAGCAACATTGCTAGCATGGAATTTATTACAACCACAAGTTTTGCGACAGAACATTGTTTCACGACAATTCAAAAAGAAGTTTGTTACAAGAATCAAGGGGCTTGGGTCTGGGTCGATAAACTTGGGCCAGCCGATGTTTTCTTTGCTGAAACCAGCTCAAGGAGCTGGCGTGCACACTTAAGAGCCGACGTTTTGAAGATGCCTAAATCGACGAACTGCCCATCTTGCTTTTTCGGCAGCTCCCTAGACATCTCTTCGATATCGGCCTTGAAGCCATGACCCATCATAAGTTGGAAGGCTAGGAGGGAACCTTAGGTACGTGAAGTACGTTTGAATACCTCGATAACCTCCTTGGTGTTGACTGCGAAAGCATCGATCAGCTGCCCCAGAGTCTTGTCCTGACATCTTGGGGAAGATCATCGAGTGCATCCGCGTCATGGCACCTTTGCTCTTCTCAAGGAGCTCCCGTGTAAGTTGGTGAGAGGCAAGAGTAATCGACACACCGTTTGCCGGAGAGTTGTTTGGAAATTTATCCAAGGCATCGGCAGGGATG
Organism: Lolium perenne; assembly: GCF_019359855.2. Taxonomy (NCBI): domain Eukaryota; kingdom Viridiplantae; phylum Streptophyta; class Magnoliopsida; order Poales; family Poaceae; genus Lolium; species Lolium perenne. Next base: position 253,853,816 of record NC_067248.2, read on the forward strand.
TCAGCGGCCCCTGCAAAAAGATGAAATGGGAAAGATTACTAACAAAGGATCGAATTCGCGAAGCAATAATCGACAAGGAAGCATAAAAGGAATTACCAAGCAAAGCCAAGGAAGACTGGCGAAGAAGATCATCTTTTTCGGCCGCCCAAGCTTCGGTGACCAGCCTAGACGCTTCCTCCTCCTTCAGCTTCTCCTTTAGCCTACCGAGCTCCTCCTTCAGGGAGTCGACTTCTTGGCGAGCTTCAGCGGCTATTTTGATTGCACCTTCCAACTTCGAGGAAGAGGATTTAACTTCCTTCTGCAGCCGAACCTTGTCTGCTTCCAGGGAAGTAAATTGGGAGGCGAAGGCCTCCAAAGAAGATATAACGGCTCGCAGATCCTTAAGGAAAGGGGAAAATAGACGTTTGACAAAGAATCATTAATCAAGACACATTCAGGAAAGTTTGCATTACGATCGAGAAAGACTTACAGGTTTTCCTGAAGGAGGAGTCGTGGCGGCAGCAGTCGAAGGAATATCCTTCCCCCTAGAAAGGGAGGAAGCAGTCGATACTTGGGCCGCGGGGGCTGCAGCAGGAGCCGAAGCCTCGGAAGCCGCGACATCCGATAGAACGGCACCAGACTTGGCCTTCTTGGACGGAGGCTCGATGAAACCTTCGTCACTACGAAAGGGAATGGTTGGCAAGAGTTATGAAAGAAATGCAAATGATGAAAGCAAAATACGAATTCTAGGAAAAAGGCACTTACAGTTCAAAGAGATCGTCTTCATCGGCAAAGCCGCCGGTTGATCTCTTCGCAGGCAAAGCTCTGGCCTCCTCCACAGCTGCATTAACAAAGGCATCATGATCAGCGTCGTCGTCATGAACTGATCCCGCTGTGTCGCAAGTATCGTTGGCTGGGGGAGGAGGATCGGTGGAGATAGCTTCAGAATCTATCGGATCATCGTGTTCATTCTCTGAGCTCATGTGCTCGGCAGTATGAAAGTCAACAGGGGCTGAGGAACCTCTTCCTTCGGAAGTATCATTCGGTAGATCATGCAAGTTTTCAGAAACTATGGGGACCTGCCGAAGGAAAAAGCAAATAAGAACAATAATAGTCGAGTCGATCAACTGGAACAGGGTAATAAGAGTATGCGAAGGAATATTTACCTCCATCGACGGATGATCAGCATGAAGAGGTGGATAAGAAGATATCAATGGGATCGAGTCTTCCTGGCTAAGAAGAGTGAGGCGTCGAACTTCGTCAAGAAGCTCCTTTTCCGATAGTTCAGCAACGTTTATCCTGGTCTCATCCTTCGGACCCGAATATAACCACGTCGGATGAACCCTGGCCATGACTGGCTGGACCCGACATTTTAAGAACACCGAAGCTACCTCTGTGCCGATCATGGTCTGGCCGTCAGCCTCTTTGATCCGAAGAAATTTGACAAATAATTCATCGGATGTTGTTCTTTCGTCGGGAGAAAGGGTGTTCTTCCAAGAATGTTTAGGTTTGGCTTCAGGGACGTCGGCAAAGCAAGGAAGCTGGGATTCGGTTGTTGAGGAATCCTTAACATAAAACCATTTCAGTCTCCATCCTTGCACGGATTCTCTCATTGGAAAACTGAAATAGTTGACTTCTGAACAAACAACAAACCCCACTCCCCCAATAACAAAGGGTCCGTTGCTACTGATGTATCTCTTTACGAAGAAGATTTTCTTCCGCAACCCAAAGTGGGGCTCGATGCCCAAGAACGCCTCACAAAGGGTGATGAACACAACAACGTGAAGGATTGAGTTAGGGGTAAGTTTCCACAGTTGGATTTCGTAAGTCCGCAGAAGGCGATAAAGGAACTCGTGAGCAGGAAGCAAGAGATCCCGATACAAGAACGACAAGAACATCACGGTAAAACCAGCAGGAGGATTGGGCCGAGAGATCGCACCTGGGAGAATCACATTTCCCTCATCGGAGGAGATTAGCCCAAGGCTTCGGGCCCTCTTTTCATCACGCTTCGTGATGGAGGACGCTAGCCAATCTCCGGGTTTGGTCGCGGCTACCGAGCTTGGCGGTGCTGGCGGCGCCGGAGTTGGGGGAGGAGCATCTGGAGCGCTTCTCTTTGGAAGACTCGAGGAGGCCTTGGCGGCGGCGCCGCCGCTCGCGGAACTGGCGGCGGCAAGGTTCTTCTTCTTCATCATCGCAGGATATGGATATCTGAAAACGGTGGTGGCGGCGCAGCGGTTATGAAAGAAGAAGGAGGAAGAAGAACAGGAGGATGCTACGATGATGTGAGAGAATGCTAAGGATTTTGCTCTGAGAGATTTTAAGTAGGGGAGAACTTGAGGATTGCGTGGGCATGTCTCGTTGCTTCCAGTTCATTAAAAAGATCCCCTCTTCATCGTTGATCGCGGAAATCGAGGCGGCGCCTTGGTAACCGTACGAAAAAGGCGGGTATTACTTAAAAACGGAGCCAGGCAGAGGTAGGATGGGCCCAACGGGTCGCGTCTTGTCAGTCACGATCAAAGTATCAGTAGCATCATCAGTGACGTCGTGAAGATCGCTTGAAGCATTCGAAGAAATATAAAGGTATCAGATGGTGGACTTGAGTCTATGTACGGATTGCAAGCATCCGCACCTAGACTCGGGGGGCTACTCCCATCGGGAGCGCTGAACGCGCACCCGATAAAATGAGAACTCGAAGATAATCTTGTGCAGAAACATTTGAAGGAAAGGATGGAATGTTCAGCTTGAGTCTGCACCCGGTTGCAAGCACCTGTGCCCAGACTCGGGGGCTACTCCCATCGGGAGCGCTGGACGCGCACCCGATAGAACTTTTTTGCACTCCAGGATCATGCCCGGGGACTTGATTCTGCGTAGGGTGACGTTGTTTTGCCATCGGCAGTTAACCAGCAAAAGTTGGGCACATTACTCATTATCCCTTACGCGTTGAAAACTTATTGAAGAATACAAGCATCGGTGCGAATTTATCGGATGACCCATGAAGACTTGCAGAAAAACTTCGGCAGAGTAAAAATGTTCGAGTGGTACAACTTGAGTCTATGCACGGATTGCGAGCATCTGTACCTAGACTCGGGTGCTACTCCCATCGGGAGCGCTGGACGCGCACCCGATAGAAGAAGATGATGCTAATACAAGATAGACAAGAACAATCAACAGGAGAAGAACATTAGGTGGAGGCATGCTTTAGTCTCTACCCGAACTATCTTCGGCTAGACACTCGGGGGCTACTGACGTGGGCATTACCCTTCGGGTAACCGACATTGCCCTATCATGTACAATCTAATTGGAGGCCCATGAAGGTATTCGATGGCAAGGCGGACCACTTGAACGATGCAGCAGAAGATTCCTTGATGGGCAAGACAAGGAAGGAGCCGAACAAGGAAAATTTAGAGCTAGGACTACTGTAAACCTAGTCGTACCCGGTTGGATCTCTTGAGACCTGGCCTCCTATATAAAGGCCAGGAGAGGGGCTGCCGAGGGACACGATCAATCATAGCAATCTTAGCCACCAGAAGTCTAGAGCTAGGTCGCCGCAGCACTTAGCCTCTCGACAAGATCTCAGCCAAAACCTTCGGCACCCCATTGTAACCCAACTTTCTCATAATCAAGATCAGACAGGCAGGACGTAAGGGTTTTACCTCATCGAGGGCCCCGAACCTGGGTAAATCGCTCTCCCCGCTTGTCTGTTGACCGATGTCTCGTGTCAGCTGATGTCTACGGGTGCTTCTATTCTTGTAGACAGTGTTGGGCCTCCAAGAGCAGAGGTTTGTAGAACAGCAGCAAGTTTCCCTTAAGTGGATCACCCAAGGTTTATCGAACTCAGGGAGGAAGAGGTCAAAGATATCCCTCTCAAGCAACCCTGCAACCACAAAGCAAGAAGTCTCTTGTGTCCCCAACACACCTAATACACTTGTCAGATGTATAGGTGCACTAGTTCGGCGAAGAGATAGTGAAATACAGGTGGTATGAATATATATGAGCAGTAGTAACGGCACCAGAAAATAGCTTGTTGCTACAACTGGCGTGTGGTCGATGGTGGTAATATTGCAGGCAGTACAGATGCAGTAAAACAGTAAACAAGCAGCGATGATTGCAGTATTTAGGAACAAGGCCTAGGGATCATACTTTCACTAGTGGACACTCTCAACATTGATCACATAACAGAATAAATAAATGCTATACTCTACACTCTCTTGTTGGATGATGAACACCACTAATTGTGTAGGATTACACGAACCCTCAATGCCGGAGTTAACAAGCTCCACAATATTCGATATTCATGTTTAAATAACCTTAGAGTGCATGATAGATCAACACAACTACACCAAGTACTAACATAGCATGCACACTGTCACCATCACACTATGAAGGAGGCATAGATCACATCAATACTATCATAGCAATAATTAACTTCATAATCTACAAGAGATTACAATCATAACCTACGCCAAGTACTACACGATGCACACATTGTCACCTTTACACCGTGCAGGAGGAATAGAGTACTTTAATAACATCACTAGAGTAGCACATAGAATAGTAGTGATACAAAGCACATTGCAATCATAAAGGGATATAAATAAGCACTTCACTATGCTATTCATAACAGTGAATAAGTATTCTGTGAAATATAGCCTAAGAGACCCACATGGTGCACACACTGTCACCTTTACACACGTGGGACAAGGATTCTCCGGAGATCACATAAGTAAAATTCACTTGACTAGCATAACAACATCTAGATTACAAGCTCATCATATGAATCTCAATCATGTAAGGCAGCTCATGAGATTATTGTATTGAAGTACATAGGGAGAGAGATGAACCACATAGCTACCGGTACAACCCTTAGCCTCGATGGAGAACTACTCCCTCCTCATGGGAGACAGCAGCGTTGATGAAGATGGCGGTGGAGATGGCAGCGGTGTCGATGGAGAAGCCTTCCGGGGGCACTTCCCCGTCCCGGCGGCGTGCCGGAACAGAGACTCTTGTCCCCCAGATCTTGGCTTCGCGATGGCGGCGGCTCTGGATGGTTTCTCGTACCGTGGCTTTTTCGTATCGAAGATTTAGGTCAGGGACCTTTATATAGGCGAAGAGGCGGAGTCGGAAGGTCGACGAGGCGGCGACACAATAGGGGGGCGCGGCCCACACCCTGGCCGCGCCGGCCTATCATCTGGGGCCCACAGGGCCCTCCTCTGGTGGCTCTCGGGTGTTCTGGAAGCTTCGTGGGATTCTAATATGCTGGGCGTTGATTTCGTCCAATTCCGAGAATATTTCCTTACTAGGATTTCTGAAACCAAAAACAGCAGAAAACAGGAATTGGCACTTCGGCATCTCGTCAATAGGTTAGTTCCGGAAAACGCATAAAATCATCATAAAGTGTGAACAAAACATGTAGGTATTGTCATAAAACAAGCATGGAACACAAGAAATTATCGATACGTCGTAGACGTATCAGCATCCCCAAGCTTAGTTCCTACTCGTCCCGAGTAGGTAAACGATAACAAAGATAATTTCTGAAGTGACATGCTACCAACATGATCTTAATCATACTATTGTAAAGCATGTGAGATGAATGAAGTGATTCAAAGCAATGATAAAGACAATGATTAAACAACTGAATCATATAGCAAAGACTTTTCATGAATAGTACTTTCAAGACAAGCATCAATAAGTCTTGCATAAGAGTTAACTCATAAAGCAATAAATTCATAGTAGAGGCATTGAAGCAACACAAAGGAAGATTAAGTTTCAGCGGTTGCTTTCAACTTTCAACATGTATATCTCATGGATATTGTCAACATAAATAAATATAACAAGTGCAACAAGCAAGTATGTAAGAATCAATGCACAGTTAACACAAGTGTTTGCTTCTAAGATGGAAGGAAATGGGTAAACTGACTCAACATAAAAGTAGAAGAATGGCCCTTCGCAGAGGGAAGCATTGATTGCTATATTTGTGCTAGAGCTTTTATTTTGAAAACAAGAAACAATTTTGTCAACGGTAGTAATAAAACATATGTATTATGTAAATTATATCCTACAAGTTGCAAGCCTCATGCATAGTATACCAATAGTGCCCGCACCTTGTCCTAATTAGCTCGGATTACCACGATTATCATCGCAATACATATGTTTTAACCAAGTGTCACAAAGGGGTACCTCTATGCCGCCTGTACAAAGGTCTAAGGAGAAAGCTCGCATTGGATTTCTCGCTTTTGATTATTCTCAACTTAGACATCCATACCGGGACAACATAGACAACAGATAATGGACTCCTCTTTTATGCACAAGCATTCAACAAATAATATTCTCACAAGAGATTGAGGATTGTTGTCCAAAACTGAAACTTCCACCATGGATCATGGCTTTAGTTAGCGGCCCAATGTTCTTCTCTAACAATATGCATGCTCAAACCATTCAACTCATGGTAAATCGCCCTTACTTCAGACAAGATGAACATGCATAGCAACTCACATGATATTCAACAAAGTGTTGATCAGTGGCGGAGCGTGAACAAAATATAAGAGGGGGTCAATTCATAAGAAATACAAAATATGCATGGAGAAAAGCCTAGCCATAGAAGAGAGAAAATGGAGGCAGTGTTAAGATGACACAAAAATAATTTTGGCGCTAAACAGGAGATATTGGTTCACATATATATATGTACTACCTCCATTCATATTAACTGGCGCTAATTGGAGTAACACCCGGCACAATTGTGTGTGTAGCTGCGTTGATTAATACAGAATAGAGGTAGTACCTGAGAATATATTTTCTGCAGGCAATACCTAAGCATTGTGGACCAGTACTTTTTTCTGCTCCAAAGAAAGGAGCAATGCTAAATGCTAATGACCAAAAAGGACCTGCATCTTTGTGTCCCCAAAGCTACGTACGTATGTAAACAAATTTGCATCAATACATGGAAACTACTTAACCTGGGCAGGGCATCAATTACAGCGAATCCTCAATGAAATAATCAGAAAAGGGGCTTGCCTAATCTAGGCAGGGGTCTGGTACCGCGTCCTGCAGGACTGGGGCGTTGTTGGGCGACTGGGTGCCATGGTGGTTAGCTGCAGTGGTGCAGGCAGCTAGGCTCAGAGGCGGAGAATCAGCAGTACAGCGTGCCGGCGTTGGCTGGGATCGCCGATTGCGACACCAAGAAGACGAGAAAAAGGGGATTGAGGAGGAGGGCAGCAGAGACGAGTGACGGGGGGGATTGGGCGGATGCATCCCGGCAGATTGGGGGAGAACCTCTCTGGCTGACTTCGCTTGATCGCTATGTTTCGTGGAGTTAGGGAATATGGGATTGTCCACAAGGGCTGAGTATACCTACTAAAGGAAAATATGCACTTTGGAAGGGGGGGTCGTGGCCCAGTTTCATCTCCACTACGCTCCGCCCATGGTGTTGATGGCGTCCCCAGGAACATGGTTATCGCTCAACAAGCAACTTATAAGAGATAAGATGCATAAGTACATATTCAATACCACAATAGTTTTTAGGCTATTTGTCCCATGAGCTATATATTGCAAAGGTAGAGGATAGAAAATTTAAAGATAGCACTCAAGAAATTTACTTTGGAATGGCGGAGAAATACCATGTAGTAGGTAGGTATGGTGGACACAAATGACATAGTGTTTGGCTCAAGGATTTTGGATGCATGAGAAGTATTCCCTCTCGATACAAGGTTTAGGCTAGCAAGGTTGTTTGAAACAAACACAAGTATGAACCGGTATAGCAAAACTCACATAAAAGACATATTGCAAGCATTATAAGACTCTACACCGTCTTCCTTGTTGTTCGACCCTTACTAGAAAATATCTAGACCTTAGAGAGACCAATCATGCAAACCAAATTTTAGCAAGCTCTATGTATTTCTTCATTAATAGGTGCAAATTATATGATGCAAGAGCTTAAACATGAGCACAACAATTGCCAAGTATCACATTATTCAAGACATCATAGCAATTACCACATGTAGCATTTCCCGTTTCCAACCATATAACAATTAACGAAGCAGTTTCAATCTTCGCCATGAACATTAAAAGCTAAGAACACATGTGTTCATATGAACCAGCGGAGCGTGTCTCTCTCTCCCACACAAGCATTTATTCAAACAAAAACAAAAACAAAAACAAACAGACGCTCCAAGTAAAGTACATAAGATGTGACCGAATAAAAATATAGTTTCAAGGGAGGGACCTGATAATTTGTCGATGAAGAAGGGGATGCCTTGGGCATCCCCAAGCTTAGATGCTTGAGTATTCTTGAAATATGCAGGGATGAACCACCGGGGCATCCCCAAGCTTAGAGCTTTAACTCTTCTTGATCATATTGTATCATCCTCCTCTCTTGACCCTTGAAAACTTCCTCCACACCAAACTCGAAACAAACTCATTTGAGGGTTAATGCATAATCAAAAAGTCACATGTTCAGAGGTGACACAATCATTCTTAACACTTCTGGACATTGCACAAAGCTACTGAAAGTTAATGGAATAGAAAAATCCATCAAGCATAGCAAAACAGGCAATGCGAAATAAAAGGCAGAATCTGTCAAAACAGAACAGTCCGTAAAGATGAATTTCTAAGAGGCACCAGACTTGCTCAAATGAAAATTCTCAAATTGAATGAAAGTTGCGTACATATCTGAGGATCACTCACGTAAACTGGCAGAATTTTCTGAGTTACCTACAGAGAATTAGGCCCAGATTCGTGACAGCAAGAAATCTATTTCTGCGCAGTAATCCAAATCTAGTATGAACCTTACTATCAAAGACTTTACTTGGCACAACAATGCAACAAAACTAAGATAGGGAGAGGTTGCTACAGTAGTAACAACTTCCAAGGCTCAAATATAAAATAAAAGTGCAGTAGTAAAATAAAAACATGGGTTATCTCCCAAGAAGTTCTTTCTTTATAGCCATTAAGATGGGCTCATCAGTTTTAATGATGCACTCGCAAGAAATAGTATTTGAAGCAAAAGAGAGCATCAAGAGGCAAATTCAAAACAAATTTAAATCTAACATGCTTCCTATGAAAAGGAATCTTGTAAATAAACAAGTCATGTAGGCATAATGCAACACGCATAGAAAGACTAGACAAGCACAACTTCAAAAATTTCTGCACATAGAGAGGTGTTTTAGTAACATGAAAATTTCTACAACCATATTTTCCTCTCTCATAATAATGTCCAGTAGCATCATGAGCAAACTCAACAATATAATTATCACATAAAGCATTCTTATCATGAGTCTCATGCATAAAATTATTACTCTCCACATAAGCATAATCAATTTTATTAGTTGTAGTGGGAGAAAATTCAACAAAGTAGCTATCATTATTATTCTCATCATCAAATATAGGAGGCATATTGTAATTATAATCAAATTTATCCTCCATAACAGGCGGTAACAAAAGACTACTATCATTATAATCATCATAAATAGGAGGCAAAGTATCATCAAAGTAAATTTTCTCCTCAGTGATCGGGGGACTAAAAATATCAAGTTCATCAAAACCAGCTTCCCCAAGCTTAGAATTTTCCATATCATTAGCAACAATAGTGTTCAAAGCATTCATATTAATAACATTCCCATTAGCATGCATATAAAGTTCCATGGGTTTTTTAATTCTCTCTTCAAACACATCATGTCCTAATTCAAGATAAAGTTCATAAAGATCTCTCATATTTTTGTTGTTTTCCATTATGCCTAACTAGTGTAAACAAGAAACAAAAAGATGCAATTGCAGGATCTAAAGGAAATAGCTTCGAGCACAAACACAACGGCGCCAGAAAAGTACTGTTACCTGGAACCGGAGTATGAATGCCTTTTACCTTTCCTCCCCGGCAACGGAGCCAGAAAAGTGCTTGATGTCTACGGGAGCCTCTATTCTTGTAGACAGTGTTGGGCCTCCAAGAGCAGAGGTTTGTAGAACAGCAGCAAGTTTCCCTTAAGTGGATCACCCAAGGTTTATCAAACTCAGGGAGGAAGAGGTCAAAGATATCCCTCTCAAGCAACCCTGCAACCACAAAGCAAGAAGTCTCTTGTGTCCCCAACACACCTAATAGGTGCACTAGTTCGGCGAAGAGATAGTGAAATACAGGTGGTAATTATTCTCATCATCAAATATAGGAGGCATATTGTAATTATAGGAGGCATATTGTAATTATAATCAAATTTATCCTCCATAACAGGCGGCAACAAAAGACTACTATCATTATAATCATCATAAATAGGAGGCAAAGTATCATCAAAGTAAATTTCCTCCTCAATGCTTAGGGGACTAAAAAGATCATGCTCATCAAAACCAGCTTCCCCAAGCTTAGAATTTTCCATATCATTAGCAACAATGGTGTTCAAAGTGTTCATATTAATATGTTCCATGGGTTTTTTTAATTTTCGCATCAAACCATCCATATCTTAACTAAGGAAAAAGAATAAAAAGCTCCATGTTGCTTTCCATTATGCCAAACTAGTGTAAAACAAGAAACAAAAAGATGCAATTGCAGGATCTAAAGGAAATAGCTTCGAGTACTTACAACGGCGCCGGAAAATAGCTTAGTAGCCGAGATCCGGAGTGTGAGTACCTTTTACCTTTCCTCCCCGGGAACGGCGCTAGAAAAGTGCTTGATGTCTACGGGTGCTTCTATTCTTGTAGACAGTGTTGGGCCTCCAAGAGCAGAGGTTTGTAGAACAGCAGCAAGTTCCCCTTAAGTGGATCACCCAAGGTTTATCGAACTCAGGGAGGAAGAGGTCAAAGATATCCCTCTCAAGCAACCCTGCAACCACAAAGCAAGAAGTCTCTTGTGTCCCCAACACACCTAATACACTTGTCAGATGTATAGGTGCACTAGTTCGGCGAAGAGATAGTGAAATACAGGTGATATGAATATATATGAGCAGTAGTAACGGCACCAGAAAATAGCTTGTTGCTACAACTGGCGTGTGGTCGATGGTGGTAATATTGCAGGCAGTACAGATGCAGTAAAACAGTAAACAAGCAGCGATGATTGCAGTATTTAGGAACAAGGCCTAGGGATCATACTTTCACTAGTTGTCATCGTGGCGAACGAGCAGATGCCATGGGATGGCTTAAGTTGGGGCCGAATGGGCGCTAGAGGATTCGGGGGAGGGTTTGCGAGTAGATGGGATGAACTTCCGGATGCTTTCCTCAAGAACACAACCAAAGGCCAGTATGCAAGAAGAGAGACAAGAGGAAGAACTCTGCTCTAGATCGCATGCTTCATTGATCTTAACATGGTTACAGGTTTTTGGATACAAGGTTCATCGTGCCCGTAAGAGGCTATGCCCCCTCTCCTTATATAGGGGAGAGGGTGGCTTACAGAGCAAGAAACCCTAATGGCATCTTTGACTGGACAAACTACTTTACAAAGCTACTTTAATCATGGATGACGCCGGGGTCTTCTTTAATCAGGGACGCTAACGTCTTCCGTCTTCTTTCAGCGTCACCCCTCTCTTTGGCGCCAGGGCTCCGATTAAAGTCACTTTGCTTAGCTCATCCTTGTCTTCTAGCTCTGAAGAGAATCTTTGACCGGTCTTGCCGGCCTGCCCTCCTTCCGGTATCTTCTTCATCCGGTTCTGGTATACCCCTCTGGGGATACCGGTCTGCCTTTACTTAGCCAAGCTCTTATCTTTGTGCTCCGGTAAGAATATTAAACCGGTATATTGATGGCTCAAACCATCCGGTTTGGCATGCCTTTGGCATACCGGGGGTCATCCCCCCAACATTAGTCCCCGAAGCTGGTATAGTCTGGTGGATTCTATCCAAGAGACCATGCCAGGTTATCTTCTTTTTAGGATACCGGGTTAATCTTTCCGGCGTTGAGCTTGGATCCGGCATCTTTGCCCGGACTTACCTTTTGTCTCTTTGCAAGGTATTTTTCGGTATGTTTTCTCCGGTATCTCTTGCATTTACTCTTTCCTCGGCGAAGTCGAGAATTTCTCGGGCCCCGCGCTTGTCAGTGACATGCGCACTGTTAACTGTCGCACCAGTGTCAGGGGTCACTTCCCCTTCGACTTCTGCGCGCGCATTGAATGCTCTGCAGCGGATCCCAGTCACTGTTTCGAATCCTTGTGCACCTTCCTGTGGCTTTTTGTTTCCTCGCGTGTATTACCGTGCCACGTGGCGGCCCGTGGTGCGAACCGTCGCGGCCCGCGGAGCGAACCGCTGCGGCCCGACGGTTTTCGGCCCACCTTCTCTCTTCCTTTATAAGGGAGAACCACCCCCTCTTCTTCCTCTTCTTCGCATTCTCCGCTCTTCGCGCACAGTGCTTCTTGCTCTCTGCGCCTCCGTCGTTCTCCGTCCGCCGTTCATCGCTCGAGCTCCGCCGCCCGGCGAACTCGCGCCGCTTCTTCGCCGGACTTCACCGTGCGGAGATTCGTCGCAGTGCTCCCATTGCGACCGCTGCATTCACGCTCCCTCGCGCTCTTCTTCGCTCCGCCGTCGACGGAGCTCCTCGGCGACCGCAGGCCCACTGCTTCACCGGCGAACTTCTTCCGCAGCGACTGTGCCGCCTCAGGTTAGGTCTAATCTGAGTTTGCTCCCCTTTTGCTTGTTTTCCAGATCTTGGGTTGATAGCATATTTATTTCCCTTTTCTTTCAATTTTTCTCTTACTCGTAGATCTTCGCGCGGGGGCAAATTGTGGGATTCTTGTTTTTCTGCATCTATCCTTATGTCTAGCGAGGAGTCTTCCTCTGCCTCCTCCTCTGCTTCTTCTTCTTCTGGTAGCCGGCGTAGCCAATCTGCCGATAGTTCAACCGCCGATCCGGTTCCGATGGATACCGATTCCGGTAGCCAGCAAGAATCCGGTAGCCACCAAGGATCCGGTAGCTCTAGCCAAGCTTCCGGTGTAAATCCTTCCGGTGTCACTCGTGGAGCCTGGATGGGCTCCAATGTTACCCAATATGAGATTGACTGGCTATACCGGTCCCGTAGGATTCCGGAGGGAGTAACCTGCCGGCTCCCTGGCGACGAGATCGAACCGGTGCTTGAGCCCGGTGAACACGTCGTTTTTCTTGCGCTCTTTGAGCGCGGCTTCGGCCTTCCTGTTTCCGAGTTTTTCCGGAAGTTCCTAGATTTCTACGAACTTCAACCTCACCATCTCCCTGGCAACGCCATTTTCTATCTTTCCTGCTTTGCCACCTTCATGGAGGCTTACATCGGCATTCGTCCCATTCGCGAGACGTTTGCCCGCTTCTTTGCTCTACGGATCAATTCCGTTCAGGGCAAGGAAATTCCTAATCCCAAACCCCCCGTTCAATGCGGGTCTTGCATCATCGGCTCCCGCCAAGGGAGCCCTTTCTTCAAATTTACCGGTCTCGAGTCATGCCGGCTATGGCAAGGGACCTTCTTCTACGTGAAGAACAACGGCGCCGCAAATCTCATCAATTTGCCGCCATTCAACCCGGCGCCGCCCAGCAGAGCCAACTGGGGCTACAACCCGAAGACAGATCATATCGAAACCAACCGGGTGGTACGCTTCATGGCGAACTTGGTGAAGGAGACTAACATCTGCTCCGATGATATTATCCGCACCTTTATCTCGCGCCGGGTGCTCCCTCTCAAGCGCCGGCAGCATAGGATGAGCGAGATGTATGGTCCTGGTGATCCCACCAAGATTACTGGCCTTCCTCTCAGCAAAAAGGACGTCGTCCGCAAGGCTAAGCAGATCTGCCAGACTGCCATGCCGGATGATTGGGAATGGGGCCTCCTGCCTCTCAGTACTACTAACCCTCTGACCCAAGAAGTAAGAGATTACGCAACTCGGGTCGGCTTACCGGTAACTTTTTGCTGTTTCTAACCTTCTTTTTACTTGTTTCAGGCCAAGGACCGCTTCCCCACCATCCACGCAGAGCGACGCGGCCCCTGCGTGAAGCGCGCCCTAGATTCTGTTGACCCGGATCCTTACATCCGTTGGCGGGATCTGAAGATGGGCAAGACCAAAGCTTCGCGCCTCGGCCCGTCCGTGCCGGAACCAACCGGTTCCTCGGACGACCTGACTGTGCTCGAGGTACTTTTCTTTTTCGATTTCTTATACTTTTTTCATTATTGCTCCTTAGTAGATGTTCTCTTAGCTATCTCGAACCTGCAGATCCACGAGCACGCGCCGCCCCTGCGAGCCGAGGCCGGTCACGAGTTCGTGGACAAGCTCATGGCCCAGGGCCAGAAGAACAAGGCGCCGGCATCTGACGCCGGTTCCAGCCAGGCCCCTCCCCCAAAGCGCTTCCGGACGGAGCCTTTGGGGCAGAAGGAAGTAGGTTTGAGGCGCTACAAGCGCAAGCAAATGCCGACCTCCTCTGGGTAAGCTTCTGTTTTCTTGCTTGTTTCTTTTTACCAAGTTCTTTTGCCGGTTGCTTTTTTCCAACTCTTTCCTTTTCCTTTCATTCAGCCCTGCGCTCAAGCTTGGCCCAAGGCCTGCGGGCTCTGAGGGTACCGCGAGGACTTCAACCCCTCCTCCTCACTCAAGCCCGGCACCATCTGGTGCCGGCAACATCTCTGCCTCCCCTCTGGGGGGCACTTCAAGTTCGGGGCGCGCGGCCCCTACACCGCCAGAACACCGCGCGGAGGAGGATTTTGTCTCCCCTCCAGAAAATCAAGACACCGGCGCCAGCAACACCGGCGCCGAGGAAGAAGCTGCCGGGCGGTCGGAACCTTTGGTTCCTCCCGTCCTTGAAAAGAAGAAGAATACTTCCGCGCCGGAAACTTCCGTGCCGGAAAGTTCCAACTTGGGTGGCGCGCCTAGCGCTCCCCCTTCTCCAAGAACTGCTACAACGCCACCGCCGGATGCTCCTCGCACCGAGCCGGCCGGCGCCACTCCAACTCCGCCGCCGCCCAAGACCTCCAAGCTCATCAAGGGAAAGGCGACGGCCTCCAGCGCCCCGTCCGGCGGTCCGCAGCCCTTGGTGCTGCACGTTTCCCGCGCCGCCAGCACTGCCAGCGAGAAGGCCACCGGCCTGCTTGGCCGGATCACTGAATTCCAGCGCGAAGGCCGGGAGCTGGGGCATCTGCTACCCTATGCTCAGAAGTGGAACGCCGCGGACATGACCTCGGCGACCAGCGGTATGGGCAAGGACAGGCAGCCGGCGCCTGACCCTGTTGGGGACCGGTCCTCCGAGGAGCACTTTATGCGGCTTCGTCGAGCCGTCAAAGAGCTGGACAGCGCGTGGTATGACGCCACGAACAACCTGATGGTAAGTTCCACCAACTTTTTTCAATTCTTGCCGGTTTGTTTCCTTCCGGATCTTGTCTATGTTTTCCTCATCTTTTAAACTTTTGTCGGTTTCTCTTCTTTCCTGAATCCTGTCTATTCTCCCAGTCCCCGAGTTTTGTGTTGAGAGCGTAGCTCTTAGCACGAAACTTAACTTAAAAAACGCGCGAAACCGGCATAGCCAGTCCCCGAGTTTCGGGTTAAGAACCTTGTTCTTAGCGCGAAACTTATGTTAGAAACGCGCGAAACCGGCATAGCCAGTCCCCGAGTTTCGGGTTAAGATCTTTGTTCTTAGCGCAAAACTTCAACTAATCTCTTTTTCTTGAACAGCTCACGGCTGACGCTCGGAAGGTCCTCTTTGAGGAGCTTCTATGGGAGCACCGGGATCTTGCTGAGGCACATGACAAGTGCCAAGGTAAACTTTTTGTACCTCCGGCGTGTTCTTACCGGAAAGCTTTCTTTTTCTTAACACTCACGATTTTTGTTTAACAGTCATCCCGGAAGCTTCTATTGAGGCCCTCAAGGAGCAGCTCGCCACCGCCCAACGTACGACCTCCTGTTTTCCGGCTGGCTTGCTCCTTCTTCATTTTACCGGTGCAATTTTTACTAACATTTTCTTTCCGTGTTCCAGAGGAAAAGGACCAGCTTATCCGGCAGCACCAGGAGGAGCTGAGCGCCCAGAGGACCAGCTACCAGGAGCTCAAGGGTCAGCTCATCCAGCTTGGCCTTGACCATGCCAAGGCGCTGAAGGCTGCCGAAGCCGATGCGGCGACCAAGCTGCATGAAGCGCTGGAGGATGCCGGCAACTCCAATGCGGTGCTGCAGGCTGAGCTGGAGGAGCTTGCCAAGGCGCGGAAAGCTGCTGAGGACAAGGCCACGCGGCTGGAGGCGGAGCGGAAGGAGTATGACCGGCTGGTCATGCAAACTGATGCACATGCCTTCCGTAAGTTTTTCCTTTTTCCTTTTCCGGTTCCTGCTTATAAGCTTGTTTCCTCCGGTTGCATTTTCTTAGCTTCTTTATTTTTTTTGGTTAGGTCTCTTCCCGGACTCCCAGGCTTTCGCCATGAAGAGGGTTGAAGAGCATCGCGTTGGCCAGGCCCACGAGAATCTTGGTGCGCCATGGGCCCCCTATGACCATCTGGTTGCGCTGAATGCGCTGGTCTCCCATATGCGCGCCATTGATCGGAATGTTTCCGACATTCCTGATGTAGCTACCCAGCTCTTCAGGACTCTCTGGCCTGGAGAAGTGGTGCCGGACACCTTCTCCCTCATCAGCGACCGCCTCAAGGGTGCCGGCAGAAGGATCCGGGAGTGGCAGTGCTCTGCTGCCCGTGCCGGAGCAGACTCTGCGCTCCGCGTGGCCTGCTCCTGGTACCCGGAGCTGGACTTGGACGCCCTCACCGGAGTGCGCGAAGACGCTGAAACCGATCTGGACCCAGTCCTTACCGCTAAGCGGCAGGATCGGGCGTACCACATCGCGGAGTACGCCGACGTGCGCACCTTCATCCCCCCTCCTCCAGATGTCAAAGATTATCTCAGCGACGAGGAGGAAGGTGAAGGCGAGGAGGAGGCCGAAGCTGATGAGGAGCCTCTGGACGGTCCTGGTGCTGGCGATGCTCCTCTGGAAGCCCCTGCTGCCTGATTATCTTCTGTTAAGTGTTTGCCTGTGAAATACTCGTTGGTCCTGCTTGACTGAAAATACTGCTTGTTAAATTCTACCCCGGTATGCCGGGGTTTGTGATGTAAAACTCTAAGTTCTCTTTTGGTTGTGGCACAACAGTTTATGCCGGTATGTTATACCGGTGGTTAATTATCTTATGTTTGCCTTAGCATATTTGCTTATCGTTTTGATTTTATCCTGCACTGCAAAATTTCAAAAATTGTTTCCGCATCCAATTCGATGCACATTTGGCTCTTTTACCTTGGCTCTGCCTGCCTTCTCTGGGCGTTCTTTGGCGTATGAGCACAAGGTTCTTTTACCAAACAAGCACTTTCTTGAACTTAGAAATAACTTCGAAATTTTGCAAAAAACCGGTTTAACCGGGGTTAGTTAAGTTTTTCCGGATTGCTTGTTCCCACTCTCTCTTTTCGCAATTCGCGTGCTTAATTGCTACCGGTTTATCTTGCTTGCCATGAAGCCGATTTGCGGACAGCAGCAGAGTCGAAGACTCCGGTAGGTTTAGCACGCTACTAAACCGAAAAGAAAAAATGTTCACTAAGCAACCGGTGAACTGAAAAAATAAACATATTGCATGCAACATTAGGGGTAGTCCCCGAGATTCATTCGAGGTTCCGACATCTTTTTATTCATAGCATATAAGGTACAAAAAAGGAACTTCTTACTCCACAACTTCAAGAGTAGAAAGGACGCAACAGAGCTACATTCCATGGACGCTTGCTCTCCTCTCCGGACCTGTCCGCCTTTCCTTTTTTCCACTCCTGTGCATCGATCAAGTAATAAGCATCATCGTGGAGAGCCTTGCTCACCACGAAGGGACCTTCCCATGGGGGTGAAAGCTTATGCCGGCCTTCAGTGCGCTGCACCAGGCGTAGCACCAGATCTCCTTCCCGGAATACTCTTGGGTTAACCTTCCGGCTATGATAGCGTCTGAGGTTTTGCTGGTAAATGGCTGTTCTTGCCAATGCCAACTCTCTTGCTTCTTCTAGCAAGTCCACATCATTTTCTCTGGCCTCTTTGACCTCTTGCTCGGTATATAGCTGTACCCCTGGTGAGTCATGGATGATGTCGGTTGGTATAATCGCTTCTGCTCCGTATACCATGAAGAATGGAGTGTATCCGGTGGACCGGTTTGGAGTTGTTCTTATGCTCCACAGCACTGATGGTAACTCATCGAGCCAACACCCCGGTGACTTTTCTACCGCTTCGATGAGTCTTGGCTTGATACCGGAAAGTACCAAAGCATTCGTTCTTTCCACTTGGCCATTGCCTTGTGGGTGTGCCACCGAGCACAAATCCAACCGGATGTTGTTATCCTCACAAAATCTTTTGAACTCACCTTGAGAAAAGTTGGTTCCATTGTCTGTGATGATGCTATGCGGGTAGCCGTACCGCAAAATGACATCTTTTAAGAATTTCACCGCTGTGCGCCCATCACACTTTGCGATAGGATTCACTTCTAGCCACTTGGTGAATTTATCCACCATAACCAAGATGTGAGTCATGCTGCTCCTTGCGGTTTTGAATGGGCCAACCATATCAAGGCACCAAACAGCAAATGGCCATGTTAGCGGTATTGTTTTTAAACCGGATATTTGGGGTATGATTTTGCTTGGCGTACCTCTGGCACCCATTGCATTTTCTTACCAAATCCTCAGCGTTTTCCAAAGCAGTAGGCCAGTAGAACCCATGCCGGAATACTTTTGCTACCAGCGCCCTTGATGAAGCGTGGTGCCCACATTCTCCTTGGTGAATTTTTTCAAGCATTTCTTTTCCTTCTTCCTGTTCCACACACCTTTGAAGGACACCGGTTACACTTCTCTTGTACACCTCGCCATTGATGATGGTGTATGCTTTGGACCTCCTCTGGATCCTTCTGGATTCATTTTCGTCATCCGGCAAGGTGCCGTTAATCAGGAATTCCTTAATAGGTTTCACCCATGATGGTGTCTTTCGAACCAGAAACACCGGTGCATCTATCTCCATGTTATCCACCAGCATTGTTTCTTCCGGTACAACTGCAACAGTCCCTGATCTTGCCGGTGCAGTCCCCGAGTTTACCGGAGCAGTCCCCGGGTTTACCGGAGCAGTCCCCGGGTTCTTTTCATCGATGTCCATGGGTACTATGTGTGACTCTGGTGCGAAAATTGATTCCGACTCCGGGCTTGGTTGGATCGATGGCACCCTTAAGTGTTCCAAGGCTATTCCGGGAGGAATTTCTTGCCTGGATGAGCCCAGCTTGGATAAAGCATCCGCGGCTTCATTTTCCGCTCGCGGTACATGGTGAAATTCACAGCCCTCAAAGAAGCCGGCAATCTTTTGCACGTGAAACCGGTACGAGGCCATGTTTGCATCCTTCGCGTCCCAATCTCCGGAACATTGTTGTACCACGAGATCTGAATCTCCATAGCAAATGATCCGGTGCACACCGATTTCTTTTGCTACTTTAAGCCCATGAATCAGAGCCTCGTACTCAGCGACATTGTTTGATGCCCTGAAATGCACTTCCAGAACATACCGGAGATGATCTCCCTTAGGCGAGGTAAGCACCACACCAGCACCTAGACCCTCTTTTAGTTTGGATCCGTCGAAGTGCATCTTCCAGTACTCTATTCTTTGATCTGGCGGCTTGTATTGCATTTCCGCCCAATCAACAAGGAAATCAGCCAAAGCTTGTGATTTTATGGCATCTCTCCTTTCGTACACCGGTACATACGGTGATATCTGAATTGCCCACTTTGCAATCCTTCCGCTAGCATCCTTGTTGCACATGATATCGGAAATGGGTGCCTCACTTACCACTTTCATGGGGTGTTCCTCAAAGTAATGCTTAAGCTTTGTGGCGGCCATGTACACGCCATAAGTCATCTTTTGGAAGTGAGGGTAGTTTTGTTTTGAGAGGGAGAGCACCTCGCTCAGGTAGTATACCGGCCTCTGGACGGTTTTTCCTTCCTCTTCTCTTTCAACCACAACTACCACACTCACAACCCGGTTTGTTGCTGCTATGTATAATAGCATAGGCTCCCTTTATAGAGGCGAAGCCAGTATAGGCGCTGTAGCTAGCATTGTTTTTAGCTCTTTAAACGCTGCGTCTGCCTGAGGGGTCCAGACGAACGTGTCAGATTTTTTCATGAGAGCATAGAGTGGCAGAGCTTTTTCTCCCAACCTGCTTACGAATCGGCTTAGCGATGCCAAGCTTCCGGTAAACTTCTGCACGTCTTTGAGATCGCGCGGTATGGTCATTCTTTCGATTGCCCGGATTTTTACCGGATTGACCTCAATGCCCCGGCTTGATACGAGAAAGCCAAGCAACTTGCCGGCAGGGATACCGAAGGTACATTTTGCCGGATTAAGCTTCATCCGGAATCTTCTCAAGTTATCAAATGTTTGCCGGAGGTCGTCGATTAAGGTTTCTTTTACCTTGGTTTTTACCACGACATCGTCCACATAGACTTGCACGTTTTTTCCGATTTGGTCAAACAAGCATTTTTGCATACAGCGCTGGTACGTTGCACCAGCGTTGCGCAAACCAAAAGGCATAGTGACAAAGCAGTAAGCCCCGTGCGGGGTAATGAATGCAGTTTTTATTTGATCTTCCTTTTTCAAGGGGATTTGGTGGAAACCGGAATAAGCATCCAAGAAAGACAACAGCTCACATCCCGCAGTGGAATCAATCACTTGATCGATCCGAGGTAAAGGGAAAGGGTCTTTCGGGCAAGCTTTGTTCAAGTTGGTGTAGTCGATGCACATGCGCCACACCTTTGGAGCTTTTGCTTCCATGTTCTCTTCTTTCTTCTTCTCGACCAGCACCAGATTGGCTAGCCACTCAGTGTGCAGTACTTCCACGATGAAACTGGCAACCAGTAACTTTGTTACCTCTTCTCCAATGATCTTTCTCCTGTCTTCAGCAAACCGGCGCAGTGGCTGCCTTACCGGCTTTGCATCTTTCCGGACATTTAATGAGTGCTCAGCCAGCTCCCTCGGAACACCTACCAAGTCATCTGTAGACCAGGCAAAGATATTCCGATTCTCGCGGAGGAAGCTGATGAGCGCGCTTTCCTATGCCTCATTCATGCCGGCACCGATACGAACGGTGCGCTCAGGGCAAGCTGGGTCCAGTACAATGTCCTTTGTTTCTTTTGTCGGCTTGAATGCCGGTGTGCCCAGGTTTGCACTCATTGCCGCGAAACTCAGCTGTGAGGACTGAGCCAGCGCAACTGCAGTTTGCATCCTCCTTTTTTCTTCAGCGATCACCAGCGATTCTGCCAGGTTTGATCCGGCGGAAGCTGTTTCTGTAGGATAACGTTGCATAGAAAACAAAAATTTTCCTACCGCGAACACGCAATCCAAGCCAAGATGCAATCTAGAAGACGGTAGCAACGAGGGGTATCGAGTCTCACCCTTGAAGAGATTCCAAAGCCTACAAGAGGAGGCTCTTGTTGCTGCGGTAGACGTTCACTTGCCGCTTGCAAAAGCGCGTAGAAGATCTTGATCACGATCGGTTCCGGCGCCACGAACGGGCAGCACATCCGTACTCGGTCACACGTTCGGTTGTTGATGAAGACGACGTCCACCTCCTGTTCCAGCGGGCAGTGGAAGTAGTAGCTCCTCTTGAATCCGACAGCACGACGGCGTGGTGTCGGTGACGGTGGAGAACTCCGGCGGAGCTTCGCTAAAGCTACGCGGAAGATATGGAGGAGAGGGGGGCGGCTAGGGTTTGGGAGGGGGTGGCCGGCCACTTCAATGGGGCGGCCAGCTTGTGGTCTTCGGGTGGCCGGCCCCCTCCCTTGGCCCCTCATTATATAGGTGGATCCCCAAGAGTTGGTCTCCAAGTCTTCGAATAAGACCCGAACCAAAAACCTTCCATATGGAGGGGAAACCTAGCCAAGCTAGGACTCCCACTAGAGGTGGGAGTTCCACCTCCCATATGGGGGGGTGGCCGGCCCCCTAAGGGGGAGTCCACTTGGGACTCCTCCCCCACTAGGGTTGGCCGGCCATGGAGGTGGAGTCCCATGTGGACTCCACCGTCCTTGGTGGTTTCTTCCGGACTTTTCTAGAACCTTCTAGAACCTTCCATAGAACCTTCCGCGACATTTTAATTCACATAAAATGACATCCTATATATGAATCTTATTCTCCGGACCATTCCGGAACTCCTCGTGATGTCCGGGATCTTATCCGGGACTCCGAACAAATATTCGAACTCCATTCCATATTCAAGTTCTACCATTTCAACATCCAACTTTAAGTGTGTCACCCTACGGTTCGTGAACTATGCGGACATGGTTGAGTACTCACTCCGACCAATAACCAATACTGGGATCTGGAGATCCATAATGGCTCCCACATATTCAACGATGACTTTTAGTGATCGAATGAACCATTCACATACAATACCAATTCCCTTTGTCACGCGATATTTTACTTGTCCGAGGTTTGATCTTCGGTATCACTCTATACCTTGTTCAACCTCGTCTCCTGACAAGTACTCTTTACTAAATGCCGTGGTATGTGGTCTCTTATGAACTCATTCATATGCTTGCAAGACATTAGACGACATTCCACCGAGAGGGCCCAGAGTATATCTATCCGTCATCGGGATGGACAAATCCCACTGTTGATCCATATGCCTCAACTCATACTTTCCGGATACTTAATCCCACCATTATAGCCACCCATTTACGCAGTGGTGTTTGGTGTAATCAAAGTACCTTTCCGGTATAAGTGATTTACATGATCTCATGGTCATAAGGACTAGGTAACTTATAGCAAATAACTTAATGACGAGATCTTATGCTACGCTTAATTGGGTGTGTCCATTACATCATTCATATAATGATATAACCTTGTTATTAATAACATCCAATGTTCATGATTATGAAACTAATCATCCATTAATCAACAAGCTAGTTTAAGAGGCATACTAGGGACTTCTTGTTGTCTACATATCACACATGTACTAATGTTTCGGTTAATACAATTATAGCATGATATATAAACATTTATCATAAACATAAAGATATAAATAATAACCACTTTATTATTGCCTCTAGGGCATATCTCCTTCAGTCTCCCACTTGCACTAGAGTCAATAATCTAGATTACATTGTAATATACCTAACACCCATGGCATTCTGGTGTTGGTCATGCTTTGCCCTTGGGAGAGCTTTAGTCAACGGATCTGCTACATTCAGATCAGTGTGTACTTTGCAAATCTTTACTTCTCCATCTTCGATGTACTCGCGAATCGAGTGGTAACGCAGCTTGATATGCTTCAGCCTCTTGTGTGACCTTGGCTCTTGTGCATTGGCGATGGCACCCATGTTATCACAGTAAATGATTAATGGGTCCAATGCACTAGGAACCACACCGAGCTCTACAATGAACCTCTTCATCCATACCGCTTCCGATGAAGCCTCTGAAGCCGCTATATACTCTGATTCTGTTGAAGACTTCGCCACCGTGCACTGCTTCGAGCTTGCCCAGCTTACTGCAGCACCATTCAATATAAACACGTACCCAGATTGTGACTTAGAGTCATCAGGATCAGTGTTCCAACTTGCATCGGTGTAACCATTTACAACGAGCTCTTGGTCACCTCCATAACAAAGAAACATATCCTTTGTTCTTTTCAAGTACTTCAGGATATTCTTGACCGCTGTCCAGTGTTCCATTCCTGGATCACTTTGATATCTGCTAGTCAAACTAACAGCATGTGCTATATCCGGTCTAGTACATAGCATGGCATACATAATAGATCCTACTGCCGAGGCATAGGGGATTTTACTCATCCTTTCTCTTTCTTCTGCCGTAGCCGGTCCTTGAGTCTTACTCAAGACTTTGCCTGGTAACATAGGTAAGAACCCTTTCTTACTTTCGTCCATTCTAAACTTCTTTAGAATCTTGTCCAGATATGTACTCTGTGATAGCCCTATTAGGCGTCTTGATCTATCTCTATAGATCTTGATGCCTAATATATATGATGCTTCACCAAGGTCTTTCATTGAAAAACTATTATTCAAATAACCTTTAACACTGCTTAATAGTTCTATATCATTCCCGATCAATAATATGTCATCTACATATAATATCAGGAATGCTACAGAGCTCCCACTCACTTTCTTGTAAATACAGGCCTCTCCATGACCTTTGTATAAACCCGAAGTCTTTGATCACCTTATCAAAGCGTCGGTTCCAACTTCTCGATGCTTGCTTCAGTCCATAGATTGAACGCTGAAGTTTGCATACTTTGTCAGCATTTTTAGGATCGACAAAACCTTTGGGTTGTACCATATACAACTCTTCCTCAATGTCTCCATTAAGGAACGCCGTTTTGACATCCATCTGCCAAATCTCATAATCGAAAAATGCAGCTATTGCTAACAAAATCCTCACAGATTTTAGCTTCGCTACAGGTGAGAAAGTCTCATCGTAGTCAACTCCTTGAATTTGTCGGAAATCCTTTGCGACAAGTCGAGCTTTATAGACAGTAATATTACCACCAGCATCTGTTTTTCTCTTGAAGATCCATTTATTTTCGACAGCCTTTCGGCTATCAGGTAAGTCTACCAAAGTCCATACTTTGTTATCATACATGGATCCCATTTCGGATTTCATGGCTTCTTGCCATTTGTTGGAATCTGGGCTCATCATCGCTTCTTCATACGTCGCAGGGTCCTCATCATTGTTATCTACAATCATGACATTTAGACAAGGATCATACCAATCAGGAGTGGTACGTTCCCTTGTCGATCTGCGAGGTTCGATAGTTTCCTCGTTCGAAGTTTCATGATCATTATCATTAGCTTCCTCTTGTTGCCGGTGTAGGCTGTACTTTGGTACAACTTCAGATGCTTGCGCTACTCTGATCAACGAGTATAGATTCATCAATCTCATCGAGTTCTACTTTTCTTCCAGTCACTTCTTTAGTGAGAAATTCTTTCTCAAGAAAGGTTCCGTTCTTAGCAACAAAGATTTTGCCTTCGGATTTGTGATAGAAAGTATACCCTATAGTTTCCTTAGGGTATCCTATGAAGACGCATTTCTCCGCTTTGGGTTCTAGCTTGTCCGGTTGTAACTTCTTTACATAGGCTTCGCAACCCCAAACTTTCAGGAACGACAGCTTAGGTTTCTTATTAAACCATAATTCATATGGTGTCGTTTCTACGGATATTGATGGTGCTCTATTTAAAGTGAATGCGGCTGTCTCTAATGCATAACTCCAAAATGATAATGGCAAATCAGTAAGAGACATCATAGAACGAACCATATCTAAGAGAGTTCGATTACGACGTTCGGACACACCGTTTCGTTGAGGTGTTCCTGGCGGTGTCAATTGTGAAAGTATTCCGCATTTCTTTAAATGCATGCCAAACTCATAACTCAGATATTCACCTCCACGATCAGATCGTAGAAATTTGATCTTCTTGTTACGTTGATTTTCTACTTCACTTTGGAATTCCTTAAACTTCTCGAAAGTTTCGGATTTATGTTTCATGAAATAGATATACCCATATCTACTCAGATCATCTGTGAAGGTTAGAACATAACGATAACCACCGCGCGATGCTACGCTCATTGGTCCACATACATCGGTATGTATGATTTCCAATAAGTCAGTAGCTCGCTCCATCATACCAGAAAATGGAGTCTTTGTCATTTTTCCCATTAGACATGCTTCGCATCTATCAAGTGACTCAAAGTCAAGTGATTCAAGTAATCCATCAGTATGGAGTTTCTTCATGCGTTTCACTCCAATATGATCAAGACGACAGTGCCACATATAAGTAGAATTATCATTCAATTTAATTCGCTTAGCATCAATGTTATGTATATGCGTATCACTACTATCGAGATCTAACGAGAAATAAGCCATTCTTACGTGGTGCTCGACCATAAAAGATATTATTCATAAAAATAGAACAACCATTATTCTCAGACTTGAATGAATAACCGTCTTGCATTAAA
Source organism: Lolium perenne (assembly GCF_019359855.2). Classification (NCBI taxonomy): domain Eukaryota; kingdom Viridiplantae; phylum Streptophyta; class Magnoliopsida; order Poales; family Poaceae; genus Lolium; species Lolium perenne. Next base: position 253,879,688 of record NC_067248.2, read on the forward strand.
CAAGATCCAGATATAATGTTCATGCTCAACGCAGGTACATAATAACAATTATTTAGGCTTAAAACTAATCCCGAAGGTAGATGTAGAGGAAGTGTGCCGACCGCGATCACATTGACCTTGGATCCGTTTCCAACGCGCATCGTCACTTCATCTTTCAGCAGTTGTCGTTTATTCTTTAGTTCTGTTTCGAGTTACAAATATGAGCAACCGAACCAGTATCAAATACACAGTACTAGAACGAGAACCGGTGAAATGAACATCTATAACATGTATATCGGATATACCTTCTTTCTTCTTCTTGACAAGGCCGCTCTTCGGATCAGCCGAGATACTTGGAGCAATTACGCTTCCAGGTGTCCCTTCTCCTTGCGGTAATAGCACTCAGCATCGGGCTTAGGGCCGTTCTTAGGTTTCACGGGAGGTGTGGCAGCTTTCTTGCCACCCTTCTTGAATTTTCCCTTAGACTTGCCTGTTTCTTGAAACTGGTGGTCTTGTTGATGATCAACACTTGGTGCTCTTTCTTGATCTCAATCTCAGCAGCTTTTAGCATGCCAAAGAGTTCAGTAACTCCTTGTTCATGTTACGCATATTGTAGTTCATCACGAAGTTCTTGTAACTTGGTGGCGGTGATTGAAGGACACGATTAATCCCGATCATTAGGAATCACTATTCCCAAGTCACCGAGTTTCTTCGCATGCCCGGTCATGGCTAGCATGTGCTCACTAACGGAGCTGCCTTCTTCCATCATGCAAATTTGAAGAATTGTTTCGATGCTTCATAGCATTCCACGGCCGCATGAGTCTCAAAAATAGCTTTCAGCTCTTTCATCAACTCATGAGGACCGTGGTGCTCAAAACGTTTTTGAAGATCGGATTCCAGTGCATAGGATGGCACACTTGAACTTGAGAGTACCGTATTTTCCGAGTCTCGTAAACAGCTTTTACTTCATCGGTTTCGGTTTCTGCAGGAGGGTCACCTAGCGGTGCATCAAGCACATATTGCAGATTTCCGCCGTAGAGGAAGATCCTCACATGACGGAACCGATCGGTGAAGTTGCTACCGTTGCTCTTAAGTTTCTCTTTCTCTAGGAACTGATTAAAATTGATTGGGGACGCCATCTCTACAACATATATTTGCAAAAGTTTAGACTAAGTTTATGACAAATTGAGTTCAAATTTTAATTCAACATAATTAAAAATCTAAGTGAACTCCCACTCAAAACAATATCCCTCGCATTGTCTTAGTGATCACACGAACCAAATCCACCGCACCTAAACCCGATCATCACGAGAAAAGGTGTGATTTCAATGGCGAACACTCAAAGTGTTCATCATATCAACCATATGATTCATGCTCTACCTTTCGGTATCACGTGTTCCGAGACCATGTCTGTACATGCTAGGCTCGTCAAGGCCACCTTAGTATCCGCATGTGCAAAACTGTCTTGCACCCGTTGTATGTACTTATTGAATCTATCACACCCGATCATCACGAGATGCTTCGAAACGACAAGACTTGGTAACGGTGCTACTAAGGATGAACACTTTATTATCTTGAGATTTTAGTGAGGGATCATCTTATAATGCTACCGTCGCGATCTAAGCAAAATAAGATGCATAAAAGGATTAACATCACATGCAGTTCATATATGTGATATGATATGGCCCTTTTGTCTCTGCGCCTTTGATCTTCATCTCCAAAGCACGGACATGATCTCCATCATCTTCGGGCATGATCTCCATCATCGTCGGCGTAGCGTCAAGGTCAATGGCGTCGTCTTCATGATTGTCCTCCATGTAGCAACTATTACAACTACTTTGAAATACTACTCAACATGAATTTTAAAGACAACCATAAGGCTCCTGCCGGTTGCCACAATACAATAATGATCATCTCATACATATTCATCATCACATTATGGCCATATCACATCACCAAACCCTGCAAAAACAAGTTAGACGTCTCTAATTTGGTTTGCATATTTTACGTGGTTTAGGGTTTTCGAGAGAGATCTAATCTACCTACGAACATGAACCACAACGTTGATACTAATGTTTTCAATAGAAGAGTAAATTGAATCTTCACTATAGTAGGAGAGATAGACACCCGCAAAGCCTCTTATGCAATACAAGTTGCATGTCGAACGAGGAACAAGTCTCATGAACGCGGTCATGTAAAGTTAGTCCGAGCCGCTTCATCCCACTATGCCACAAAGATGCAAAGTACTCAAACTAAAGATAACAAGAGCATCAACGCCCACAAAACCATTGTGTTCTACTCGTGCAACCATCTATGCATAGACACGGCTGCGATACCCTTTGTAGGATAACGTTGCATAGAAAACAAAAAATTTCCTACCGCGAACACGCAATCCAAGCCAAGATGCAATCTAGAAGACGGTAGCAACGAGGGGTATCGAGTCTCACCCTTGAAGAGATTCCAAAGCCTACAAGAGGAGGCTCTTGTTGCTGCGGTAGACGTTCACTTGCCGCTTGCAAAAGCGCGTAGAAGATCTTGATCACGATCGGTTCCGGCGCCACGAACGGGCAGCACCTCCGTACTCGGTCACACGTTCGGTTGTTGATGAAGACGACGTCCACCTCCCGTTCCAGCGGGCAGCGGAAGTAGTAGCTCCTCTTGAATCCGACAGCACGACGGCGTGGTGTCGGTGATGGTGGAGAACTCCGGCGGAGCTTCGCTAAAGCTACGCGGAAGATATGGAGGAGAGGGGGCGGCTAGGGTTTGGGAGGGGGTGGCCGGCCACTTCAATGGGGCGGCCAGCTTGTGGTCTTCGGGTGGCCGGCCCCCTCCCTTGGCCCCTCATTATATAGGTGGATCCCCAAGAGTTGGTCTCCAAGTCTTCGAATAAGACCCGAACCGAAACTAATCATCCATTAATCAACAAGCTAGTTTAAGAGGCATACTAGGGACTTCTTGTTGTCTACATATCACACATGTACTAATGTTTCGGTTAATACAATTATAGCATGATATATAAACATTTATCATAAACATAAAGATATAAATAATAACCACTTTATTATTGCCTCTAGGGCATATCTCCTTCAGTTTCCAGTGAGACTTTGTAGTTTCCCACCACAGTTAAGGGTCCATGAGGTGCCGACATCTTCATCTTGAGATACGCCGTGTGAGTTGAGGCCATGAAAGCAGGCAACGCCGGTCTCCCCAGCAAAGCATTGTAAGGACTATCTAAGTCTACCACCTCAAACTCAAGGTTTTCAACCCGGCAATTGTCACGTCCTCCAAACGACACATCCACCCGGACTTTTCCAACCGGTGCGCAGGACAGGCCCGGAACGATTCCATGGAACGTCGTGCGTGTTGGCTGAAGTATGTTTTCTGTTATGCCCAGCATGCTCATGGTGTGCCGGTACATGATGTTTATGCTACTCCCATTGTCTATCAGCACCTTGCTGAACTTGACTCGAGCGTTTGGCCCTTGCATGATTGGGTCCAAGACAAGAGCATAGCCACCCGGGTTTGGCATGATTTTGGGGTGATCCTTGAACGACCACGAGATCTCCTGATCAGACCACAGCATGTACTTTGGTACTGCCGGCATCACCACGTTCACTTCCATAGAACGGCGATGCAGGCTCTGTCTGTCGGTTGGCGCAGTTACGAACACAACGCATCACATATCTGGGTCATGGTAAACATTCCGGCCCAAAGGTGCCGGTGGAGGTGGTTGGCCATTGCCTTCTCCCACCTGATTAACTTGCTGGTATTGTTGCCGGTTTGGCTGTACCGGTAAGGCGTTTGCCCCGGTAAGCGGTGGTGGTGGTGGTAGCTGTTGTTGCCGCGGCATGTCTTGCGGTGGTTGTGCATCTTTTACCGTTCCCTTTTGCATCAAGTACTTGGTCCAGGTACAATCCTTCGTCAGATGGTTTGACGGGTGTGCCGGATTCGGTGTGTGCCACCGGCAAGGTTGGTCCATGGCAGCTTCCATGGTGTACTTCACGGGTTCTTGCCAGTTCTTTTTCTGACCCCAGGGCTTCTTTTCTACCCACTGTTTCTTAGGACCCGCCCATGGCTGCGATCCGGTTCTCTATCTCTGACTGCCGCTGGCCTCAGAGTTTTCTTGTACAGCAGCAACTTGCTGCGGACCGTACCTTCGATCCGGAAAATCTTCCCTTCTTTTGTTGTTCCGGTTATCCCGGTGTTGCTCTTGGCGCTGCTGTTCCGGCTCAAGTTGCATCGCCGGCTGCGTTGGGTCTCCCAACGCATAGCTATCTGCCACACGTATCATTTCTGCCAACGTTGTCGGCATGCTCCGCTGCAGCTTTTGCCACAACGGTGAACCTCTTCTGCACCCACTGCTAAACCAAGCAATGGCTTGTGCCACTATCACCCCTTCACACGAGTTCCTCGTAGTGTTCCATCGGGCAAGATAATCCCGGTCTGTTTCATTTGGGCGCTGCACGCACAAAGCGAGCTGCTGCGGCCTGTTTGGCCTTTGATAGGTGCTGCTGAAATTGCTCACGAAAGCTTCCTCAAAGTCCAACCAACCATTTATACTTCCTGCCGGCAGGTTGTTTAGCCAAATTCTTGCCGGTCCTACCAAGAATGATGGTATGATTCTCACGGCCCACCGCCGGTTTCCTCCTCCTGCTACGGTTCCTCCGCCGCCCGCGACGTATACCGCGGTCACGTAATCCGCGAGCCAGTCTTCCGGCTTCGTGGTGCCATCGTATGTTTTTGTGTCACGGGGCAACATGAAGTTGCGAACTGGTGGTTTTTCTTTCATGATCCTTGGGCCAAAACACTTTGGGCCCGGGGGACCTTCTTCCTCGATCATTTCCGACAAGTATACTCTATCCAGACGGTGCCTCGCATCCCGTTCCGGTAGGTATCTTTCTCCCAAGCGTTCTCCCAACGGGTTCCGGTATGCTACCGATCTTGTGGAATCAGCCTCATCGTAACATTCCGGTACCGCGGCCCTTGCCTGCCGGTACCTTGGGGGATCTATTTCCTCCTCTTCGTACACCGCCCTTGCAGCTCGATAATTTTGCCCGGTCTCTTGTCTATCGGCATGATTGTTTCCGGCATAGCCTTCTTTGGCATAGCCTCTGTTTGCGCCTTGGCTTTTTCTACCGGCATCATATTGCCCAGCTTGTTGTTTTCCGGCAAGAACCGGATCATACACAGTCATCTGCTGCACATTCATTTCTTTTTCTCTTCTTCTGTCCGGATGGGGGGACGAAGCCTGCCCGTGGGACTTGCTACCGGCATTCCTTGTCGAATGCACGGATTTTGAAGCCACAGCTTTGTTCAGCTTATCAAGCTGTTCAGCATTATGCTGCTCGATAGTTTCAAGAAGTTCCCGGACACGCTCTTGTTGTTTTGCCAGAGCGTCCCCGGAAAGCGAGTCACACAGCGCTACGGCAGCTTTAGCAGCTTTTATTGTTTTATCCGGGCTACTGTACTTAGGTTTTTCTACTATGCTCACAGATGCAGAAGTACTTTTGCTGGCAGCAATTTCTTTGCGCAAATCCTGGTCTAGATTGCGAGCCTTAAGCCGGTTTTCCGGTATCCTAGCAGCATGAGCGCTAACAGAAGCAAAGCCATGGGCAGCGTTATACTCACGTACGGTTAGGTTCAGCTCGCGCTGCGCCCTGACGACGTCCTTGCCGCTCTCGAGTATCTTCTGGCGATGCGCCTCCAGCTCCGCCTGAGCCGCTGCCGGGTCGATGTTCTGCGCGATGGGGGTGGCGAGGACGTTCATCGCTGCTTGGAGTGGGGTTTCCGGCGGTGCGGATGATGCTCCCGCAGCGCCTGCGCCGCGTTCCAGCGGTGGCTTGGCCGCACGGGTCGAAACCGCACGCCCAACACCTTCTTCCGCAGCTTCTTTGCCGGCGTCGACCGCGCCTGCCATCATCACCTCCACGCTGCCAGGAGCGCGGCCAGCATGTAGCCATCTTGGCGGATCCGGCGCCACCAGTGCCGGCGAGAGGAACTGGCGCACAGGGACGATGCCGAAATAGATGCGATGGCTGCCGAACTCGATGATGCGGCCGTTCTTGGGGAAGATGCCGCCGTTGGCGAAGCAGCCCGCGTTGTCGTTGATGAAGTCCATGGCGTAGATGCGCTGCACCAGCGCGGAGACCGTACGCTGGCCGGCGACGTCGAGGATGCCCGCCCGAATGTGAACTCCAGCAAGCGCCACTTCATGCCCCACGGTGGGCGCCAACTGTCATCGTGGCGAACGAGCAGATGCCATGGGATGGCTTAAGTTGGGGCCGAATGGGCGCTAGAGGATTCGGGGGAGGGTTTGCGAGTAGATGGGATGAACTTCCGGATGCTTTCCTCAAGAACACAACCAAAGGCCGGTATGCAAGAAGAGAGACAAGAGGAAGAGCTCTGCTCTAGATCGCATGCTTCATTGATCTTAACATGGTTACAGGTTTTTGGATACAAGGTTCATCGTGCCCGTAAGAGGCTATGCCCCCTCTCCTTATATAGGGGAGAGGGTGGCTTACAGAGCAAGAAACCCTAATGGCATCTTTGACTGGACAAACTAGTTTACAAAGCTACTTTAATCATGGATGACGTCGGGGTCTTCTTTAATCAGGGACGCTGACGTCTTCCGGCTTCTTTCAGCGTCACCCCTCTCTTTGGCGCCAGGGCTCCGATTAAAGTCACTTTGCTTAGCTCATCCTTGTCTTCTAGCTCTGAAGAGAATCTTTGACCGGTCTTGCCGACCTGCCCTCCTTCCGGTATCTTCTTCATCCGGTTCCGGTATACCCCTCTGGGGATACCGGTCTGCCTTTACTTAGCCAAGCTCTTATCTTTGTGCACCGGTAAGAATATTAAACCGGTATATTGATGGCTCAAACCATCCGGTTTGGCATGCCTTTGGCATACCGGGGGTCATCCCCCCAACACTAGTGGACACTCTCAACATTGATCACATAACAGAATAAATAAATGCTATACTCTACACTCTCTTGTTGGATGATGAACACCACTAATTGTGTAGGATTACACGAACCCTCAATGCCGGAGTTAACAAGCTCCACAATATTTGATATTCATGTTTAAATAACCTTAGAGTGCATGATAGATCAACACAACTACACCAAGTAGTAACATAGCATGCACACTGTCACCATCACACTATGAAGGAGGCATAGATCACATCAATACTATCATAGCAATAATTAACTTCATAATCTACAAGAGATTACAATCATAACCTACGCCAAGTACTACACGATGCACACACTGTCACCTTTACACCGTGAAGGAGGAATAGAGTACTTTAATAACATCACAATAGTAGTGATACAAAGCACATTGCAATCATAAAGGGATATAAATAAGCACTTCACTATGCTATTCATAATAGTGAATAAGTATTCTGTGAAATATAGCCTAAGAGACCCACACGGTGCACACTGTCACCTTTACACACGTGGGACAAGGAGTCTCCGGAGATCACATAAGTAAAATTCACTTGACTAGTGATACGTCTCTGACGTATCGATAATTTCTTATGTTCCATGCCACATTATTGATGATATCTACATGTTTTATGCACACTTTATGTCATATTTGTGCATTTTCTGGAACTAACCTATTAACAAGATGCCGAAGTGCCAGTTGCTGTTTTCTGCTGTTTTTGGTTTCAGAAATCCTAGTAAAGAAATATTCTCGGAACCGGACAAAATCAACGCCCAGGTTCCTATTTTGCCCGGAAGCATCCAGAACACACGAGAACCGCCAGAGAGGGGGCACAGGGCCACCAAACCCTAGGCCGGCGCGGCGAAGGGGGGGCCACGCCCCCCTATAGTGTGGGCCCCCCAGAAGTCCACCGACCTTGCCCTTCCGCCTATTTAAAGCCTCCGTCGCGAAAACCCTGATACGTTCGACGAAACCAGAGAAAACCTTCCAGAGCCGCCGCCATCGCGAAGCCAAGATCTGGGGGACAGGAGTCTCTGTTCCGGCATGCCGCCGGGACGGGGAAGTGCCCCCGGAAGGCTCCTCCATCGACACCACCGCCATCTTCATCACCGCTGCTGCTCCCATGAGGAGGGAGTAGTTCTCCATCGAGGCTCGGGGCTGTACCGGTAGCTATGTGGTTCATCTCTCTCCTATGTACTTCAATACAATAATCTCATGAGCTGCCTTACATGATTGAGATTCATATGATGATGCTTGTAATCTAGATGTCGTTATGCTAATCAAGTGAATTTTACTTATGTGATCTCCGGAGACTCCTTGTCCCACGTGTGTAAAGGTGACAGTGTGTGTACCGTGTGGGTCTCTTAGGCTATATTTCACAGAATACTTATTCACTGTTATGAATGGCATAGTGAAGTGCTTATTTATATCTCTTCATGATTGCAATGTGTTTTGTTTCACAATTTATCTATGTGCTACTCTAGTGATGTTATTAAAGTAGTTTTATTCCTCCTACACGGTGTAATGGTGACAGTGTGTGCATCCGTGTTAGTACTTGGCGTAGGCTATGATTATGATCTCTTGTAGATTATGAAGCTAACTATTGCTATGATAGTATTGATGTGATCTATACCTCCTTTCTTAGCATGAAGGTGACAGTGTGCATGCTATGTTAGTACTTGGTTTAGTCGAATTGATCTATCGTACACTCTAAGGTTATTTAAATATGAACATTGAATTGTGGAGCTTGTTAACTCCGACATTGAGGGTTCGTGTAATCCTACGCAATGTGTTCATCATCCAACAAGAGTGTAGAGTATGCATTTATCTATTCTGTTATGTGATCAATGTTGAGAGTGTCCACTAGTGAAAGTCTAATCCCTAGGCCTTGTTCCTAAATACTGCTATCGCTGCTTGTTTACTGTTTTACTGTGTTACTACTGTTGCGTTATTACTGCTTGTTTACTATCCTGGGCAAAGCACTTTCTGGTGCCGTTGCCACTGCTCATATATATTCATACCACCTGTGTTTCACTATCTCTTCGCCGAACTAGTGCACCTATTAGGTGTGTTGGGGACACAAGAGACTTCTTGCTTTGTGGTTGCAGGGTTGCATGAGAGGGATATCTTTGACCTCTTCCTCCCTGAGTTCGATAAACCTTGGGTGATCTACTTAAGGGAAAACTTGCTGCTGTCCTACAAACCTCTGCTCTTGGAGGCCCAACACTGTCTACAGGAAAAGGAGGGGGGCGTAGACATCAAGCTATTTTCTGGCGCCGTTGCCGGGGAGGAAAGGTAAAAGGTACTCACACTCCGGATCTCGGCTACTAAGCTATTTTCCGGCGCCGTAAGTACTCGAAGCTATTTCCTTTAGATCCTGCAATTGCAACTTTTTGTTTCTTGTTTACACTAGTTAGGCATAATGGAAAACAACAAAAATATGAGAGATCTTTATGAACTTTATCTTGAATTAGGACATGATGTGTTTGAAGAGAAAATTAAAAAACTCATGGAACTTTATATGCATGCTAATGGGAATGTTATTGATATAAATGCTTTGAACACTATTGTTGCTAATGCTATGGAAAATTCTAAGCTTGGGGAAGCTGGTTTTGATGAGCATGATCTTTTTAGTCCCCCAAGCATTGAGGAGAAAATTTACTTTGATGATACTTTACCTCCTATTTATGATGATTATAATGATAGTAGTCTTATGGTACCACCTGCTATGGAGGATAAATTTGATTATGATTACAATATGCCTCCTATATTTGATAATGAAAATAATAATGATAGCTACTTTGTTGAATTTGCTCCCACTATTACTAATAAAATTGATTATGCTTATGTGGAGAGTAATAATTTTATGCATGAGACTCATGATAAGAATGCTTTATGTGATAGTTATATTGTTGAGTTTGCTCATGTTGCTACTGAAAGTTATTATGAGAGAGGAAAATATGGTTGTGGAAATTTTCATGTTACTAAAACACCTCTCTATGTGCTGAAATTTTTGAAGCTACACTTGTTTTATCTTCCTATGCTTGTTACTTTGCTCTTCATGAACTTGTTTATTTACAAGATTCCTATGCATAGGAAGCATGTTAGACTTAAATGTGTTTTGAATTTGCCTCTTGATGCTCTCTTTTGCTTCAACTACTATTTCTTGCGAGTGCATCATTAAAACTGCTGAGCCCATCTTAATGGCTATAAAGAAAGAACTTCTTGGGAGATAACCCATGTGTTATTTTGCTACAGTACTTTGTTTTATATTTGTGTCTTGGAAGTTGTTTACTACTGTAGCAACCTCTCCATATCTTAGTTTAGTGTTTTGTTGTGCCAAGTAAAGTCGTTGATAGTAAGGTTCATACTAGATTTGGATTACTGCGCAGAAACAGATTTCTTGCTGTCACGAATCTGGGCCTAATTCTCTGTAGGTAACTCAGAAAATTATGCCAATTTACGTGAGTGATCCTCAGATATGTACACAACTTTCATTCAATTTGCGCATTTTCATCTGAGCAAGTCTGGTGCCATTTTAAAATTCGTATTTACGGACTGTTCTGTTTTGACAGATTCTGCCTTTTATTTCGCATTGCCTCTTTTGCTATGTGGGATGGATTTCTTTGTTCCATTAACTTCCAGTAGCTTTGGGCAATGTCCAGAAGTGTTAAGAATGATTGTGTCACCTCTGAACATGTGAGTTTTTGATTATGCACTAACCCTCTAATGAGTTTGTTTCGAGTTTGGTGTGAAGGAAGTTTTCAAGGGTCAAGAGAGGAGGATGATATACTACGATCAAGAAGAGTGAAAAGTCTAAGCTTGGGGATGCCCCGGTGGTTCATCCCTGCATATTTCAAGAAGACTCAAGCATCTAAGCTTGGGGATGCCCAAGGCATCCCCTTCTTCATCGACAAATTATCAGGTTCCTTCTCTTGAAACTATATTTTTATTCAGTCACATCTTATGTACTTTACTTGGAGCGTCTGTGTGCTTTTGTTTTTGTTTTTGTTTGAATAAATGCTTGTGTGGGAGAGAGACACGCTCCGCTGGTTCATATGAACACATGTGTTCTTAGCCTTTAATATTCATGGCGAAGTTTCTTCTTCGTTAAATTGTTATATGGTTGGAATTGGAAAATGATACATGTAGTAGTTGCTAAAATGTCTTGGATAATGTGATACTTGGCAATTGTTGTGCTCATGTTTAAGCTCTTGCATCATATACTTTCCACCCATTAATGAAGAAATACATAGAGCATGCTAAAATTTGGTTTGCATATTTGGTCTCTCTAAAGTCTAGATAATTTCTAGTATTGAGTTTGAACAACAAGGAAGACGGTGTAGAGTCTTATAATGTTTTCAATATGTCTTTTCTGTGAGTTTTGCTGCACCGCTTCATCCTTGTGTTTGTTTCAAATAGCCTTGCTAGCCTAAACCTTGTGTCGAGAGGGATTACTTCTCATGCATCCAAAATACTTGAGCCAACCACTATGCCATTTGTGTCCACCATACCTACCTACTATATGGTATTTCTCCGCCATTCCAAAGTAAATTGCTTGAGTGCTACCTTTAAATTTCTATCCTCTACCTTTGCAATATATAGCTCATGGGACAAATAGCCTAAAAACTATTGCGGTATTGAATATGTACTTATGCACTTTATCTCTTATTAAGTTGCTCGTTGTGCGATAACCATGTTCCTGGGGACGCCATCAACTACTCTTTGTTGAATATCATGTGAGTTGCTATGCATGTTCGTCTTGTCTGAAGTAAGAGCGATCTACCACCATATGGTTAGAGCATGCATATTGTTAGAGAAGAACATTGGGCCGCTAACTAAAGCCATGATCCATGGTGGAAGTTTCAGTTTTGGACAAATATCCTCAATCTCATATGAGAAAATTAATTGTTGCTACATGCTTATGCATAAAAGAGGAGTCCATTATCTGTTGTCTATGTTGTCCCGGTATGGATGTCTAAGTTGAGAATAATCAATAGCGAGAAATCCAATGCGAGCTTTCTCCTTAGACCTTTGTACAGGCGGCATAGAGGTACCCCATTGTGACACTTGGTTAAAACATGTGCATTGCGATGATCCGGTAGTCCAAGCTAATTAGGACAAGGTGCGGGCACTATTAGTATACTATGCATGAGGCTTGCAACTTGTAAGATATAATTTACATGATTCATATGCTTTATTACTACCGTTGACAAAATTGTTTCATGTTTTCAAAATAAAAGCTCTAGCACAAATATAGCAATCGATGCTTTCCTCTTTGAAGGACCATTCTTTTACTTTTATGTTGAGTCAGTTCACCTATTTCTCTCCATCTCAAGAAGCAAACACTTGTGTGAACTGTGCATTGATTCCTACATACTTGCATATTGCACTTATTATATTACTCTATGTTGACAATATCCATGAGATATACATGTTACAAGTTGAAAGCAACCGCTGAAACTTAATCTTCCTTTGTGTTGCTTCAATGCCTTTACTTTGAATTATTGCTTTATGAGTTAACTCTTATGCAAGACTTATTGATGCTTGTCTTGAAGTACTATTCATGAAAAGTCTTTGCTATATGATTCATTTGTTTACTCATGACATATACATTGTTTTGATCGTTGCATTCATTACATATGTTTACAATATGATCAAGTTTATGATGGCATGTCACTCTAGAAATTATCTTTGTTATCGTTTTACCTGCTCGGGACGAGCAGAACTAAGCTTGGGGATGCTGATACGTCTCCGACGTATCGATAATTTCTTATGTTCCATGCCACATTATTGATGATATCTACATGTTTTATGCACACTTTATGTCATATTTGTGCATTTTCTGGAACTAACCTATTAACAAGATGCCGAAGTGCCGATTCTTTGTTTCTGCTGTTTTTGGTTTCAGAAATCCTAGTAAAGAAATATTCTCGGAATCGGACGAAATCAACGCCCAGGTTCCTATTTTGCCCGGAAGCATCCAGAACACACGAGAACCGCCAGAGAGGGGGCACAGGGCCACCAAACCCTAGGCCGGCGCGGCCAAGGGGGGGGCCGCGCCCCCCTATAGTGTGGGCCCCGCAGAAGTCCACCGACCTTGCCCTTCCGCCTATTTAAAGCCTCCATCGCGAAAACCCTGATACGTTCGACGAAACCAGAGAAAACCTTCCAGAGCCGCCGCCATCGCGAAGCCAAGATCTGGGGGACAGGAGTCTCTGTTCCGGCACGCCGCCGGGACGGGGAAGTGCCCCCGGAAGGCTCCTCCATCGACACCACCGCCATCTTCATCACCGCTGCTGCTCCCATGAGGAGGGAGTAGTTCTCCATCGAGGCTCGGGGCTGTACCGGTAGCTATGTGGTTCATCTCTCTCCTATGTACTTCAATACAATAATCTCATGAGCTGCCTTACATGATTGAGATTCATATGATGATGCTTGTAATCTAGATGTCGTTATGCTAGTCAAGTGAATTTTACTTATGTGATCTCCGGAGACTCCTTGTCCCACGTGTGTAAAGGTGACAGTGTGTGCACCGTGTGGGTCTCTTAGGCTATATTTCACAGAATACTTATTCACTGTTATGAATGGCATAGTGAAGTGCTTATTTATATCTCTTTATGATTGCAATGTGTTTTGTATCACAATTTATATATGTGCTACTCTAGTGATGTTATTAAAGTAGTTTTATTCCTCCTACACGGTGTAATGGTGACAGTGTGTGCATCCGTGTTAGTACTTGGCGTAGGCTATGATTATGATCTCTTGTAGATTATGAAGTTAACTATTGCTATGATAGTATTGATGTGATCTATACCTCCTTTCTTAGCATGAAGGTGACAGTGTGCATGCTATGTTAGTACTTGGTTTAGTCGAATTGATCTATCGTACACTCTAAGGTTATTTAAATATGAACATTGAATTGTGGAGCTTGTTAACTCCGGCATTGAGGGTTCGTGTAATCCTACGCAATGTGTTCATCATCCAACAAGAGTGTAGAGTATGCATTTATCTATTCTGTTATGTGATCAATGTTGAGAGTGTCCACTAGTGAAAGTCTAATCCCTAGGCCTTGTTCCTAAATACTGCTATCGCTGCTTGTTTACTGTTTTACTGTGTTACTACTACTGCGTTACTACTGCTTGTTTACTGTCCTGGGCAAAGCACTTTCTGGTGCCGTTGCCACTGCTCATATATATATTCATACCACCTGTGTTTCACTATCTCTTCGCCGAACTAGTGCACCTATTAGGTGTGTTGGGGACACAAGAGACTTCTTGCTTTGTGGTTGCAGGGTTGCATGAGAGGGATATCTTTGACCTCTTCCTCCCTGAGTTCGATAAACCTTGGGTGATCCACTTAAGGGAAAACTTGCTGCTGTCCTACAAACCTCTGCTCTTGGAGGCCCAACACTGTCTACAGGAAAAGGAGGGGGGCGTAGACATCAACTAGCATAACAACATCTAGATTACAAGCTCATCATATGAATCTCAATCATGTAAGGCAGCTCATGAGATTATTGTATTGAAGTACATAGGGAGAGAGATGAACCACATAGCTACCGGTACAGCCCTTAGCCTCGATGGAAAACTACTCCCTCCTCATGGGAGACAGCAGCGTTGATGAAGATGGCGGTGGAGATGGCAGCGGTGTCGATGGAGAAGCCTTCCGGGGGCACTTCCCCGTCCCGGCGGCGTGCCGGAACAGAGACTCCTGTCCCCCAGATCTTGGCTTCGCGATGGCGGCGGCTCTGGATGGTTTCTCATACCGTGGCTTTTTCGTATCGAAGATTTAGGTTAGGGACCTTTATATAGGCGAAGAGGCGGAGTCGGAAGGTCGACGAGGCGGCGACACAATAGGGGGGCGCGGCCCACACCCTGGCCGCGCCGGCCTATCATCTGGGGCCCACAGGGCCCTCCTCTGGTGGCTCTCGGGTGTTCTGGAAGCTTCGTGGGATTCTAAGATGCTGGGCGTTGATTTCGTCCAATTTCGAGAATATTTCCTTACTAGGATTTCTGAAACCAAAAACAGCAGAAAACAGGAACTGGCACTTCGGCATCTCGTCAATAGGTTAGTTCCGGAAAACGCATAAAATCATCATAAAGTGTGAACAAAACATGTAGGTATTGTCATAAAACAAGCATGGAACACAAGAAATTATCGATACGTCAGAGACGTAACATCAGCCTACAGGATTCCATCAACCCTAAGCCCCAATCGGAGGGCATTGCCGAGGAGTACCCTCGACAACTGGTGGCCCACGTACTTCAAGGCCAAGTAAGACGTCGAGATGCGCAGCACCACCGGCCTCGTCGGTGCGAACAGCTGGAATAGGGATGGGCGCGCCCTGTTCTGGGGCGTTCCGGGGCGCACCCTCGACAATGTCACCCGCGGCATCCGCAACGGCGCTCCAAGGTTGGAGGCGCCTCCCTCACCGCCACCGTCTTCCACTGCGCAATGGCAGCCGAGGAGGACCACGTACTCGTCCTCCTTGAACTCTTCTTCCTCGGGACCGGCCCGATCGACGCCGTCCTCGTCGTACCGCTTGGCGCCCTACACCGCCCCCAATCGCGTGAAGGAGGAGCCGGTGACGCCCGTCAAGACGAGGCGCGGAGGCAGCGGTAGCGGCAGTCGGCGGCATCAAGAGAGGTGCGGCGGCACTCTCCTCATCCCGAAGCCGGAGGTGAAGGGGGAGCTGGAGGAAGCGTCGCAGGAGGCGCTGCTCGCGGAGTACGAGCGGCAGGAGCGCCTCATCGCCAGCAGCAACGACCCCGAGGGCTGCCCAGGGCTACAAGCGGCGTTCTTGGCCTCTCTCAACGACAAGGACGCCTGGAGGGGTGACGTCGAGACAGCGATCGCCATGTCCATCTGCGACTCCGGCAAGCCGCTCGTGGGCCTCACCGACGACGGCGAGGCAGGGCCAAGGGGCCTGGTGAAGGACAAGCCCATCGACGAGCCCGACGAGCGCGTCAAGCAGGAGGTCATCACCGACGACATGTACAACTTCCATCAGTACCACGACGCCCCCGGCTTCCGCAAGTACTACTAGATTAGGTTTAGTTTAAATTTAGTCGAATCTAGTTCGAATCTATGTAATATATACCAAGTTTGGATAAATTTAATCGAATCTCGCTTAAGTGTAAAATTTCCGAAATTTTGTTTGGGGGACCCGACTGGGGAGCGACGTCCCCCAAACGCGGCACGAACAAAACACGTCCCCCAAACGCTCAATCCGGCACGCTTTGGGGGACGTTTTGGTGGACGCGACTGGAGATGCTCTAAGCCTAATGTATATGCAAAATAATTGGCATATACGTCACCGGCCAAAATACAGGCTCCAACATGTTATGTAAAGCCAAAAAATATATATCCAAAAAGGTCATCCGCGCGTCCTAACCACCATTTTATCTTCTTTCTTGCGTGCGGTCTATCTGTCTCATGTGCTACGCCGCCACACACAGCTGCTTGTAGATACAATCTTGCCGCATCGTGCCCCCCCCCCCACGAAAAAACATCGCCCTCGCCGCTTGAGGAGCAGCATTGGGTTCCTCTTTGTCCGGATCCGGCCCTCCGGCAGTTGGGCCTTTGAGATAACCCGAGCCGAGAAGCGCCTATGGCTCGACACATTTGAGATGTCGGAGCTTGCCACCCGCGTGTACAACGCGATGGTGTGACGGTTGATGGGCCACGCGGCACCAATCAACTTCAACGACGTGCGGAGTCGTGAGGAGAAGGAGTTCCTCGCCCCGCCATTCAAGGTCATCTCCCGCTCGGAGGAGCACCAAATCCACCGGGAGTACATGTGGATGACCATCCACAAGGTCGACGAGGAGGCCATGGCGTGGTTCTGCGCCTCTGATGTCTACGCACGCTTCTATTCCTGTAGACAGTGTTGGGTCTCCAAGAGCAGAGGTTTGTAGAACAGCAGCATGTTTCCCTTAAGTGTATCACCCAAGGTTTATCGAACTCAGGGAGGTAGAGGTCAAAGATATCCCTCTCAAGCAACCCTGCAATTAAGATACAAGAAGTCTTTTGTGTCCCCAACACATTGTCAGATGTATAGGTGCACTAGTTCGGCGAAAAGATAGTGAAATACAAGTAATATGGATGATTATAAGTAGTAATTACAATCTGAAATAAAAAATGGCAGCAAGCAAACATGTAGCAGAATTTGTTGGAAACGGTGTTTCAATGCTTAGAAACAAGGTCTAGGGATCATACTTTCACTAGTGGACACTCTCAACAATGATCACATAATTGAATAAATAAATGCTACTCTCAAACACTCTCTTGTTGGATAACAAACACCATTCATTGTGTAGGGCTGCAAAAGCACACCTCAAGCCGGAGTAAACAAGCTCCACAACGTCATAAAGGAATCACACACGATGCACACACTGTCACCATCACACCGTGGAGAGTGACTCCGAAGTTCATATTAAAGTAACCTCTAGAGTGCATAATAGACAAGAGCAACATCTACATATTCAACTAGATTACAAAGCTCATGATCACATAAAGATCACACCATGGGAGAGAGAGATGAACCACATAGCTACCGGTAGAGCCCTCAGCCTCGGGGGAGAACTACTCCCTCCTCATCATGGGAGACAGCAACGGCGATGAAGATGGCGATGGAGTCGATGGAGATGGATTCCGGGGGCACTTCCCCGTCCCGGCGGCGTGCCGGAACAGAGACTTCTGTCCCCCGAACTTGGCTTCGCGATGGCGGCGGCTCGTGGAATATGACTGATGGTACTAGGGTTTTCCGATACGGAGGAATATATAGGCGAAGAGGCAGCGTCGGGGGAGCCAGGGGGTGGGCTCCCCACACCTGGGCGCGGCAGTGGGCCCAGCCGCGCCGCCCTATGGGGTGCCCCCTGCTGGCCTTCTCCGACTCTTCTTCAATGTTCTGGAACACTCCGTGGAAAATAGGGCCGTGGGCTTTTGTTTCGTCCAATTCCGAGAATATTTCCTGTGTAGGATTTCTGAAACCAAAAACAGCAGAAAACAGGAACTGACGCTTCGGCATCTTGTTAATAGGTTAGTACCAGAAAATGCATCAAAATGATATAAAGTATGAATAAAACATGTAGGTATTGTCATAAAACTAGCATGGAACATAAGAAATTATAGATACGTTGGAGACGTATCAGCCGCTCACCCGGAGCTCGTCTAGGCGGAGTTTGACTTCCACATCAACCTGGCTGCAAAGCGCGCTGCTGCAGCCGACAAAGCTTCGACTTCTACCGCTGGTCCTTCGCCACCAGCCGGTGCTTCAGCATCTATCGCTGCTTCAATGCGGTGACCCAGCATACCACTTCATGTTGTAGTATACAAATCGTTGATATGATCTTCATGAAGGGACTTCTTCACAAATATCACATCCCTTAGAGTGGTACAACAGAAACATTGCAGGTCATAACACTCTAGATTATATTATAATCATGGTCTTAACAAGTTGGTATTCTCACAGGTCCGATGAGAACACCCTAAGATAATACTGAAGTCTTATTACAAACCAACACAAAGATTAAACTGAGCTCAGCAACTTATTTAGGTAAGCTACTACGTTGCTCGACTCTAAGATAACTAGGGTAAGACACTACTCCTCCGCGTCATTGTTGGCAGCTCCGTAGACTATCCCATAGTCCATGCCTTCCACTCCTCCGGACAGATCAGGTTCCTTATAGACCAGCTCGTAATCTCCTTCTGGTGCTCCGTCGGTGGCCTCCACTTCATTGTCACAGTCTAGCAAGGATGTCGGAAGAAAGTGAGCACAGAGGTACTCAGCAAGTTCAAAAGAGAAATGGTGTTTGATGCACTAGCTACGACCATTGATCAGAAAATCTCAGGTCAATGCATGTTTCGAAAATATTTCTTCAAAAGGTTTATTTTATTCTGAAAACTATGCCCGCCAGTCTTCACAGGTTGAGCATAACTTTACGGAGTTCCTTTCCTGCCGCGTTTGTAGTTCCCTTCCCGGCACAGGGAGTGGCAGCCACAATTTGATACACTCTGCAGAGGTGCGTTACTTTTCCCATAAGAGAACTTATCCTTGATACCAACTGAGGCGCGTTTCTCGTCCACACTTCCTTGGTGTGGGGCCATGTGTAAGATCCAAGCCAATCACTTCCTTCTCCGCGAACCTGCATACCCACCCTTTTGTCCATTCGTACATACCCGGTAGACATCTCCCGATCATACGGCTTTACCCTTGATGTACTATGAACAATCCCTCATAGACGGTAGAGCCTCTCATCCACATAGATGGGGATTTAAAAGGATTTCCCAACCTACTGCAGTGTTATCCCAACACCCAGCCAGGCTCTATCAAATCCGTTGATATGCAAGAGAGAAAAGATACAGCTGACTTTCCCAGAGCCATTATAGATCTCATGGTTAACGCGAATTGTACGGCGCTAGAATCACTAGACAACATTGGTGATTAGTCCTATATTAGTAGAACCCTTGCAATGGAACCTCCACCATATCAACACATACCATGGTTCCATTGCCCACCACATAGTCATATTCATAATTGGAAAAGTAACATTTGATTTTCAATGCAGGAATGATAAGTATAGTACTTTTGCGGGTAACTTGATATAAAATAATCAAGATGACATGAGCAAGGGTGAACTTACCTGGTGACTGCGAGATAATGTAGTTCGATGTGTTGGATGGAACCCGGACCTCGGGTTATGTAGATAAGTATCATTGTTCGGTAAGGACAATGTTATAAAATCCAAATTATGCATGCATGGGTGTATTATTTCATGTTGAATCCCTTACCCTGGATTTAAGATTTAGGTTTGAGTTAAGTATTTATGCCTTTGGCAGTAATTTATAAATTCTTCAAATCATTTAACATTGTTTTCTTTTCTAAAAAGAAAAGGAATTAAGAGTAATAGAAATTTTCCTTTGGAAAATATTTATTTCAAATAAATAATTTGAAATAATAGAGTTTTCCTCATTTTTGGAAATAAAATGAATTTTGGAACATTGAGATATTTCCTTTTTGGAAAATTCTAAATCTTTAAAATAAATGACTTGGAATAATAGAGTTTATTATGAAAATATTTGAACAACAAATATTAGAGTTCATTTGGAATTTTTCATGATTTTTAGATCAAAGGAAAATTGCAAATTTAAAATTCCAAGTTCATATTTAAATTCAAAAATTTCAACATTTGAATCTTTGTTGTAAATTCTATTTACTATTTTATTCTTATTAAGAATAATTATTAATTCATTAATCCCATTTTCTTGGATTTTTAGAGGTATTTATCATTATTTAGAACTTGGTCGAATTAAAAGGTTATTTTAAAAATAAAAAGACTAAAATACCCCTCTAGCCCAATTGGGGTAGCCCACTAAGGGAGCCCATTTGGTCAGCCCATTTGGGCCTGACCAAAACGGTTCGGTGGGAACCGAGCACGTCGACCCGCCTCACTCACTCGCCTCTCTCTCTCTCTCTCACGCTCGCGCAAACCCTAACCTATCTGGCGACTCTAAGGCGATGGCGCCGCCGTCATGGTCGTCGCCTTGCTCCGGCCGTCTCCGGCGGTGCTAGGGCTCGCCGTGGGTCACAATCGACGCAGCGCGCGACGACGCACCTCCTCATCTGTGTCGATCTGACGTCTTCTTCCTTTGCGGCTCGTGTGCGTGCTCGACCCTCGCAGACGCCGTCGAGTTCCTCGACGAACGCCGTCGATCTGCATCCTCTCGGCATGCCTGGGTGTTTGCCGCCTCCCACATCGTCTATGCGCGATCTGGCACTGGCTGGCCGCGGTTTGGCTCCGCCGTGGCTGGCCGTGCCAACATGCCGCCATGGTTTCCTCCATGACTCGCCAAGTAACCTCTTGCTACTCCTCCCCACTTCATATCCTCTCCAGCTGCTCGTTCTGTGCCTACTGCTTCTCCTATGCGTATGCTGCTGATGTGCTGGTTGTACTGCTGTGCTTGTGTCTTCTTCTCCTAAGCCTACTGATGTCATGATCATATCTAGCCTATCTATGCTTACTGGTGCTATGCTTATGCCTGTGTAATTCTTGCTGGTTCTCTGTGCTAGGCCTATCCTATTTGTTTATGTCCTTGTGTTGTTCATATGCTCACTCGTGCTTTTGTTCACCCTATCCTATCCTATCCAGTGATGCTTCTGTGCTATGCCATTTCTTGCTAGTGGCCTTGCTGTTGACCTAGGTTAGCACTGTTGACACTTGTGGTGTCAGTGCTGCTCACCTATGCCCTGTGTAGTATCCATTTGATCCAATTCTTGGATCACTGCATGCTTGTGATGCTCTGCTATGCCTAGACTTGATCTAATTGATCCATTTGATCAACATATGCTAGTGTCTAGTTACCGGTTTTGATCCTTGGCTGATTGAATGGATTAATCTAGCTACTGTTGTGACTTATGCTTGCTCTAGCTAATGCACAAGTGTGTGTTGCTGCTGTTTCTATCCATAGCTCATTGGACAAGATCCAATGGTTAGGCTGCAATGGTCCATGCTACTATTGCCTCTCAATGATGCTATTTCATTGTTAATGCATGTATTACTGTGTATGTATGATTTTATGGATTAATTATGGATGAACTGCTTATGCAATGTTGATTATATGCAATGTTGTATATGATTTGATATCTCCATGATCCATTTGGAGATAATTAAAGTCTGAATCAATTTCTGGATGATGATGACTTATAGCTTTGGTTTAAATGGATGGATTGGTGGTTGATGTGAGCACAGTAGCCTTGCTACTGCTTGGTTGCTCACACAGTTTGACTAGTTCTTGTTAGCTACTCATCTTTGCTTGCACAGTAGGGTATCATACATGTTACGAATGCCACTGTGCTTTTCTGTGAAGAAATAAAGGGTTAATCTGATGGTTTCATTGGCTAGGATCTCACTAGGTGGGTTTTGGTATCTTCTAGTACTTGTATATCCTCTACTGGTGCTATCTGTGCATCTATGCTTGTCTATTTTCACATGAATACTATCTAGATGATCTTGAGCTCTAACTGCTCCACTTCTGCCAGTGATCCTTGGTCAACACCAAGTGATAACAACCCCATGAGCATCTGCTCACCTTATGCCTTGTGTCATGCTATAAAAATGGATTGGATCCACTGGATCCTCTCCAGGTATTTGTTATACCTTGTTCCAGCTCCTAGCTAGATGGCTATGCTCAGTTGCTGTTGAGCTGTTGCTTGATGTTTCTGGTTACTTGCCCTGCTCCTCCTAGCTCCTGGTGATCTTGCTTAAGTTGTCATGTCTCTGTTGGGTTTTGGTTGGTTGATTTGGATGAATGGATGGTTTCAGTGGTTGGTTTTGCTGTTCTTGAGCAAGAACAGAGATGAACTATGCACTGTTCATGGCTGGTTGCTTGGTGAATGCTTATCTGGTCGACTTGTGAATTGTTTATGGTGGTTTCTACCCTTTTATACTGACTGTTGGTTCACCTTGGCTGTGACACACAAGCCTGTCCAGACTTGGTGACTAAGCCATGGTCTTTGCTTGCTGTTGGATGCACAGCAGCTCTATGAGCTGTGTGTATACTTTGGTGAAACTTGAGCCCATGATTGGCTCAGGTTTGGTCTGTTGGTGTCTATCTTGGTTCTGGCCAAGTCTTGGACAGTGACAATTGGCCTAAACACTTGTTTTTAACCCCCTGTCTAGTTCTTCTACTTGTTTTGCAGGTTTCAAAGCTTGAGATGATCCAGGGACAAATCCTTCCAAGACACTTAGTGTAGGATCTAGGATAGAATCAAATCCTTGTAATGTTATTTTATTTTGTTTATTATTCATCCAATTATTGTAATTATGTTCCATTTATTATTCCATCCAATTCTTGTATGACAAATATTGTAAAGACAATGTAATGTGTCTGTATAATCAATAAAGCTCAAGTTTTTCTTATGAGCTCTTGTGTAATATTAACATTTACTTATGAATTATTTGTGTATATATATAATGTGATTTGACTTATGTATGTATATATGATACTATTTGAATTATAATGTGATTTGAATTATAAAGTGATTTGAATTATGAATTCATAATTCATTTATATATTGTTGATCTATTACTTCATTTGTTTTAATTCAAATGAATTATCAATTCAAATCATCTCCCAAAATCAACAAGTTACAAAAGATATCATGTCGAAATTCTCAACACTCACATTGCTTAAACCATAATTGCAATGAGAGAGAACCTCGATCTCTCTTAGGTTTTTATGCATTAAGGCGTGAAAATTTCCCTCGTTTTGCGATGAAATGCACATCCCATTTATAACTCTACCCTTCGTTGATCCTATGTTCTGGGTTATTACATTCAACCATTCAGATTAAGTCGTGAGGCACGGAGGTGAACTCCGAATTTTGGGAGTCGATTATCCACAGGGCCAACGAGCAATCGGAGGACGACGGGTTTTGTGATGAGGACATCACAACCTCCGATTTGCAGGCATATATTGGTGAAAAAGATCAGACTACGTCGAGGACGACTTCAATTCAAGTAGGGGAGGATGATGAGGACATCCCTATGATAGATACAACCAATACTTCTACAACCACATCTCAGGTACATTCGTTACTAGGAATCCTTCCTGATATATATGAGAATATGATGTTGCCTAAATCAAATGTATTTATATTATTTAGGAATGGATCTAGCATGGACGCCAAGCATTGGATTGGGAACGTGCATGGAGATGGCAACAGACCTGCAAGGATTCGGGATGGCGTTGCAAGCGAGGATTTCAGAACATTGAAGCCACCATAGTGAAGCAACGATGTTTGGATGAATTATAGAAGTTACTCCATCATGAAATTCGTCCAAAGAGTTATTTATGGTGCTGTGTCACCTTATTTAATGGGCCAGACCCATGTATTTTCGGATTAGGTATTTTAGGGGATTTTAAGAGGCCATATAAGTGGAGGAAGGCCCATTTAGGGGTGTTTTTGGCCAACCCTAGCTGGTTGGACGAAAATCCCTTGACTTCCCCCATATATAACCCTCTGTAGCCGTCATTAGAACTTGAATTTTGATTAGATTAAAAGTTAGCCAATTGCTGCAACTACGTGTTCTTCTTTTGAGCCCAACGCCCAGAACAAGACCGACTATTCGGAATCCCACCATTATCAATCAAGCTTTCATCTCTATTCGCAATATTCTGATTGCATCTTTAGTTCTTACTTTTTCTCGATTTCAGGTAGGAATTAAGACCCTTGCTGGTCAGGCTGATCGTGCTCCCGCAAGATCAGTAACTCCCGGAGATTGTCCTAGTGATTGCATTGGCGCACGAGTTTTGCACGTGTAGTCGGATCGTCAAGCACGAACCCCACCAACAAATCGATTTATCCCCATCTCATCGAAAGATCGGACACCTTTGCCCTATCATTTTGGGACTCTGACTAGGTGTCTAGATTGAAGAAGTGTCGAGTGTCATAGTGCTATCTAGAATCGAAGGGTCTATGTAGTGTTAAACTATCTGTCGACCCCAAATTTCATTTGAAATGTGCCAAATTATAGAACATTGCATAAATTTTTCTAGCACAGCGATCTATTTTACATCACTAGAACTGCACAGGTAATGTAAAATACATCACCTGGAACGGCCAAAAAGAAAATTGGTGATGTAAAAACTAAAACAAAGAAAAATAGGTGACTAGCAGACGGATGTCGCTCCCTGGCATTCATTAAGTGGTGATGTATTTCGTATAAATTTCATGTAGTTTATTTTTTAGAAACTCTTATAGATTTATTTTTTTAACCAAGTCTCATGCATGCATGTAAACCTGTAACAAATTCGAGTTTCGACTGGTAATACGGCCCAGCTATAAGCCCATATACATGAATCGTAAGATATCTTTCCGTCTCCGCACGAGTGCACGACTCCTACCCGCACGGAAACCCTCGCCGCCATTCACTTTGCCTGGATCTCTAGGTTTGCTAGCGATGCCAAGGCGCTCCAGCAGGAATAAGCAGAAGAGGGGCACGAAGCTGAGCCCGGTTTCCGAGCTCTCCGACGACCTCCTCGTCGAGATCATCTCACGGGTGCCGTTCAAGTCCACCCGCTGCTGCAAGTGCGTCTGCAGGCGGTGGCGCGACCTCGTCTTCCACCCCGATAACCGCAAGAAGCTGCCCCGTTCAATCCTCGCAGGCTTCTTCTACAATAACTTCAGCACCGGACTGGCATGTCGTTGCTACCAGAGCGTGGCGGGGAGCTGGGGCCCTCACATCGACCCCTCCCTCCCGTTTATACCCACCGCTACGGGGGTTGAAGTGTCGGACTGCTGCAACGGGTTCCTCCTATGTCGACCATCGAATCAGATGTGGAATTACGTGGTGTGCAATCCCGCCGCCAAGACATGGGTGACCGTCCGTTCCGAATGGGCCGACAGGGTGTCGGAGGCTCGACTCGGGTTCGACCCCGCCGTGTCTTCTCACTTCCATGTGTTTGAGCTTACTCATGCATTTTCGCGGGAAACAAAAGTGTGGCGTTACATCGAATCGGTGAGGATCTACTCCGCTGAAACTGGGGTTTGGACGCGTACAAGCCCTTGGGACCAGCCCGGCGCGTTTGGCACCATCTCGAGTAGCACCTTTCTCGACGGGGTGCTATATGTGTCCTCCGATGATGGCTTTGTTATAGCCGCCGTCGACTTGGAGGGAAATCACAGCGTTATTCCTTATCCCACGCCACATACTAGTGGTGCTCATGTTTTTCAATCACGTGGAAAATTGCATCTAGCAAATTATGGTCCTTCTGAACTGTCACTGTGGGCTCTTGAAGATTCTAGTTGCGAAACTTGAATATTGAAGCACAGCACCAGCCACCTGCAGCTGTTCGGAGAGAAGTACTCGTCGTTTGCGCAATGTTTCGGTGTTATCGTCCACCCAGAACAGAATATGATATCCATAGTATGCACGAATATGCGTGGCTCCGACAAATCAGTGACAAAACTATTGTCGTACGACATGGATTCTAGGGAGCTAGATTTTGTGTGTGATATTCCATATGGTTGCACGACTCCTTACCTCCCATACATAATGGTGTAGAAGAACTCATAATGGTGTACTTTATTATTATTATACTGTAGTTGTGTTACCTCTTGAACACAAGCAAAAATGATTTGTGTAGACCTTTTTTTAAAAAAAATATGATAGTTTTCGTTGGGGAGTGTTGTCATGCATGTATATATCCGGCTATTACAATTACTATATCGTCATGATTTTGTTGGATTAATGGACTCTGTCATGGCTTGTTGACATCTAGAAGTTGAGTGCGTACGCCGGGGGACAGGGAACAAGAAGAATGTGCTGCCACTGAGTCTCCAAAATCGTCACATCTCATGGGATTACCATCATTTCAGAATTGATCACATGTGACATGGACGGGATTAATTTTGACCCGAGAACCACCAAGCTGGCAGTATAGTAGTATGATCGTCTCCTACACGCTCGAACCAATAAACGGATGGACCCAGCGCGACACGGCGAAACAATGGTCGCCTCTTGGTCCTCCCCGTCGCCACCAGCCCACCATATCCATACCACCGACCATATCGTCCGTGCGCCGCTGGTTGTACCCCATGGTCACCTGCCAGCCACGCCGGCACACCACGTCAGGGTCACGCGCTCATCGCAGAAAGGGCAAATGTTGAGTACGGTTAGGTCGAGGTCCAATGAGGCAAGCAAATGTGATGCTCCTTTGGTGATCGAATCAGAGGGAGCCACACTCTGCAGAGAGGATCACATTTGTCGCCAGACGTATGCACGTCCTAGATAGGCACGAGCGGCCAAACACGCCTCAATCAGCTCACCCAGCATTATCCGATCCGGAAAGCAATTTCATCTTTTTCTTCGCGAATCTAATTTCATATTATCGCTAGCTACACAGAATAGACACTTTCGTCTGACCGAAAACAGAGTTTCATGATACAGAAGTAATAGAGAACACAGACAAGATGGACATGCTAGTATTGACCAATGACCAGTGTTGTACACACACCCGGCTGTCTGTACAACAGTGACCAAGCTCTGGCATCCTTCGATAAACATCCACATAACAAGGCACTTGTAGTTCCTACATAGCAGAAGTGAACATCTCAACCTTCTGGCCTTGCCGCCCGACGAGGGGGTCCAGGATGCTGGTCCACGTGTCGTAGTCGATGGGCGATCCGGCTCCGGGCTGGAGGAAGCCGTTCACGAAGAAGAAGGGCGCACCAGCAACCCCTCTCGTGCACCCATACTAGTAGATCAGAAGAAGTGCACAGTTTAGAGTCTTTTTCTTTTCAGTGCGACGAACAGTAAACATGTCTAGGAAATATGCATAAAACTTGTCACGCTGTACTTGAGGATGCAATAAACAAAGCTGACCTTGAAGGAAACCCTCGCTGCCGAGTCGGACCTCGAGTCGCTGAAGCCTGACTGGAACTCGGACACCGAGTTGCCAACTGCCTCGGCTGCCATCATTGATATCGCGCCGGTTACAGCGGTGCTCGACACTGACGATGTCGCGCTGTTGGAGAATTTTCCCTGCGCGTTTTAATTTCAAAATATATTAGCATTGTATGACCGAGTGGCGACTATCCTGCGTGTGCAACTCATAGTTCTCCTGAGGTGGTCTCTGTTTCGCTTGTCCTATTGTTTGTCGGGACAGCCAAGACAAATGTTGGCTGGTGATTGTTGTTCGGAGTATTCAGTTTGGTTCAAACTTTCGTTGTGTAAAGCTACTTATTGAGAAGTGTCGTAGAGTGAGCACAAGGAAGAAGGATGCAGATATGCAGTAGATTTATTGCTGCATGAGAAGAAAACTACAACCTCTGTCCAAAAATATAAGATGTTTTGATTAATCAATGAAATGAAGTATGTGATGTTATATTTAAATGCTGCTCTTGGGTGTTGTCATAAAAGTTCAGAGGCCAGTTTGCTCGTCATAGTTGGAGGAAAACAAGTATGGCGTGTTATAAAATAAAATTAAGCGCATGGGTATCAAAAGCTACAAAAGGAAAATCCTGCAATTTGGTTAGGTAACTATCAATTTCGAAATCATGAAGTATTTGATGACAGATCCCTAGAGGAGTATTATCCAAATGGGTTCCATAACTTGCATAGGTAGTTTTTTCCAAAAAAGTATAACTTGCATAGGTAACTGATAAACCACCACATGAGCTGCAATGATGGAACTAAAAGAAGAATAAAAGGTAAGTGCTAAACTGAAAAATGCAACAGACCTGGTTCTTGAAAAATAGCTCCAACAACGGATAGGTTGATGACGAATTCAAGTGGTTAGCTATATGAAGCGCACGGCAGGCCATGAATGAATAGGTGTGATACCTGCAGTTTTGCAGTATAGTTAACTGGTGTTAGAAATAGAATGAGGTGTATGGCACCATTTGCTAAGAATCACTTCTACTGCCAGATTTTATGTAAATGAAAATGCAAGGCCAGGTCACGGAATAAGTAGAGAGCCGCAAACACAATCCCTTTGTTGTTCTGAGCTGCCAGCCAATAAAAATTTGCATGTTCAAATTCAGTATAAATATCACAGGACCAAACATGACCAACGTCTGAACGAAATAACACACATCCAAAGATTCAGTCCAACTCTTAAATTCTCGAGTGTAGATGCCAAAGGGCCCAAAACTATCTATTCCTATCCATCAGCTCCGAAAACAGTTGACCACTCACAACCCCTTCTACAACAGCTAATCAGTAGCATTATAAGTATAACTCTAGCCTTTAGGCTATAGCCATGGACCGATCTCAAAGGGAAAATTGAACCCAGAGTAGACAGCACCTGAAGAGCGTCCAATAAATATCCATTTCATAAAGTTAGCAAGTTTGCAATTACTCTCTGAGTGACACAGCTACTCACACTAGCCAAGTGAAGACTAGTAGGACTTGCCAAAATTGCAATTGTAGAAGACATCCTTCGGCCAAATTTCGCAGGATCAGAAATACACAAGACAGTTCCATGCACTCGTGCAACGGAAAACTGCTCCAAAAACGCTACTTTACTTAGCACTGCGACTGATACTGATAGGAATAGGATCCCGAGACCCTGGAGCACAGATAACTGAAACAGAGCTGGAGGAGAGGGGGAAGAGACGGATTAAGGTGCGGCGCGATCTTACGGGAGCGGGAAGGGGTGGACGATGAGCGAGACCCGCGGGGAGTAGCG
This sequence comes from Lolium perenne, assembly GCF_019359855.2. NCBI lineage: Eukaryota > Viridiplantae > Streptophyta > Magnoliopsida > Poales > Poaceae > Lolium > Lolium perenne. The sequence goes on from NC_067248.2 coordinate 253,908,809, forward strand.
CTCGACGGCCAGCTTGAGCGGGGGCCACCCGTCGCGGCTGTCGGAGCAGAGCGGGTCGAGGAAGGCCTCGACGACCACGGCGTCCTTCCAGGAGCCCGCGCCGCCGTAGGCGAAGCCGTCGTAGCGCGGCGGCGGCGCGGAGGCATGCGCCTGGAGCACGAGGAGGAAGCAGGAGCAGGACGCGGCGAGCGCGCCCGCCAGGAGCAGCCGCCGGAGCAGCGGCGCGCGCGGAAGCGGCAGCGGAGCCCTCGCCATGGTGGGGAGCGGCGGTCGTGCGGCGGCGTGGCCGGCTCTGCTCCCGTAAGCAGAGGTCAGTCGCGCTCCGGCGGTGGAGGTGGTGATGCGAATCGGGTGAGCGGAAGGAGGACACGATGCGGTCGTCGCCATCGTAGAACTCAACTTGATCAAAGAAAGAGAGATTTTTTTTTTTGTTCTCGGAAGGTTTACCTAGGATGACATGTGGGTCCCGCTTCAAGTTTTGGCCCTTCGCTCCCGCTTTTTAGGTGAAAAAAGAATTTCTACTACAGTAAATATAAAGAACACATAGTGAAGACAACTCTATCAGATCCCACGTTCATCCAAAATGGTTTTAGAGGATGATGTGCATGATGAAGCTTTTAAGATCCGGAAACGGCACAATGTTTTAGAGGATGATGTGCAGGACGAACCTTTTAAGATCCCTAATGCAACATTTTATTTTTTAGATGCAAATACAAACACAATTTAAGCACCAAATACATGAATAAAAAAATAGGACGAATTCATAAAATATTGCATACCATACCCACTCCCATTCTATAAGGTTTCATCGGCGTGCTCGAAAGTTTATTTGATTTTATTACAAATAAATCAAAAGATTCTTGAGAATTTTTTTTTGTGGCTACCAGATTTCTTGTGAAATCTAGTGCAAAATATTTCCCATTAAAAATCATGCGGGGTTCAATCCTTAAATTATAAAAACCGCCGTAGGAAATTTCCTAAGGATTTGAATCCGTCAAGATTCATATGCAAAAATCCTTTAAATCAAAGAGACCTAAAACAACATCATTAGCATAGCTACAACATGAAGAGAGAGTATCACGCACCATCGCGGGCTGAACCCCTCCCTCCCAAGTTTGTTTCGTTACATGCCAACCTGATGCCAAGGTCTCCGCTGACGTAATCCCGCGATGTGAGGTCGCCTTGCCATCCGCCCATTATGTTGGGATGCATTATCATGAGACGTATCTTCTCGACCAACATCTATTGCCTCGTCCGTTTTTTCTCGAGAAAATCCTGCACGCCTCAAAGTCGACCTTGGCCTTCTTTATTTTCAACTACCTATCTCTTGTTGAGACGGGCATAATAATTGAGAGAAAACAATTTCACGGTCATCAGTTTTGGCACCGTGTGCTAGGACACGTCATCTTCTCCAGCTCGAACAAGGTGACTACATGTTGCAACTCGCATGGATCAAAATTCAGCAACCCGGCCTTCTTTGTCGTTGTGTGAAACGGAGTTTCAGCTCCCAAGCTCATATGCTCCCGCTAGAATAAAAGAAACATATGAAACAAAACAACTGAAATATTTGTATAATGAACGTCAACAGGTGCCAACATTGTTCAAAAAAAGACATGTGGAGTGGTTTGTGCACAACAAAACAAAAGTGAGTGTTGTAAACAACAAATTTATGTACTGTTGTAGATGCTTTAAAATGCATTTTTTTTTTACAGAACATCTGGTGTTTGCAAAACAGGCTGCACGATGATGGCTACACGCGGGCTGTGGATCACGGGCCGTAGCCCGTGGAATAGAGGTAGTCCGGGCTTGTAATCTGGATCAACATTTCTCACACCCTCCCCTAGTCCCCTCGCAAAAAATATGAGGAAAAACTCTGCACGCAGCCGGAAGCAGAGGGTGTGGGTCCACATACGGGCGGCGTGATGTGTGGTGAGGCGGGCAGCGGTCAGGGTCCGGTGGCTGGCGCGCGCACGCACGCCGGCACGCGCACACGCAACCGCACCAGCATGGCCATGCCGACTGTCACTGTCTTCCTTGTGTGTAGCAGCTGGAAACTTGGGTTTCCTCGCCGCCGATCGATGCCGATGCCGATGCCGCACCGCAGCAGCCTTCACGCCCACGAGCAGCTACGGTTGTGACGGATAGTACTACTACGAGAGTAGCACCTTTTAATGAAGTGAGCAGTGGAGTAAACGCAGTTGGTGGTACTCCATTCATTGAACTCGTTGAGATTTTTTCCCCCAGGATCGATCGATCGATCCAAAGCCCAAAGGGCAACAGTGCACAAAGGGTAGTACGACGGAACGCAGCGGCAGCGCTGCGTTTTTACTATGCTCAGTCCGGGCCGGCCGTGTTAATCAGCAGCACCCGTCATGTCAGCTCACGCGCTGCACTCACTGCACTGCGCTGCGCGCATAAAACCATGCCCGTTGCGTACTACCAAATGCGTGCCCGTGCTCCGCCTCCGCCTCCATCTCCTTCTCTTGCTGCTGGTATCCCGGCCATTGTTCTTCCATTCCCAGCAAGCAGTCACAGATGAGAGGCGAGGGACAGAGTGACATTTTTAAGATCCAGGAAAGCCGGACCCTAGCTCCAATGTTTATCGCCCGGCAGTCCGGCACGGCCGGCTCCTGTCCGAATCCACCACCGCTCGGGGTCTCGCGTCGCCTCGCCTAGGTACCAACAAAACAAAACGATGGTTACCCTTGTAACTTGGGCTCCCCGGATTATCTTAGCCGCTCCTACCAGTACCACCCATGCTGCCGTACGTAGTCCGATTCTTTAACCACCACCCCAGCTGCCTATCCACTCACGACAAGCAGCCACACTGATAAATTTCCCATGAAATTTGCTGCTCATCTTCCTCCTAGCTCCGTGCCGGCAGAGGCTTGAGGAACGGTCGAGGAGTGGCGATCTCGCAATGACGCTGTGATGATGATGATGGAGGATCGCTTCTTCGACGCCGTCGCGCGCGCACCAAAGGTGGCAGCGGTGACGTGGCTCGGCACCAGAAAAATCGGATCATTTGATTTCTTGCAGAGATCAGGATTGCTTCTTTTGCTCCCTCTGTTCGCGGCCGAACCAGACTAGGAAGGGGAGCGATGGCTGATGATGGTCGTGACATATTGAGCGTCAGTCAACCTCCACCGCTTTGATGCCCTTCACTGCATAGTAGTCTGCATTGCTTCCTCTGCAGCTACGCTGGTCTGGGCTGGACCGCGTCATCATTGCGACCGCGAATCAGCAGCAGAGGCGCGCCTCTGCCCCAAATCTCCTTTCTATGTAGTACGCTCGTCTGATTCGCGAGGTTTATCGCGTGGCGTCACGTGGACGGACGGATAATCCTACCACTTTTTCCTTCTTCCTTTTGGATAGGGCTGGTCGTTTCTTCAGTAGCCAAAATTCAGGAGTTTCCTACATAAACTTGGTTTATAGGCGAGAGGAGTTGTTACCGACCATGAAGTGCGACAATGTTGCATACAAGCATACTATGTAAACTGTTGTTGAGTGATTAATATATTTTGGTGCCAATGGCACCTTTGCCTGTTCAAAACAAAATCCATCCCTTCAAACAAATCATTGAAAGAGTGCCTACCAAATCTATCATGAAACCTATAGAGTTGATTACTCTAAGAGCATCTTCAACCGCATCCTCAAAGCGCCCCCCAAGGGATTTGGGGCGCGTCGGACGAAAAAACGTTCCCAGCCGCGTGATCCAAAGCCTTTTTTGTTCGGCGTGGCCCGATACGATGTCGGGCGCCCCAAGCCCGTCCCCGCCCCACAAGGGACGCTCCGGGTCGCCGAACACAATGAAAAGCAAGGCGAAGAGACGCGGGATCGACGCGTCAGCGGCTCGAAAGACTAAAATCCCGTTGCCTACCTTTGGTCAAGCGACGTTAATGGCGTCCCAGATTTTCCAGGTGACGCAGGGACGCGTCTCGTCGTGCATGGCCGCGTGGCCATCCGCGTCGGCGTTTATTGCGTCCAACGACCCGCTGCCGCCGCTGTACATTAAGAGCGTCCCTGCGGTTCTTGTTCCTCTCAATCTCTCGCCGCTCCCAAATCTTCTCCTCGCCGCTCCAACCTCTATCCAATGTCGTCCTCGTCGTCCCGCAAGATCGCCGCGGCGAACGGCTTCGGCCGCGGTAGCCTCACCGTGGTCGAGGCGTGGGCGTTGTACCGCGCGGGATATCCCGTCCCGTCGGACATGCGCCTGCCAAGCAGCAACAGGTGGAGGATGGCCGTCAACGGCATAGGCATCCCGCCGCCACCGTCGCCGGGCACGGAGCACTGGAGGGACACGGCGGTCTCGACTCACCGCCGAGGAACGGGCGGATCCAACCTGGGCAGCCACCAGCAACGACGGCTGGTGGATCGCCTACTTCCAGGCGCATCACGGCATGGAGATGAACAGCACCACCGGCCTCGTCGGCCGGCCGAACAGTTGGAACAAGGACGGGCGCGTCCTCTTCTGGGGCGTTCCGGGGCGCACCCTGGAGAACGTCGTCGACGACATCCACAACGGCACTCCAAGGTTGGAGACACCGTCCGCGCTGCCACCATCTCCCGCAGCACGCTGGCAGCCGACGAGGACGTACTCGTCCTCCTCCAACCTACCTCATTAGGACCGACGCGATTGGCGCCGTCCTCGTCGCACCGCGTTGCGCCCTACACCGTCCCCAAGCGGAGGTGAAGGAGGAGGAGCTGGAGTTCGCGACGCCGCCAGCCAATCTGAGACGCGGCGCCAGCGGTAGCCGACAGCAGCAAAGGTGCGGCGGCGGTGCCCTCCTCATCCCGAAGCCGGAGGTGAAGGAGGAGCAGGATGACGAGGCAGCCGGGCAGGCTGTGCTGCTCGCGGAGTACGAGCGTCAGCAGCGTCTCATCGCGAGCAGCGACGACCCCGAGGACTACCCAGGGCTGCACGTGACGTTCGCGGCGTCGCTGAACGACAAGGATGCCTGGAGGGGCGACCTCGACACGGCGGTCGCCATGTCCATCCGCGACATCGGCAAGCCGCTCGTGGACCTCACCGACGGCGGCGAGGCTGGGCCAAGCGGCATGGTGAAGGACGAGCCCATCGACGAGCCCGACGAGCGCGTCAAGCAGGAGGTCGTTACCGACGACATGTACAACTTCCACCAGTACTACGATGCCTCTGGCCGCCGCAAGTACTTCTAGATTAGGTTTTAGTTTAAATTTAATCGAATTTCGTTCGAAACTATGTAATATATAGCAAGTTTGAATGAATTCGCTCAAGTTTTAAATTTCTAAAAAAAAAATTGGGGGACGCGGCTGGGGAGCGACATCCCCAAACGCGGCACGAACAAAACACGTCCCTCAAATGCTCGATCCGGCGCCGTTTGGGGAACGCTTTGTGGACGCGACTGGAGATGCTCTAAGGCTAAACTCTAAAGAGAATCAAACATCACCCAAGCCTTCCATTCGGAGACTTCTTTTGTTCTAATTATTTAGCTAAATTATCTCATTGCCAAAACTCGATTAACTATAAAAATTAGAGTGAAAGCTTACTTAAATAATTATACAAAGTCATAAAAGTTTTACTTGAACTATCAAGACTTACTCCCAGTAGCATAATAACTCAACAATTACCACTAACTATCATGGCATTTCAAAAATCAAAAGTGGGAGTTGAAAGACATACCTTTCGCTCACAAATTCACGTTCTTCTTCAGTATGAACTTGTTTCTTCAAAACTTATATTATACCACACTATTTGTAAATATTAAAAGCATAAGAGGCAAATGGAATCACTTTGAGAGAAAGGATAAAAGGTAGTTTTTGTTGTATTTTTTAATTGGGGTAAAAGAATAGTAAAATGGTGGAAAAGAAAGTCTATAAAAACTTCAAACTAAAAAGAATGACAAATAAAAAGCAAAGTGTTGGCATTTGTCCAACCCGAGTGTTTCAGAGCTCATAAAGAGATATAGTACAACCTCTTTATTAAAAAAATAAAATTCACCGCACTTATGACTCGGGGAGACATCACCAAACTTAGGCTTTTGCAAGCTCACCTTGTGCTTCATTGCGGTACTGAATAGTTTCATTAGTTGGACGAATAGTCTACGCTTGATGTCATGTCTTGGGTGGCATCCATACTTAAATCCAACACATGGATTACAAGTAGTACCAGTGAAATATTCCTTCATATATACTTAATGAAAACATTAGTCCATAGGGGTTATCATTAATTAGCAAAACCACACATAGGGACAATATACCCTTACAACCGCTTTGGTTCTTTCTTGAAGAGCCTGCACATCTTGCTTAAGTGTCATAGCTTGGGGTTAGACAACTTATTAGCAAGATTTTCATGGTTCTCTATGACTTTCGTTAAGATATTATTTTACTTAGCATTGCATAAAGGTTTTTAATATTTTCTAGCACAGAGTGATTACCATTATTTACTCCCATCCGAACTTAGAATAATATGAAATCAATTTTGTTGGAAATATAACAAGTACTATCCCATAAAAAATGATAGGAATGAAGGCTAACCCATGCATATACTATTTCGCGAGTTGTTATGAACTATCATATAAATGGTCAAGAATTGATACGGATGAAGGGAATTTATGCAAAAGACCAGATGAAGACAAAATTTTAGAAATACGAGTTAAAGGAACAACTAGTCGAACATAAGAACAATTTAAGTGTTGTTGCTAACTTCGTTACTCAATGTAGGTTCTTCGCTGGGTGGATTGGAATTGGAAGGATTGAAATAAAATGAGGTAATTTAGCTAAGGTTGCCATTTTCAAGAAAGTAAACTAGTGTCTTTGTCGATCATATTGTGTTGTAAAAATATTGTTTACCATTAGTTATAAAGATATACATGGGGCTACATGCACCTTCAACCATTCATCTTAAGCATGGTTCTTATTTCAGAGCGTTGAGCATTCTAACCTTGAACCCTAACCACTTTGAAAGTGCATGGAGTCCCCATATGTGGTTTTGGTAATTAGCTAGTGATAATCCATATAAACTAATGTTTGCACTGAGTTTTGTTTGACGGTTTTGGACATAACAAAAATGTTTGAACCATATGTTGGAATCAAAGTTGAAAGAATAAGAAAATGAAGAAGACCAAGTGTTAATTAAGATGTTCGAAGAGTGATCCAAAGATTGGTCAAATAGGAGTTTAGCTGGCAAGTATGTCTTGAACACGAAGATGGAGTGAGCACTCATAACCATAATGAAGAAAATAAGAAATGAAGTGCAAGTTCAAGATGATCCATCTCGAAATATCATATGCTTGAATTTTGTCATCCAATAACGATCATGTATATATGAAGATATGCCAAAGAATAGGCTCTCTCATAGTGGATTATGGGGAAGCAATCTGCAACACTTCATCAAGCTAGCACAATCAAGAAAAGCGTTCCATCTTTATGGTGTGAAGATCATCATCAACTAGCGCAAGTGGAATGCAGAAGTTTAGGGTTTGTTCTTGGTATAATTTCAAATTACTAGTCCCTTGTTGTTGTTGGGAGACCGGGTGTTAGGATCAGTAGCAGTACTCTTAAGAGTGGCTTTTGAATGAATAACTTGATCGTATCATTCAAAGAGGTCAAACCCCTTTCATGGTTGGCATCATGTTTCTTGGTTTTTAATTGGATCTTATCCATGAGATGTTTTAGGGTTTGTGGTAATTCTCATGACAAGCTCTAGTTCATCGAAAACAGATTTCAAACAGAAAACTTGTTGCATTTTTGACCTTTTACTGGTTCTTCATCGAGTGAGGTTCTTCACCTCTAGATTTATGGGATGCTGCTTGTTGTTATCTTTCCAAATAAAAATAGATTCATCCTATTTTGGAGTTCAGATGTGGAAGATCTTGCATTTTTATTTTGTGTCATTTCAGGAGTTCGAGGTCAGAGACTCTGGTGTCTCTCAACCCGGAGACTCCTGGGTGTGATCGTGATACGTCCCAAACGTATCTATAATTTCTTATGTTCCATGCTAGTTTTATGACAATACTTACATGTTTTGTTCACACTTTATATCGTTTTGATGCGTTTTCCGGAACTAACCTATTGACGAGATGCCGAAGTGCCAGTTCCTGTTTTCTGCTGTTTTTGGTTTCAGAAATCCTAGTAAGAAAATATTCTCGGAATCGGACGAAATCAATGCCCAGCATCTTAGAATTCCACGAAGCTTCCAGAACACCCGAGAGGGACCAGAGGAGGGCCACAGGGCCACCAGACACTAGGGCGGCGCGGCCAAGGAGCCAGGCGCGCCCCCTATTGTGTCACCGCCTCGTCAGCCCTCCGACTCCGCCTCTTCGCCTATTTAAAGGTCCCTGACCTAAATCTTCGATACGGAAAATCGACGGTACGAGAAACCTTCTAGAGCCGCCGCCATCGCGAAGCCAAGATCTGGGGGACAGGAGTCTCTGTTCCGGCACGCCGCCGGGACGGGGAAGTGCCCCCGGAAGGCTTCTCCATCATCACCACCGCCATCTTCATCAACGCTGCTGTCTCCCATGAGGAGGGAGTAGTTCTCCATCGAGGCTAAGGGATGTACCGGTAGCTATGTGGTTAATCTCTCTCTCCTATGTACTTCAATACAATAATCTCATGAGCTGCCTTACATGATTGAGATTCATATGATGATGCTTGTAATCTAGATGTCATTATGCTAGTCAAGTGGATTTTACTTATGTGATCTCCGGAGACTCCTTGTTCCAAATGTGTAAAGGTGACAGTGTGTGCACCGTGTGGGTCTCTTAGGCTATATTTCACAGAATACTTATTCACTGTTATGAATAGCATAGTGAAGTGCTTATTTATATCCCTTTATGATTGCAATGTGTTTTGTATCACAATTTATCTGTGTGCTACTCTAGTGATGTTATTAAAGTAGTCTATTCCTCCTGCACGGTGTAATGGTGACAGTGTGTGCATCGTGTAGTACTTGGCGTAGGCTATGATTGTGATCTCTTGTAGATTATGAAGTTAACTATTGCTATGATAGTATTGATGTGATCTATGCCTCCTTCATAGTGTGATGGTGACAGTGTGCATGCTATGTTAGTACTTGGTTTGGTTATGTTGATCTGTCATGCACTCTAAGGTTACTTAAACATGAACATCGAATATTGTGGAGCTTGTTAACTCCGGTATTGAGGGTTCGTGTAATCCTACACAGTTAGTGGTGTTCATCATCCAACAAGAGGGTGTAGAGTCTAGCATCTATCTATTTATTCTGTTATGTGATCAATGTTGAGAGTGTCCACTAGTGAAAGTATGATCCCTAGGCCTTGTTCCTAAATACTGCTATCGCTGCTTGTTATCGTTACGTTGCATGTTTACTTCCTGCAATATTACTACCATCAACAGCACGCCAGCAAGCACTTTTCTGGCGCCGTTACTACTGCTCATATTCATTCATACCACTTGTATTTCACTATCTCTTCGCCGAACTAGTGCACCTATACATCTGACAAGTGTATTAGGTGTGTTGGGGACACAAGAGACTTCTTGTATTGTGATCGCAGGGTTGCTTGAGAGGGATATCTTTGACCTCTTCCTCCCTGAGTTCGATAAACCTTGGGTGATCCACTTAAGGGAAACTTGCTGCTGTTCTACAAACCTCTGCTCTTGGAGGCCTGATACGTCTCCGACGTATCGATAATTTCTTATGTTCCATGCCACATTATTGATGTTATCTACATGTTTTATGCACACTTTATGGCATATTCGTGCATTTTCTGGAACTAACCTATTAACAAGATGCCGAAGTGCCAGTTTCTGTTTTCTGCTGTTTTTGGTTTCAGAAATCCTAGTAAAGAAATATTCTCGGAATTGGACGAAATCAACGCCCAGGTTCCTATTTTGCCCGGAAGCATCCAGAACACCCGAGAGCCGCCAGAGGGAAGCCCTGGGGGCCCCACACCACACCCTGGCGCGGCCAGAGGGGGGCTGCGCCGCCCTATAGTGTGGGCCCCCCAGGCCCCCTCCGAGGCTGCCCTTCCGCCTACTTAAAGCCTCCGTCGCGAAAACCCTATCGCGTTGGACGAAACCCACAGAAACCTTCCAGAGCCGCCGCCATCGCGAAGCCAAGATCTAGGGGACAGGAGTCTCTGTTCCGGCACGCCGCCGGAACAGGGAAGTGCCCCCGGAAGGCTTCTCCATCGACACCGCTGCCATCTCCACCGCCATCTTCATCACCGCTGCTGCTCCCATAAGGAGGGAGTAGTTCTCCATCGAGGCTCGGGGCTGTACCGGTAGCTATGTGGTTCATCTCTCTCCTATGTACTTCAATACAATAATCTCATGAGCTGCCTTACATGATTGAGATTCATATGATGGTGCTTGTAATCTAGATGTCGTTATGCTAGTCAAGTGAATTTTACTTATGTGATCTCCGGAGACTCCTTGTTCCACGTGTGTAAAGGTGATAGTGTGTGCACCGTGTGGGACTCTTAGGCTATATTTCACAAAATACTTATTCACTGTTATGAATGGCATAGTGAAGTGCTTATTTATATCTCTTTATGATTGCAATGTATTTTGTATCACAATTTATCTATGTGCTACTCTAGCAATGTTATTAAAGTAGTTTTATTCCTCCTGCACGGTGTAATGGTGACAGTGTGTGCATCCGTGTTAGTACTTGGTTTATGCTATGATTATGATCTCTTGTAGATTATGAAGTTAACTATTGCTATGATGGTATTGATGTGTATTATTCCTCCTACATAGCATGAAGGTGACAGTGTGCATGCTATGTTAGTACTTGGTTTAGTCGAATTGATCTTTCATGCACTCTAAGGTTATTTAAATATGAACATTGAATTGTGGAGCTTGTTAACTCCGGCATTGAGGATTCGTGTAATCCTACGCAATGTGTTCATCATCCAACAAAGTGTAGAGTATGCATTTATCTATTCTGTTATGTGATCAATGTTGAGAGTGTCCACTAGTGAAAGTGTAATCCCTAGGCCTTGTTCCTAAATACTGCTATCGCTGCTTGTTTCTTTATTTCTTTGCGTTACTATCTTTGCAATACTACCACCATCAACTACACGCCAGCAAGCTATTTTCTGGCACCGTTGCTACTGCTCATACTTATTCATACCACCTGTATTTCACTATCTCTTCGCCGAACTAGTACACCTATTAGGTGTGTTGGGGACACAAGAGACTTCTTGCTTTGTGGTTGCAGGGTTGCATGAGAGGGATATCTTTGACCTCTTCCTCCCTGAGATCGATAAACCTTGGGTGATCCACTTAAGGGAAACTTGCTGCTGTTCTACAAACCTCTGCTCTTGGAGGCCCAACACTGTCTACAAGAATAGAAGCTCCCGTAGACATCAAGCTATTTTCTGGCGCCGTTGTCGGGGAGGAAAGGTAAAAGGTACTCACACTCCGGATCTCGGCTACTAAGCTATTTTCCGGCGCCGTTGTAAGTACTCGAAGCTATTTCGTTTAGATCCTGCAATTGCAACTTTTTGTTTCTTGTTTACACTAGTAAGGTGATGGCATGTAACTCACACGTTCGTTGGGAACCCCAAGAGGAAGGTATGATGCGCACAGCAGCAAGTTTTCCCTCAGAAAGAAACCAAGGTTTATCGAACCAGGAGGAGCCAAGAAGCACGTTGAAGGTTGATGGCGGCGGGATGTAGTGCGGCGCAACACCAGAGATTCCAGCGCCAACGTGGAACCTGCACAACACAACCAAAGTACTTTGCCCCAATGAAACAGTGAGGTTGTCAATCTCACCGGCTTGCTGTAACAAAGGATTAACCGTATTGTGTGGAAGATGATTGTTTGCAGAAAACAGTAGAACAAGTATTGCAAAGAGATTGTATTTCAAGAAAGAGAATTGGACCGGGGTCCACAGTTCACTAGAGGTGTCTCTCCCATAAGATAAACAGCATGTTGGGTGAACAAATTACAGTTGGGCAATTGACAAATAAAGAGGGCATGACCATGCACATACATATCATGATGAGTATAGTGAGATTTAATTGGGCATTACGACAAAGTACATAGACCGCCATCCAACTGCATCTATGACTAAACAGTCCACCTTCAGGTTATCATCCGAACCCCTTCCAGTATTAAGTTGCAAAGCAACAGACAATTGCATTAAGTATGGTGCGTAATGTAATCAACAACTACATCCTTAGACATAGCATCAATGTTTTATCCCTAGTGGCAACAGCACAACACAACCTTAGAACTTTACATCCGTCCTGGTGTCAATGCAGGCATGAACCCACTATCGAGCATAAATACTCCCTCTTGGAGTTACAAGCATCTACTTGGCCAGAGCATCTACTAGCAACGGAGAGCATGCAAGATCATAAACAACACATAGACATAACTTTGATAATCAACATAACAAGTATTCTCTATTCATCGGATCCCAACAAACGCAACATATAGAATTACAGATAGATGATCTTGATCATGTTAAGCAGCTCACAAGATCCGACAATGATAGCACAATGGGGAGAAGACAACCATCTAGCTACTGCTATGGACCCATAGTCCAGGGGTAGACTACTCACACATCACTCCGGAGGCGACCATGGCGGCGTAGAGTCCTCCGGGAGATGAATCCCCTCTCCGGTAGGGTGCCGGAGGCGATCTCCTGGATCCCCCGAGATGGGATCGGCGGCGGCGGCGTCTCAGTAAGGTTTTCCGTATCGTGTCTCTCGGTACTGGGGATTTCGCGATGGAGGCTATAAGTAGGCGGAAGGGCAGGTCAGGAGGCGGCACGAGGGCCCCACACCACAGGGCCGCGTGGCCAAAGGAGGGGCCGCGCCGCCCTAGGGTGTGGCCCCCTCGTGGCCCCTCTTCGTCTCCTCTTCGAACTTCTGGAAGCTTCGTGGCAAAATAGGACCCTGGGCGTTGATTTCATCCAATTCCGAGAATATTTCGTTACTACGATTTCTTAAACCAAAAACAGCAGAAAACAGCAACTGGCACTTCGGCATCTTGTTAATAGGTTAGTTCCAGAAAATGCACGAATATGACATAAAGTGTGCATAAAACATGTAGATAACATCAATAATGTGGCATGGAACATAAGAAATTATCGATACGTCGGAGACGTATCAGCATCCCCAAGCTTAGTTCTGCTCGTCCCGAGCAGGTAAAACGATAACACCGATAATTTCTGGAGTGACATGCCGTCATAATCTTGATCATACTATTTGTAAAGCATATGTAGTGAATGCAGCGATCAAAACAATGTATATGACATGAGTAAACAAGTGAATCATATAGCAAAGACTTTTCATGAATAGCACTTCAAGACAAGCATCAATAAGTCTTGCATAAGAGTTAACTCATAAAGCAATAATTCAAAGTAAAGGTATTGAAGCAACACAATGGAAGATTAAGTTTCAGCGGTTGCTTTCAACTTGTAACATGTGTATCTCATGGATATTGTCAACATAGAGTAATATAATAAGTGCAATAAGCAAGTATGTAGGAATCAATGCATAGTTCACACAAGTGTTTGCTTCTTGAAGTGGAGAGAAATAGGTGAACTGACTCAACATTGAAAGTAAAAGAATGGTCCTCATAGAGGAAAAGCATCGATTGCTATATTTGTGCTAGAGCTTTGATTTTGAAAACATGAAACAATTTTATCAACGGTAGTAATAAAGCATATGAGTTATGTAAATATCTTACAAGTTGCAAGCCTCATGCATAGTATACTAATAGTGCCCGCACCTTGTCCTAATTAGCTTGGACTACCGGATCATCACAATACACATGTTTTAACCAAGTGTCACAATGGGGTACCTCCATGCCGCCTGTACAAAGGTCTAAGGAGAAAGCTCGCAATTTGGATTTCTCGCTTTTGATTATTCTCAACTTAGACATCCATACCGGGACAACATGGACAACAGATAATGGACTCCTCTTTAATGCATAAGCATATGGCAACAATTATTATTCTCATATGAGATTGAGGATATATGTCCAAAACTGAAACTTCCACCATGAATCATGGCTTTAGTTAGCGGCCCAATGTTCTTCTCTAACAATATGTATGCTCCAACCATTAAGGTGGTAGATCTCTCTTACTTCAGACAAGACGGACATGCATAGAAACTCACATGATATTCAACAAAGAATAGTTGATGGCGTCCCCAGAAACATGGTTATCGCACAACAAGCAACTTAATAAGAGATAAAATGCATAAGTACATATTCAATACCACAATAGTTTTTAAGCTATTTGTCCCATGAGCTATATATTGTAAGGTAAATGATGGATTTTTAAAGGTAGCACTCAAGCAATTTACTTTGGAATGGCGGAGAAATACCATGTAGTAGGTAGGTATGGTGGACACAAATGGCATAGTGGTTGGCTCAAGTATTTTGGATGCATGAGAAGTATTCCCTCTCGATACAAGGTTTAGGCTAGCAAGGCTTATTTGAAACAAACACAAGGATGAACCGGTGCAGCAAAACTCACATAAAAGACATATTGTAAACATTATAAGACTCTACACCGTCTTCCTTGTTGTTCAAACTCAATACTAGAAATTATCTAGACCTTAGAGAAACCAAATATGCAAACCAAATTTTAGCATGCTCTATGTATTTCTTCATTAATGGGTGCAAAGCATATGATGCAAGAGCTTAAACATGAGCACAACAATTGCCAAGTATCACATTACCCAAGACATTAATAGCAATTACTACATGTATCATTTTCCAATTCCAACCATATAACAATTTAACGAAGAAGAAACTTCGCCATGAATACTATGAGTAGAAACTAAGGACATACTTGTCCATATGCTACAGCGGAGCGTGTCTCTCTCCCATAAAGTGAATGCTAGGATCCATTTTATTCAAACAAAACAAAAAACAAAAACAAACCGACGCCCCAAGCAAAGCACATAAGATGTGATGGAATAAAAATATAGTTTCAGGGGAGGAACCTGATAATGTTGTCGATGAAGAAGGGGATGCCTTGGGCATCCCCAAGCTTAGACGCTTGAGTCTTCTTGATATATGCAGGGGTGAACCACCGGGGCATCCCCAAGCTTAGAGCTTTCACTCTCCTTGATCATGTTGCATCATACTCCTCTCTTGATCCTTGAAAACTTCCTCCACACCAAACTTAGAACAACTCATTAGAGGGTTAGCGACAATAAAAATTAACATATTCAGAGGTGACACAATCATTCTTAACACTTCTGGACATTGCATAAAGCTACTGGACATTAGTGGATCAAAGAAATTCATCCAACATAGCAAAAGAGGCAATGCGAAATAAAAGGCAGAATCTGTCAAAGCAGAACAGTTCGTATTGACGAATTTTATTAGGCCACCAGACTTGCTCAAATGAAAATTCTCAAATTGAATGAAAGTTGCGTACATATCTGAGGATCATGCACGTAAATTGGCTTAATTTTCTGAGCTACCTACAGGGAGGTAGACCCAGATTCGTGACAGCAAAGAAATCTATTTCTGCGCAGTAATCCAAATCTAGTACTTACTTTTCTATCAAAGACTTTACTTGGCACAATAAAACACTAAACTAAGATAAGGAGAGGTTGCTACAGTAGTAAACAACTTTCAAGACACAAAATAAAAATAAAGTACTGTAGGTAAAAACATGGGTTGTCTCCCACAAGCGCTTTTCTTTAACGTCTTTCAGCTAGGCGCAGAAAGTGTGTATCAAGTATTATCAAAGGGTGGTACTTCTACAGCGGGGTGTGGATTTTTCTCAACCAAGCATAGTATATTAGATACATAAGTTTTAGCATCTCCCTTTTCATTAGTCTTAGGCGTGCTACTCTCATCAAACAAATTTTCAGGAACAAGCCAAGCATAATTATTTTCTAGTGCATCATTCATAGCTAAGAGTTTACATGGTATTGGTGCTTTGATCTCCCCTCCATCATTAATATTATTAGTGTACTTTATTCTATCCATATTCATCTTTTCAAGGAGACTAACAAAATTGGTGTAAGAACCAAGCATATTAAATTTAGTGAAAACTTTTCTAGCTTCTCTTGCTATTCCACCAAATTCTTTAAGAAGGGTTTCTAAAACAAAATCTTTCTTTTCCCCTTCTTCCATATCACCAAGTGTGAGAAACATGTGTTGGATTATAGGATTGAGATTAACAAATTTAGTTTCCAACATGCGAACTAAAGCAGCAGCAGCAATTTCATAGGTAGGGGCAAGGTCTACCAAGTGTCTATCCTCAAAATCGTCAACGGTACTAACATGGTTGAAGAATTCTTCTATATTATTTCTCCCAATTATAGACCCACGTCCTACCGGTATGTCTTTCGTGGTAAAATTAAAAGGGAACATGATGAAATAAGTAAAGTAAATGCAAGTAACTAATTTTTTTGTGTTTTTGATATAGTGCAGCAAACAAAGTAGTAAATAAAACTAAGCAAGACAAAAACAAAGTAAAGAGATTGAGAAGTGGAGACTCCCCTTGCAGCGTGTCTTGATCTCCCCGGCAACGGCGCCAGAAAATGTGCTTGATGGCGTGTAACTCACACGTTCGTTGGGAACCCCAAGAGGAAGGTATGATGCGCACAGCAGCAAGTTTTCCCTCAGAAAGAAACCAAGGTTTATCGAACCAGGAGGAGCCAAGAAGCACGTTGAAGGTTGATGGCGGCGGGATGTAGTGCGGCGCAACACCAGAGATTCCGGCACCAACGTGGAACCTGCACAACACAACCAAAGTACTTTGCCCCAACGAAACAGTGAGGTTGTCAATCTCACCGGCTTGCTGTAACAAAGGATTAACCGTATTGTGTGGAAGATGATTGTTTGCAGAAAATAGTAGAACAAGTATTGCAGTAGATTGTATTTCAGTAAAGAGAATTGGACCGGGGTCCACAGTTCACTAGAGGTGTCTCTCCCATAAGATAAACAGCATGTTGGGTGAACAAATTACAGTTGGGCAATTGACAAATAAAGAGGGCATGACCATGCACATACATATCATGATGAGTATAGTGAGATTTAATTGGGCATTACGACAAAGTACATAGACCGCCATCCAACTGCATCTATGCCTAAAAAGTCCACCTTCAAAGTTATCATCCGAACCCCTTCGGTATTAAGTTGCAAAGCAACAGACAATTGCATTAAGTATGGTGCGTAATGTAATCAACAACTACATCCTTAGACATAGCATCAATGTTTTATCCCTAGTGGCAACAGACAACACAACCTTAGAACTTTCTCACATCGTCCTGTGTCAATGCAGGCATGAACCCACTATCGAGCATAAATACTCCCTCTTGGAGTTACAGGCATCTACTTGGCCAGAGCATCTACTAGCAACGGAGAGCATGCAAGATCATAAACAACACATAGACATAACTTTGATAATCAACATAACAAGTATTCTCTATTCATCGGATCCCAACAAACGCAACATATAGAATTACAGATAGATGATCTTGATCATGTTAAGCAGCTCACAAGATCCGACAATGATAGCACAATGGGGAGAAGACAACCATCTAGCTACTGCTATGGACCCATAGTCCAGGGGTAGACTACTCACACATCACTCCGGAGGCGACCATGGCGGCGTAGAGTCCTCCGGGAGATGAATCCCCTCTCCGGCAGGGTGCCGGAGGCGATCTCCTGGATCCCCCGAGATGGGATCGGCGGCGGCGGCGTCTCAGTAAGGTTTTCCGTATCGTGGCTCTCGGTACTGGGGGTTTCGCGACGGAGGCTATAAGTAGGCGGAAGGGCAGGTCAGGAGGCGGCACGAGGGCCCCACACCACAGGGCCGCGCGGCCAAAGGGGGGGCCGCGCCGCCCTAGGGTGTGGCCCCCTCGTGGCCCCTCTTCGTCTCCTCTTCGGACTTCTGGAAGCTTCGTGGCAAAATAGGACCCTGGGCGTTGATTTCGTCCAATTCCGAGAATATTTCGTTACTAGGATTTCTGAAACCAAAAACAACAGAAAACAGCAACTGGCACTTCGGCATCTTGTTAATAGGTTAGTTCCAGAAAATGCACGAATATGACATAAAGTGTGCATAAAACATGTAGATAACATCAATAATGTGGCATGGAACATAAGAAATTATCGATACGTCGGAGACGTATCATAAGGCATAATGGAAAACAACAAAAATATGACAGATCTTTATGAACTTTATCTTGAATTAGGACATGATGTGTTTGAAGAGAAAATTAAAAAACCCATGGAACTTTATATGCATGCTAATGGGAATGTTATTAATATGAATGCTTTGAACACTATTGTTGCTAATGTTATGGAAAATTCTAAGCTTGGGGAAGCTGGTTTTGATGAGCATGATCTTTTTAGTCCCCCAAGCATTGAGGAGAAAATTTACTTTGATGATACTTTACCTCCTATTTATGATGATTATAATGATAATAATAATGATAGCTACTTTGTTGAATTTGCTCCCACTACAACTAATAAAATTGACTATGCTTATGTGGAGAGTAATAATTTTATGCATGAGACTCGTAATAAAAATGCTTTATGTGATATTTATATTGTTGAGTTTGCTCATGACACTACTGAAAGTTATTATGAGAGAGGAAAATATGGTTGTAGAAATTTTCATGTTACTAAAATGCCTCTCTATGTGCTGAAATTTTTGAAGCTACACTTGTTTTATCTTTCTATGCTTGTTGCATTATGCCTACATAACTTGTTTATTTACAAGATTCCTATGCATAGGAAGCATGTTAGACTTAAATGTGTTTCTAATTTGCCTCTTGATGTTCTGTTTTGCTTCAAATACTATTTCTTGCGAGTGCATCATCAAAACCGCTGAGCCCATCTTAATGGCTATAAAGAAAAGAACTTCTTGGGAGATAACCCATGTGTTATTGTGCTACAGTACTTTGTTTTATATTTGAGTCTTGGAAGTTGTTTACTACTGTAGCAACCTCTCCTTTCTTAGTTTTGTGTTTTGTTGTGCCAAGTAAAGTCTTTGATAGTAAAGTTCATACTAGATTTGGATTACTGCGCAGTTTCAGATTTCTTTGCTGTCACGAATCTGGGCAAAATTCTCTGTAGATAACTCAGAAAATTATGCCAATTTACGTGAGTGATCCTCAGATATGTACGCAACTTTCATTCAATTTGAGCATTTTCATTTGAGCAAGTCTGGTGCCCCAATAAAATTTGTCTTTACGGACTGTTCTGTTTTGACAGATTCTGCCTTTTATTTCGCATTGCTTCTTTCGCTGTGTTGGGTGGATTTCTTTGTTCCATTACCTTCCAGTAGCTTTGTGCAATGTCCAGAAGTGTTAAGAATGATTATGTCACCTCTGAACATGTATATTTTGATTGTGCACTAACCCTCTAATGAGTTGTTCTAAGTTTGGTGTGGAGGAAGTTTTCAAGGATCAAGAGAGGGAGATGATACAACATGATCAAGGAGAGTGAAAGCTCTAAGCTTGGGGATGCCCCGGTGGTTCACCCCTGCATATATCAAGAAGACTCAAGCGTCTAAGCTTGGGGATGCCCAAGGCATCCCCTTCTTCATCGACAAATTATCAGGTTCCTTCTCTTGAAACTATATTTTTATTCGGTCACATCTTATGTACTTTACTTGGAGCGTCTGTTTGTTTTTGTTTTTGTTTGAATAAGTTCATCCTTGTGTGGGAGAGAGACACGCTCCGCTGGTTCGTATGAACACATGTGTTCTTAGGCTTTGCTCATAGTATTCATGGCGAAGTTTCTTCTTCGTTAAATTGTTATATGGTTGGAATTGAAAAATGATACATGTAGTAATTGCTATAATGTCTTGGGTAATGTGATACTTGGCAATTGTTGTGCTCATGTTTAAGCTCTTGCGTCATATACTTTGCACCCATTAATGAAGAAATACATAGAGCATGCTAAAATTTGGTTTGCATATTTGGTCTCTCTAAGGTCTAGATAATTTCTAGTATTGAGTTTGAACAACAAGGAAGACGGTGTAGAGTCTTATAATGTTTACAATATGTCTTTTATGTGAGTTTTGCTGCACCGGTTCATCCTTGTGTTTGTTTCAAATAAGCCTTGCTAGCCTAAACCTTGTATCGAGAGGGAATACTTCTCATGCATCCAAAATACTTGAGCCAACCACTATGCCATTTGTGTCCACCATACCTACCTACTACATGGTATTTCTCCGCCATTCCAAAGTAAATTGCTTGAGTGCTACCTTTAAAAATCCATCATTTACCTTACAATATATAGCTCATGGGACAAATAGCTTAAAAACTATTGTGGTATTGAATATGTACTTATGCATTTTATCTCTTATTAAGTTGCTTGTTGTGCGATAACCATGTTTCTGGGGACGCCATCAACTATTCTTTGTTGAATATCATGTGAGTTGCTATGCATGTTCGTCTTGTCTGAAGTAAGAGAGATCTACCACCTTATGGTTAAGCATGCATATTGTTAGAGAAGAACATTGGGCCGCTAACTAAAGCCATGATCCATGGTGGAAGTTTCAGTTTTGGACAAAATCCTCAATCTCATATGAGAAAATTATTAATTGTTGTTACATGCTTATGCATAAAAGAGGAGTCCATTATCTGTTGTCTATGTTGTCCCGGTATGGATGTCTAAGTTGAGAATAATCAATAGCGAGAAATCCAATGTGAGCTTTCTCCTTAGACCTTTGTACAGGCGGCATAGAGGTACCCCTTTGCGACACTTGGTTAAAACATGTGCATTGTGATGATCCGGTAGTCCAAGCTAATTAGGACAAGGTGCGGGCACTATTAGTATACTATGCATGAGGCTTGCAACTTGAAGATATAATTTACATGATACATATGCTTTATTACTACCGTTGACAAAATTGTTTCATGTTTTCAAAATCAAAGCTCTAGCACAAATATAGCAATCAATGCTTTCCTCTTTGAAGGACCATTCTTTTACTTTTATTGTTGAGTCAGTTCACCTATTTCTCTCCATCTCAAGAAGAAAACACTTGTGTGAACTGTGCATTGATTCCTACATATTTGCATATTGCATTTGTTATATTGCTTTGCATTGACAATTGTTCATGAGATATACATGTTATAAGTTGAAAGCAACCGCTGAAACTTCATCTTCCTTTGTGTTGCTTCAATGCCTCTACTTTGAATTATTGCTTTATGAGTTAACTCTTATGCAAGACTTATTGATGCTTGTCTTTAAGTACTATTCATGAAAAGTCTTTGCTTTATGATTCAGTTGTTTACTCATGTCATTACCATTGTTTTGATCGCTGCATTCACTACATATGCTTTACAAATAGTATGATCAAGTTTATGATGGCATGTCACTCCAGAAATTATCTTTGTTATCGTTTTACCTGCTCGGGACGAGCATAACTAAGCTTGGGGATGCTGATACGTCTCCGACGTATCGATAATTTCTTATGTTCCATGCCACATTATTGATGTTATCTACATGTTTTATGCACACTTTATGTCATATTCGTGCATTTTCTGGAACTAACCTATTAACAAGATGCCGAAGTGCCAGTTCCTGTTTTCTGCTGTTTTTGGTTTCAGAAATCCTAGTAAAAAAATATTCTCGGAATTGGACGAAATCAACGCCCAGGTTCCTATTTTGCCCGGAAGCATCCAGAACACCCGAGAGCCGCCAGAGGGAAGCCACGGGGGCCCCACACCACACCCTGGCGCGGCCAGAGGGGGGGCCGCGCCGCCCGATAGTGTGGGCCCCCCAGGCCCCCTCCGAGGCTGCCCTTCCGCCTACTTAAAGCCTCCGTCGCGAAAACCCTATCGCGTTGGACGAAACCCACAGAAACCTTCCAGAGCCGCCGCCATCGCGAAGCCAAGATCTGAGGGACAGGAGTCTCTGTTCCGGCACGCCGCCGGAATGGGGAAGTGCCCCCGGAAGGCTTCTCCATCGACACCGCTGCCATCTCCACCGCCATCTTCATCACCGCTGCTGCTCCCATGAGGAGGGAGTAGTTCTCCATCGAGGCTCGGGGCTGTACCGGTAGCTATGTGGTTCATCTCTCTCCTATGTACTTCAATACAATAATCTCATGAGCTGCCTTACATGATTGAGATTCATATGATTGTGCTTGTAATCTAGATGTCGTTATGCTAGTCAAGTGAATTTTACTTATGTGATCTCCGGAGACTCCTTGTCCCACGTGTGTAAAGGTGACAGTGTGTGCACCGTGTGGGTCTCTTAGGCTATATTTCACAGAATACTTATTCACTGTTATGAATGGCATAGTGAAGTGCTTATTTATATCTCTTTATGATTGCAATGTATTTTGTATCACAATTTATCTATGTGCTACTCTAGCAATGTTATTAAAGTAGTTTTATTCCTCCTGCACGGTGTAATGGTGACAGTGTGTGCATCCGTGTTAGTACTTGGTTTATGCTATGATTATGATCTCTTGTAGATTATGAAGTTAACTATTGCTATGATGGTATTGATGTGTATTATTCCTCCTACATAGCATGAAGGTGACAGTGTGCATGCTATGTTAGTACTTGGTTTAGTCGAATTGATCTTTCATGTACTCTAAGGTTATTTAAATATGAACATTGAATTGTGGAGCTTGTTAACTCCGGCATTGAGGATTCGTGTAATCCTACGCAATGTGTTCATCATCCAACAAGAGTGTAGAGTATGCATTTATCTATTCTGTTATGTGATCAATGTTGAGAGTGTCCACTAGTGAAAGTGTAATCCCTAGGCCTTGTTCCTAAATACTGCTATCGCTGCTTGTTTCTTCGTTTCTTTGTGTTACTACTGCTGCAATACTACGCCCATCGTCTACACGCCAGCAAGCGATGTTCTGGCACCGTTGCTCCTGCTCATACTTCTTCATACCACCTGTATTTCACTATCGCGTCGCCGACCGAGTCCACCGATTAGGTGTGTTGGGGACACAAGAGACTTCTTGCTTTGTGGTTGCAGGGTTGCATGAGAGGGATATCTTTGACCTCTTCCTCCCTGAGATCGATAAACCTTGGGTGATCCACTTAAGGGAAATTTGCTGCTGTTCTACAAACCTCTGCTCTTGGAGGCCCAACACTGTCTACAAGAATAGAAGCTCCCGTAGACATCAAGGCCCAACACTATCTACAGGAATAGAAGCGTGCGTAGACATCAGATCGCAAAGTTGCAAGTGTGCCTTGCTCTCGGTACCCAAAGAAGAGAGTTTGGCTAGACACAGGAGACTCAAGCCTTGAGACCCCAACCTTACTATGTTGAAGCCTGCTTAGGCCGGAGGCTCCGACCCATCTGGGTGCCGACAAAGTTTAAGATGTAGATTCTGGTCATTCTTTGGCCGGAGACCTTGAGGTAAGTTGTCTGCAGCGGCTAGTTTTTGAGAGCACAATATAAAGCCTCCTTCTTCCCCAAGTGGATGTAGATGTTCTCATTTCCCTCCCCTTCATTTTTGACCTTGAGCAGCTCGCCCTATCTCTCTATTCATCTATGCTTCTTCAATATTCTTTAGGGAAATGTGAGAGGAGATCTAGATCTAGATTTTCACTAATCAACATCCTCTCTTAGTGAGGGGAACATAGCTGATCTAGATCTTGGAGTTCTCTATGGATTTTCTTTGTTCTTTCTCTCCTATTCTTCCAATAGCTTTTCGCTTTGGTGGAATTTGAGAGTGAAGGATTTGAGCACCTTGTATGCTCTTGTCATTTCATTTGGGGCATCAGTTTGAGTTTTCCACGATGATTCGTGGAAGCGAAAGTTCGCGAGCTAATTACTCTCTGGTTCTTGTACCTAGAGCTTGTTCCTCTTGGAGCTTGGTGTTGTCGTGGAGCTCAATCAGTGTGGTGCAAAGCTTGTTGTGGATTTCTCGGGAGCCTCCAATTAAGTCATGGAGATTGCCCAATATTTTACGGGCTCGGTGACCACCCTCAACGAAAAAGTGCTAGGAGATCATGGTGAAACATTGTGGCGATGAGGAAGTCATTGTGCTTCCACACCACTCCAACGATAACTAGCTTTCTTTGGGAAATGAACTTTGGGATACATCGGCGTCTCTGTGTCTCCTTGATTATTCCTTTACCAAAACTCTTTAATTGTGCGCTTTACTTTATGATAGCCTTCGTGCTTGAGGTTATATATCAGACTATCACATAGTTGTCTATCTTGCTTAGCATAAGTTGTTGGTGAATATAGGTGGCGAACCCTCATATATTGGTTTTGTGCTTGATAAATTAAACACTAGTTTTATTTCACATTTGTTCAACTCAATATTGTGAAAGTCTTAAACCGCTATTCACCCTCTCTAGGCGCCATCCTTGTCCTTTCGATGTTCTTATCTTGGTTCCTCCGTCGCCACCTCCACGCCGACTTTTGGTTTGCCTCATCCTCGATGTTGTCATAGTGAAATATGAAGATATAAAGGGTCACGTCTCACAAGAAAGTTGAGCCAAAGCACAAAAACCCCGTTGACCACATAAATAGAAAAAACCACGAGCTGTGTTTGATTTGCTCAATTCAAATACTTGGATAAGAGTAGATTGAATGTTTTGAAAGTAAGTTGAAAGTTTGTAATGCTAGGATTACTAGCACAGTAATTAGCCTCTTAAGTGCACTACTATTGTCTGAATACTCTCCCATATAATACAATAATTTTATATCTTCTTGATATTCTCAATTCTATAGCCACAAATTACTCCCTTAATTGCGCAATAGTATCTTACTTTTACCAAATGATATCCTATACGATTTTCTCTTAATAGCAACTGTGATTTTTCTTAACAATAGCCTCTTAAATGCCCAATAGTATCTCCCCTTTACCAAATGATGTCCTATATATATTACTCCCGTATCGTTTTTGTGGTCCCAATTTTACTCATTAATTTTGCAGAAGTACTCTCTTAATTTCACCAAACAATATCCCTCAATATCTTGTTGTGGCTCCAGCTATGTAGCCACAAACTACGCTGCTATCAATTATAATTGCAAAATACTATCTCTATTTTACCTATTGATAGACAAATAAAGTAGGCACATTTCTAGTATCTCTATTTGACCAGGTAATAGAGAAATAAAATAGAAATACTCCTATAGAGTTTATAATAGTACTATTTTTAAAAATAAAAATATTTGAGCTGTGATTTTCCTTAACAATTCCTTTTCTAGTTGGCCTAGGTCTATCATCCCTAAAGACAGTCATCAGTCACTCCTCCCAAGTCCCAAACCCTCACAAGACCCAAATCTGCAGCCCCACATAAACAAACCATGCAAAGATTCCCTGCCATCATCACCAGAATTTAGGAAGGAAGGGGTCCTCCCCCAACCCCAACCTTTCTCCCCCACAAGCCCACCCCCAGAACCAACAAAATTTCACCCCTCTCCACCACCACCTCCACCTGACAACAACCACCCTCTCCTCTTCTCTCCTGCTTTCTACCTCACACTCTCCCACTTTGACTTTGACTCACTCCTCACTCCTCTGCACTCTACGCTAAACCCTGCTCTAATAAACCTTGGCTAGACTAGCCTGGTAGCCTCCGATGGGGAACTGCGCCGCCTCCCGGCTCGCCGGCGGCGGCGGCGGCATGGGTGGTGGCGGTGCGGGCGGGGACCCCGTGGCGGTCTGCCGCGACCGGAAGCGCCTCATAAAGCTGGCGGCGGACCGGCGGTTCGCGCTGGCGGCGGCGCACGCGGGCTACGCGGCGGCCCTGCGCTCCGTCGCGGACGCCCTGGACATCTTCGTGGCCCGCCACACCGCGCCGGCGCCCATACTCATCACGCTCCCCACCCCCACCGCCTCGCCTCCCGGCTCCCCCAAGCACGCTACTCCGCCGCCCGCGCTGCCGCCCTCGTCCGCCGCCGCGCCATCGACCCCGCCGCGGACGGATGCGCCGGCCGCGGACGAGGAGGACGACGGCTGCGGGGGCGGGCAGACGCCGGAGATGGGCCGCCCGTACTACTACACGCCCCCGGCCACGCCGCCGCCGCCCCCCGCCGCGGTCGGCGGCTGGGACTTCTTCAACCCGTTCTACGGGACGGAGGAGGTGGCGGCGGCCATCAGCGACGAGGAGATGCGCGCCGTGAGGGAGCGGGAGGGGATCCCGGACCTGGAGGAGGCGGAAGAGGAGGACGATGAGGGGGAGAAGCCCGCTGCTGCTGCGGCGGAAAAAAACCCTAAATCCGAGGATTCGCTCAGGGTGGCCAAGCAGGAAGAGACCAAAGATGCAGCCGAGGCGGCGAGGAACAACGGCGCCGGCGGGCTGGAGGTGTCCGTGGTGCTGCCGGGGCGCGAGCTCCTGACGGCGCTCAAGGAGGTGGAGGAGCTCTTCGCCCGCGCCGCCGAGGCCGGCAAGGACGTCTCCGGCATGCTCGAGGCCGCCGCCCGTGCCCCCGACCTCAAAGGTCCGGCCTTTATCCCATCCCCCCAACTTCTCTCTTCTCTCTCTCTCTCCCTCTCCCGCTGCAACCTGCCCAATCTTCGCCACAAATGTTGTCGAATCCCTTTTTGCTGTTCCGGCAAAAAATGCAAGATTTGGGCGTAAAGCTGTTCTTCTACATCAGAAGAAAGAAGGCCTTGCGTTGCGTTACTTAGCAGGGTGGATTTGGGGAACTTTTTTTTAACACTCAGGGTGGTATGGAATTTACTGTTCTTTGTTTAGGACCTCACTCCCTTGTGGCCCTGGAGATTGGATTAGACAGAGCATATCTCTTAGAAAAGTGGCTTTAAATATTCCCCTGATGTAATATCCGCCACACGGTCAATTTCTACTTTGCAGTCATGTCATGGCCCAATTGTTTTAGCCCTTTTCATGCTACTACTTGTGGTTCTTCACTGCCAAGGTGGTCCTTTTGTGCTACCAATGACTAAAGGCGGCCTGCTTCATGATTGGCGCCATGAATCTGCACTTCAAGGACTGGCTTTTGCTTGATGTTCGCACACTGCAGGCTACATATTGGGTGTTATTATTTGTTGCTGTGTAGTATATCTGGTGTGTGCTTGATTGATGGAATTAACATTGGTAGTTCTTTCTTGGCGCAGAGAACTCGTCGAAAATAATTCATGCCATCGCGTGGCATCGGTCTCCGTCGTCCGTGTCGTCGTCTTATAGGAGCGAGCTGGGAGCAAGCTCGAATAGTTTGTCGTGGACAGAGAAGAGCGAGACCAACAAGAGCGATATATTTGAAGACTATGGTGGGATGAAGTCTGGAAGTCACTCTCAGACTTTAGGGAGATTGTATGCTTGGGAGAAGAAACTTTATGAAGAAGTTAAGGTGGGTTTAATCTGTTTGAGGTTGGATACCTTTTATATCTGCTGTAGTCATTTGATCTTTCTTGTGATTGCATAAGTATAGAGAAGGCTTTATATCATTGCAAGCGAAAGCAACTTATTCTTCTAGGAAGAGTGGCACCACATTGAAATGAAATTGCGGCTTATTTTTGTATTGACATGACTTCAGTGAACAAGGCTAAGTTTAAAGACCTCCCTGTGGAATTCTTGACATGGTGATATTACTGATATAGTGCTATCATCTATAGATCAAAAGCAATGTGCTAATTTCCTGTGCACCATGGTCACATTGCATTTTTTTCGAAATGGGGTATTCCCCAGCCTCTGCATCAAAGCGATGCATATGGCCGCTTTATTTCCTTTGCACCATAGTCACCTTGCATACTTTTTGTGCCCATGAATTAGTGTATATATCTGTCTTTCATGCAAGATGTTTTAAGTGCATTTCATATTTTTACATCTATTTAAATGACTTGGTTTGATGCAGGCTATTGATCAAATCAGACAAACATATGAGAAGAAATGTGTGCAGCTGAGGAACCAAGACGCCAAAGGTTCAGAACTGCGTTGTGCTGAAAAAACCAGGACAAATGTGAGAGACCTGTACACAAGGATCTGGGTTTCTCTAAGAGCTGCAGAATCAATATCGGATAGAATACAAAAGTTACGGGATGAGGAGCTCCAACCGCAACTTGTCGAGCTGTTGCATGGGTAAGCTGGTCTTATTGTTTGTGTGTAGGATCGATGTAGTCTTGTTGACTCAATACTTATGCTTTCCCTGCTCCATGGCAGCTTTACAAGAACTTGGAAAGTGATGGTGGATTCGCATGAAACTCAGAGACAGATAATGTTTGAGGTGAATTCCTTCACCTGCCCTGCTTATGGGAAGTTCTGCAACGACGCCCAGCGGCATGCCACTCTGAAGCTGGAGGTTGAACTCAGGAACTGGAGGTCCTGCTTCGTGAGCTACGTGAGTGCACAGAAATCGTACATTGAAGCTCTCGATGGCTGGCTGTCCAAGTTCATCCTAACGGACACCATCCGTTACTCCCGAGGGATATCCTCCATCGCGCCCAACAGGGCTGGTGCGCCGCCTCTGGTCGTGATATGCCACGACTGGCACACCACGCTGTCCAAGTTCCCCTACAAGCGCGTCTCGTTCACGATGCGGAACTTCAACCGCAGCGTGCGGGTGCTGTGGTTGAAGCAGGGGGAGGAGCAGCAGCAGAAGCGGAAGGTGGACGGGCTGGCCAAGGAGCTGGACAAGAAGGCCACAGCCTACAAGCGGGCGGAGAACAAGGTGATTGAGACGAAGCTCCTCCTGGAGCACCGGCCGGGGGAGCAGGAGGCGAGGCAGCGTGTCGAGCAGCTGTCGGAGCGCAAGGAGGCGCTGAACGTGCTGCGGCGGCGGGTGGAGGCGGAGAAGGCGCGGCACCACCACTGCATGCGTGACACCCATGACGTGACCCTCAACGGTTTCAAGATCGGCCTTGCCAGCATTTTCGAGTCGCTTGCTGATTTTTCTCGGGACTCTGTGAAGCTCTACGAGGACCTCCTGGCACACGCTGGCACCCCCAAGGAGCGCCTGGAAAAGGCCCCTTCGGCCTCCGAGCAGCAGCAGCAGGCCTGTGCCGACAACGAAGGGCAACCACAGAGCTCCTACCCGCACCAGGCCACTGTCGAAGCGAGATGACTCTTGAGTGAGCAAACAGTATTTATGGTCTGTTTTAATTAGGACATTGTTGTGCTGTTGCATTGCCCCGGTTTTTTGGACCCCTAGACTGTTTAATCTGATGTTAATTAGCCTTGTAGAGTAGCAGCATGGATGCTGGGTGGGTGGGGGCAGAGGGTCGCCATTGTTGTGGGCGTGCATTGCATCTGCTGCTTGTAATTATTCTTTTAGCCTGATATCAAGTGAGGATTCGCTCTGCTGCTTGCTGTTGCTGTCATGATGATGATTCCTGCTCCACAATACCGAAACTGTTGCTGCATATACAGAGATGCTTTCTCTACTCCACAGTATGCAGCAGTATTCGCTGCTATTGCATTTACACACAGTAGCAGCGCCACAGCAGCAGCTGGTAAACGGCACGGGGAATCAGTCAGGGCTTCCCTGGCCCTGAATGAATAGTACCAATGCGAATGCTGATCCTGTTGGAGGTATCTGTGATGTTTTGAGTAATCATCAAATGAGAATCCTGCAATGTGAATGGCAAATGATTCATGAAAAATCCGTTCGAACAAACTCAACTGCTTCGCTTGTCTGGCTCAAAGTAGACTAGTGCTGACATTGCTTGTCAGGGTGATCACTACAAATCAAGGAGTCTTCATATTCTGCAGCACAGCAGTAGCATATATGCATTTTCCCTCTTATTTCTGGGTAGTTGCTTGTACTAACATATAATGCAAATTTTTCTGCCATTCATATCGGACTAGCATTTTAGATAGAAAGGAATTCATCCAGGATCTGGACGCCGGTCTTTGTTGACACTAGAAGTCTTGATTAATCCATTATTAAGACAAGAGGAAACCCTTGAAATACTGAAACTGTTGCTGCATATACATACTACAGTAATAGCAGCACTACTCGACGCCGGCCAGGCCATAGTATCACTCCTGAGCAGCAGCAACTGGTAAACGGCACGAGGAGAGGAGTTAGGGCTTTCCCTGGCCATGAATAGCATTATATAGCCAATGTTGATCCTTTTGGAATTATCTGTGATAGTGATAGTGTACTATTATGTGTTGTTTCTTCGAATGGTCAGGTGACAATGTGGAAATGTAACTGACAAACATTCATCCGTTCAAATAAAATATTTGGTTGTGGTAACAGAAACTTGTAATATAAATGGTAGCTGGCAAACATTTCTTTTACTGCAAATGTGATGGCAGGAGGAGAGAAGGCTTAAACTAGATAACTGCTTGCTGGTTTGGGACAAAAGTATACTAGTTGACACTGCCTGCGAATTATTACCTCCGTTTTGAAATATAAGCCTTTTTAGAAAGCTAAAGATACACCACAATTTAACCATGTGCTATCCATTCATGTCACTACAGAAAAGATACACAACAAAATAGTTACAAACAGAGGCTGCAGTAGATTATGAAGACACTTCATGTCTCCGCTGCATGGTGCAACGGGGCCTCCGTGACGGATGCAATTTGATGGACTCGTGTAGGGTGGAAGCGTTATTGGGCGCCATGGTGGCGTCGACGAAGGCCTGACAAGGGCTGTACAGATCGCTACCCTAAAGATGGACCACTGGTTGATGGTGGTGACGGCTTCTGAAGCAAGGGCAATAGAGGCTCGCCAATGGTCTGCTATTCCGGATGTGTGCTCCTATTTTCGCCATAGGGCAATTCAGTGATGCCCCCGGTAATTAGCTGGTGGGTCGTTCTTTGTGTTTTAGGGCATGAGGCCCTGACGATATGTTACTTAACCCATTGCCGGCTTTCTAGATGTTGTGTGGTGACTTCGGGTTTTTTGATGTATGCTCTTAGCAAATCTTTATTGAATAAAATCTAAATAAAAGCCGTGTCATTGATTGATGCAGAGGCTAGGCTTCCCTATTTCCTAAAAAAATCTTATTTTCTTCCAATCCGCTACATCTCCACCGGCTTGCTATGTACCCATGTGTGATTCATCACTACCTACGTTGAGCTTCATCCGAATAGTAGTATTTCTTCTTTCAACAGTTCGAATGTACTTAACCAATTCAACTTGGCATTTGATTTCTATATCTGTCTTAAAGATAAAAATTATTGACCATACGTGACCAACTGCATGTTAGAATTTCTGTTCTTGAAGAGATTACTTATCTTGATCTATTTTTTAGAGATAATCAATAGATGGAAGTGGTAATCATGAAGGAAAATTAGGAGATAACAAAATTTCAGATAGCAGAACATATATGAGCCAGTTATCATCATTTTCAAGCCTCCTTCCAAAATATAATCATGAGCTTGATGAATGACCCGAATGATCACTAGTGAATAATTCTATAGTGTACAATTAGCGACCCACATAATCTATGGTGGCCAACAGAAATGGTATTAGTTATTTGGTTTGCATATGCTTGGACAGAGAGGCAGCCTAAGTTTATTCCGAACTAAAGAAGCTTAGAACAGTACATTTCCAAGAATATAACACGTAAATTTAGAAAATAAGATCACGATAAACTTTCTGCATAGTTGGCCTTTCTTTAGGTGAAGGAAGCAGGCACTCAAATGCCATAGAGATGCACCGCTTCACGTCATTTGCTTCACCACCTTCGGGTTGTGGAAGTTGTTTATCCAAAATTTCTTCTAGGAGAAATTGGTCACCCAACGAATAAATAAAATTTTGCACATCTCCTGGATGTTTCCCCATTAACACCTCAAGCACCACAACACCAAAGCTATATACATCACATTTCTCCGTAACTACAGATGTGTACGCAAATTCTGGATGCACCATAGGAACATAAGAATTAGAAACATGCATCAGTGCAGCTCATTCCTATTTAAAACATTTTATTAGAGAATATAGTATTGTACTGAAAAAACTTACCAGGTGCTATATAGCCATACGTCCCCGCTAGTGCACTCCAATTCGATGAATCCGGTTTTAACATTCTTGCAATACCGAAATCCGAGACAAATGCTTTGTAATCAGCATCTAGTAAGATATTTTTGCTTGTGATGTCTCGATGAATTATCAGTGGGTGAATATCATGATGGAGGTAAGCAATAGCTTGAGCTACATCTTTTATGAGAGTTGTCCTTCTTTGCCAGTGGAACTGGATTGCCAGTTCTTCATTGCTTAAGATAGAAGCTAGATTTCCTCTCTCTATAAACTGGCATACAAGGAACCGGTACCGTGGATGAGAACAATATCCATACAGCTTGACGATGCTGCGTTGTCGAATTTTTGTTAACATTTCAATCTCATGCTGGAATATTTCTTCATCATGCACCTGTTCATTTCCTGCATGGAGTTTCTTTACCGCAACCACTTGTTCATCTTGAAGTTCTGCTTTATAAACACTACCGTATGACCCCTCTCCAATGCAATGCTTGTCATCAAAATTTTCAGTTCCATTGATAATATCCTCAAATGCCATTCTACCATCAAAGCTCCATACAGAAAATACATCCCTTTTTCTCACGTCATCAGTATTTTGAGATACTTTCTTGCGGCAAATGAAAAAAGCAATTACAGCTGATACTATTGAAATAGTAGCGGCAAACATGGGAACGCCGATTGATAGTATTATTTTTATACGCTTTATGTTATGAGTCGCAGGTGGGAGGTCACAAGGAGGCAGACCAACAAGATCTCCACAAAGGCCTTTGTTGTGGAGAAACCATTCGACTGATGCATTGTGGATCCCTTTTGGGACGGAGCCTTCTAGGAAGTTGTCTGATACATCAAATACAGATAGGCTTTTCATGCTTGCAATCGAGATAGGGATTGCACCACTAAATTGATTGTGTGAGAAATTCACAAACATCAACAGCTCTAGCTTGCTAAGTTCCAATGGTATTGGTCCAGTGAGATTGTTCATACTAAGATCAAGCATTCTTTGTAGGGAAGCTAAATGACCCAAATTACGAGGAAGACTTCCACTAAGACTGTTGTTATTCATCCGTAGTAATTGTAGTTTCAAACAATTTCCGATGTCTTCTGGTATTTTACCACTCAACAGGTTGCTTGACAAACTAAGAAGCTCAAGATTGCCAAGTTGGCCTATCTGTTTAGGGATTTGGCCAGATAGTTGATTGTTTGTTAAGTCCATCCAGTATAGGCTGATTAACTTTCCAATTTCCCGTGGTATCTCACCGGTCAACTTATTGTTATCCAGATTAAGCTTTGCAAGATATTTTAGCTCCCAAATCTCAGAAGGTATATTGCCTTCTATCATGTTGTTGGAAAAATCAATCCAGGTCAAGTTTTGACATGCGCCCCAGTTAGGTGAGAGCCGACCTATGAACCTGTTTGAATACAAACTAATTTTTGTGAGATGTGGATACACCCCAAAGGCTTCAGTTATGTCTCCCTCAATCTGATTACCGCTAATTGCGAGGGATATTAGTGAGCTGCAATCCCTCAAGCCTTTTGGGACATGACCATCCAGATTGTTGTAATGAAGTATTAAACTTTGTAGCTTTTTACTTTGGCACAACTCTGGCAAGTGTCCTATTAGCTGGTTATTAGACAGTTGAATGCTGACCAAATTGGTAAGGTTGGAGAGCGATGAAGGCAAAGAGCCAGAGATTTGATTGGAAAATAGTCGCATTTCTATCATATTAACCAAATTTCCAAAACTCTGAGGGATTATGCCAGACAGCTGATTTTTATAGGCTGCAAGATATTCCAAATTTTCCAAGTTTCCAAAGTCAGACGGCAGTTCCCCAGAGAGATTATTACTTCCTATGTGTATATCCCTGAGTGAAGACATGTTCCCAATACTTGTCGGCACTGATCCAACTATGAAATTCATCGAAATGTCGAGGATTTCCAGATTCACAAGATTTCCAAACCCATGAGGGATTGATCCAGTTATGAGGTTACTCCAAAGTAAAAAATGGGACACTGAAGTAAGATTTCCAGCAATACTTGAAGGAATAGGACCCGTCAAATGATTATGTGAAAAGTCCAACTTAGTCAAGCTCGAGAGCATCCCAAGCTCTACCGGGATCGGACCAGTGAGCTGATTCCGATATAAGACCATTATTTTCATCATTGTGAGGTTTCCAAGGGATGGCGGAATTGTGCCAGTCAGGTTGTTTACCGACAAGGATATTACTTGCAGGGTGTGGATATCTCCTAGCACTTTAGGTATAGGTCCCGACAGACCATTAGCAGAAAGGTCTAGAAAGTTGAGGTTTGTCAGGTTAGCAATGGCGGAAGGTATTGCGCCAGAAAGAATATTCAAGGACAAATCCAGCTCCCTCATGTTCTGAAGGTGTCCGAGTTGCCATGGAATGGTACCTGAGAGCCTATTCCCATCCAGATAAAGAATGGCAAGTCTTGAGAGATTTCCCAAGGCAAGAGGGATTTGGCCAGTGATATTATTGCTTGAGAGGTCCATGTATGTGAGCCTCCCAAGGTTGAAAAATGATACAGGTATGTGCCCACTGAGCTGATCACCGGAGAAGTTGAGGCTGGAAAGCATGGAAAGAGAGCCGATGCTAGGAGGGATGGTGCCAGAGAGACCATAGTTATCGCTGAGGTCGAGATTGACGAGGTATGTGAGTGATTGAAATCTGAGGGTGTGAAGTTGTCCTGCGATGCCGGCACCAGCAAGGATAAGCTCTCTTATGACCTTCACCGTGGTTCCTCCGCTTGACCGAGTGTCTCCGCAGGTGATGCCGGTCCAGTTGCACGGATACATGCCGTCGTCTCTCCAGGTTCCCAGCTGGTGCTTGGAGGAGAAGTTGAGTGATGATTTCCAGTGGAGGAGCGCCGCGGCTTGATCTCTCAGCGAAGCGCCTCGGCTGTCAGCGTGCCTGGAAATAAGGAGTAGAAGCAGGACAAACGAGAGAACCAAGCGATGTAGCTGCGGGGGCGCCGTGGAATGCGCCATGATCTTAATGCGTGCTCCGGCTGTATGATACGATGACTGCATACGCCAAGTGATCTCACGTAAATTAACTGATCGAAGCACTCCCCAGAAGTCTGGCAGCAAGACGCACACACGCGAGAATGCATAGATGAAGGAGATGGAGAGAATGACGCACCTCCAGTGTCCTGAGCAGAACGCAGCGGCCGCGCTTGTGCCGGGTGGTGGTGTGTGAGCTCGAGGTGTGAAATTGCCTGTTGAACTCCAGGGGTTTAAGAACAAATGTACACACGGTGTGAGTCACACCCACAGACTTGCATCTCCAAAAAAAAGAACAAAATTCTGCAGTGAAAACTTTGACTCAGTTCTAAAGGCCGGCTATATTATTTTCTCCCGAACTCGGACAGAGATGTCTTCTAAGTCGACAGTTTTAAGTTGACGGACCAGAGCCGTATAGTAGTGTTTTTCTAGTCTAAGATGCTCCATTCCTAGCTAGTCTAAGATTCTCCATTCCTAATTGTGTCTGGTTCTCTATGATGACCGTGGATGCTTCCAGCCGTTCAAAACAAAACAAACATATCATGCTCGTCGTGTGTTCGGAGATGGGGTTTATCTATTATTTATTGCATTAGAAGTTCAATTGGCTAATAATTTCTTTGAGTATATAAATTGAATATTTTTTTGGCACTAACAAACTAATAAGTGCCGGAAAGCAGTATTTCTCTTCTGATTGTGTGCTTTACATGAATTTCTAGATTAATTTTTGGAACTAACCATCTAGTGAAATTCTTCTAAACTAAGTACCATTTTTTTAGAAATTTTGAACCCTATTTTTATTTATGATATCTGTGCTGGAATTTTGCCTAGGACCTCTGCAAACTTTGCTGCCATTCATTCATATTGGACTAGCATTTCAGATCGCAAGGAAATAAAAATCAAGAGATTCGTCCAAAATATGGACGCCGGTCTTGGCAGTACAAAAACTGTTTGCTGAGCACACCTCAAAATTATCAGCTTTAGTATCAGGAAACATAATGGCTCCTCAAAATGTAAATGAGATACATTCACCTGCTCAAACGAACTTGATTGTGGGCTGTGGCAAACAGAAGAGACTGGTTCCTGGTAACATTTCAGATGGCAAGGAAAAAAGAAAGAGATTCATCCGACATCTGGATGGCGCCATAGACTCAATTGACACAAGATTGATTCATTAAGGCAAGAGAAAACCCTTGAAATAGGAAAGAACGGTTCATTTGTTGCTTACCTTCATCAGTCTTAACAGGTGAGCAAATGAATGCACACCTCCAAATTTTGAGCTTCAGTACCGTCAAACACAAGGGCATACACAGTACAGTGACAACACTCAATACTACACCGTAAACAAACAGACACAACACTTGGGAAATTTATTCCCGCATACATGGTAACAAAGATATCGAAACTGTGTTCAATTCCTTTTCCCAGGAAGAAGGTACATACATGAGCAAAGCAGAATATACACATTCCTACTGCCCTACCTTACATATTGTTGACATGTTTGGAGCTAACCATGGTAAAAACAGGGCATGATTCATGATTTTATTGGACAAAATGGCAGGCACCACATATACCTAGTGCTGCTGCCTCCTCCTCGTTCTTCTTGTGGTTGTGGACTCCGAAGGCAGCCTGGACCTCCTACTTTGGGCTGCTTGCCCCACTATAACAGCCACCGTACTAGATGTCGACGCCTGCTCCACAGACGACGACTGCTGAGGAACTGTTGTTGCAGCATTATCAGAATTAGAAGACGGCAGTTGGACCTGATTGCCACACCTCAAAATTCTCAGCTTCAGTATCAGGAAACATAATGGCACACACTGTTGACACTTCCCTGACCCTGAATAGTAGCATTGCCAATGCTGATTCTTTAGTTTGTATCAATGATATATGATGAGCAATCAAATGATAATCCTGAGAAATGTAAATGACATACCTGCTCAAACGAACTTGATTGTGGGCAGTGGCAAACAAAAGAGGCCGGTTCCTGGTAACATTTCAGATGACAAGGAAAAAGAAAGAGATTCATCCGACATCTGCATGGCGACATAGTATCAGTTGACACTGGATTGATTGATTAAGGCAAGAGGAAACCCTTGAAATAGGAAAGAACAGTCCATCTGTTGCTTATCTTCCTCAGTCTAACAGGTGAGCAAGTGAATGCACACCTCCAAATTTTGAGCTTCAGTACCATGAAACACAAGGGTATACACAGTACAGTGACAACACTCAGTACTACACCGTAAACAAACAGACACAACACTTGGGATATTTATGCCCGCATACATGGTAACAAAGATACCGAAACTGAGTTCGATTTCTTTTCCCATGAAGGAGGGTACATACATGAGCAAAGCAGAATATACACATTCCTACGGTCCTAACCATACATAATCTTGACATATCTTTGGAGCTAACCATGGTAACAACAGGGCTTGATACATAGGTTTTTATTGGACAAAATGGTGGGCATCATTTATACCTAGTGCTGCTGTCTCCTCCTGGTTCTTCTTGTGGTTGTGGACTCCAAAGGCAGCCTGGACCTCCTACTTTGGGCTGCCTGCCCCACTATAACAGCCACCGTGCTAGATGTCGACGCCTGCTCCACAGACGACGACTGCTGAGGAAGTGCTGTTGCAGCACTATCAGAATTAGAAGACGGCAGTTGGACCCGATTGCCACTCTCAGGGGCAGCGTTGCGGCGCACATGCCGCATTATTAATGGGGTGGGTGAAGCAAGACTAGGTGAAGCTCTCCGACGCACAGTCCTGGTAACCCTTGTCCCGCCTTCAGAAAGCACGGCCACCTCAACATCGCCTACAGGTGGAGCTGCCTGGCCTCCCAACTGATCCCGGTTTTCTATCAACTGCCTCACCATGCTCGCAATGCCTATCGAATCTGGCATCTGCAGCTCCTGCCTCAAGCTCTCACTCCTGTTGGCGCTCGGTCTGGGAGGGACATCACTGCTGGAAGCATCCCGTTCGCCGCCTCCTCTTCCATAAATCGGCGTGACGTTTACTTCGAGTACCTCCCCCTTGCAGACAGGGCACTCAGAGTGGGTTGAATGTGCATGGAGCCACTGATACAAGCATGGCCAGCAGAAGAGGTGGCCACACGGTGTAACCACGGGCTCTATAGCTGCATCAAGACAGATATTGCACTCGAAACTGGCGTCGCATCCGCAGTAGTTCCCATCGTTCCTGACAGCACCCTTTCCTCCCACCTTGCCATTCGCATCGAGGTTCTGCCGCCTCGATGCATCCAGAGAGTTATGCGACCGCTGGATGGCCTGCGCCAGCCTTTCGGCATCCGGACTGGTCGCCCGCTGGTTGCGGCTCGCTGGCCCTGCCCGCACAATGTGGTGCTGCTCACTCACCTGGATCACCCTCTGCAGGCGGAGCTCATGCGTCGTGTCCTCAATCGCACCCCCGACAGACTGCCTCGTGCTGACCATCTCCGCTCTGGCGGCCCGATCAGGGCGTGAGAGCCTTTCCACCCACTCAAGGCGGACTCCTTCCAACCCAGCAAGGGGCAGTTGCTGCGGCGGTGGTGGAGAGGCATTAGCATCATGTGACGATGCATCGAACCCCACAGCCGGTGAACCAAGAGCCTCTTCGCTGTCCGTGCTCAGGCCATCAGACTGAGCAAAGATCATGGGAAAATCTACCCCCCATGTATCCGCCACCTCGTCCAGCGGCATCACCTCCTCTTGTGCCGCCAGCAATCCCGCTGGCTCATCATCCTCTGTCGAAATCTCCGGAATGACCAAATCCGGCAGCAGCACGTAGTACTCGCTGTCCGTGCTCAGGCCATCATCGTCCGAGGAGGATGCGTCAGAAGGCAGAGCCGGTTGACCAGCATCGAGAGCGTCTTCGCTGCCCGTACCGAGGCCATCATCATCCGAGGACAAATCGGTAGGCACGGCGGGGTCACCAGCGTAATCCTCGCTGTCGTCTGTGCTCGGGCCGTCGAGCCAGTCGACGAGGATGGGGTCGATCGGCGGCATCTCCGGCGTGGAGAGCGCGTTGGACGGCGGCGAGTATGCCGCGGGAAGCGGCAGCGGCGGCGGCGATCCTGGTGCAGGCGATCCTGCCGCTGGCTCGTCGTCCGGCCTTGGAACGGGGCTGGGCGCCGGCGCCGGGCAATCCATGGCTGCGCCCAGCCGGCCTGGAGGCCGCGGCAAGGGAGGTAGGCCCAGGTAGAGGTTCAGATCCATCCAGCGACGGCCCGGGCGGTAGGGGCGCGCACCCTGGGCGGGGCCCCAGGGGCCCGATCCTTGGTTTGAATCCGGAAGCTGCTCGGCGGCGATCTGGACTGCGGCGAGGCGGGGCCCGAGGTCGAGCTCGGCGGCGGCGGCGGCGATCTGCTGGTGGAGGTGCTCGGTAGACGTGGCCGGCGGTGGAGGACGTGGCCGGGGGATGGGCGAGAAATGGCGGCGACGGCGGGAGACGGCGGCGGGGGTGAATACCCTAGCCGTTTGGCTGTTGCGTTTGGTAGTACAGTAGAGAGACCATGTGCCTGCGAACTCGTGCGAGCGGCCTGGGGTCAGGCTGGCACGCGGTGGCAGTTGGCGGTAATTTCTTCAAAAATGGAGGGTGTTTCTGGAATGGACAAGCCGAGAAGAAAAGAGGGGATTTGAACACTCGCGCTTCTGGGGCCTCTACTGCCTCGCCGGAAACTTGCCGCCGATGGCGACTGCGGCGGCGGCCGGCGGGGAGGCACGGAAACCTCGAAAGGTACTCCATTGCCCTGCATATCTGATGTATTACCTGCAGGCCGCTGAATTACTCGCACACATGTCCTATTCATTCAGCTGTATGTGTGCCTTTGGGCCTGCTCAAACATTTTTTATTTGAGGACAATGCTCAAACACCATTTCAGAGGTTAAAAAGAGCGATGAGCTATTATTGACTACTAGATGAATACCCCGCGCGTTGCTGCGGAATATTTGCCGGCAAACATTTTTTGATGCATGAAAAACAATTAATGAAAATAATGAAAAAATCTGAATCGGTTGTTTTCTGAATGATTTGCATATCTACAGTTTGCGAATTTGTTCAGGAGCTGAAAACCGAGAACTTGCTGAGAAGGAGAACTGTGAAGTTGCAACATATGTGAACAACAATTTCTGAAATGTGTAGCAATTAATTCGTTTTGTCATATGTAAATATCCAGCATTCGTACAAAGGTATGTATTGCAGACTGAATTTTACAATCTTCAACAGTAAATAATGCATCTCAAGCAATACATGAAGGATTTGGCATGGTACGGGAGCAAACTAAAACGGCCGAAAGAGATAGTCCTTATACAGACATTCATTGGATAAGCCTGGATTAATACAACAGAAGCTGACCAATCTAGCGATTGGTTTATATAAGCAACAATATAACTA
Organism: Lolium perenne; assembly: GCF_019359855.2. Lineage (NCBI taxonomy): Eukaryota > Viridiplantae > Streptophyta > Magnoliopsida > Poales > Poaceae > Lolium > Lolium perenne. Next base: position 253,949,009 of record NC_067248.2, read on the forward strand.
ACTTAGCTAGGAGGCAATGCACTCCTTAGTTTTTTTTTAAAAAATTACAGAAGCGAAGGGCTTAGTAGAAGCATGAGCTAATATAGAAATAAAATTGCTCTATGGAGACACCTGCAAGTATATATTAAACAAAATGGAACTGCAAACAAACTTCAACGAAGATGATGGGGTAATTATATTTATATATCCACGTCTTGTGAAATAACACTTTGTGATCAACCCAATACTTAGCACTGTTGCCACAGGAACAAAGGGGAGATGTACTCGCCTGCATGCCCATACTCCTAAGTTCCAACAATCCTGAAATAGTTCCTCTCCATCCCCTATCGATCTACATATAATTACGGCGGATTGGAAATATGAGAATCCAGAAACGAACTTTTCTTAGAATATATCTAAAGAGGAGCTGATATGGCACCGTTGTCGCAAGATTTTTTTCTTGTTCCTACCTGTGGCCGAGGAGTGGTGAAGGCTCTGGCTGAGCTTGTCAGGATCTTGCATAGCGATGACTGGATGGGAGGGAATTCAAGAAAAAAAGCAAGCGTAGCCGGTGGTGCGCCTCTGAATAGGAAGTGAGCGGAAGATACTGCTACCATCTAATGACGGTGTTTAATTTATAGGGTTCAAACCTAAGGAGGCGAGCTACTTAAAAGGTCGCTGACTGCATGTCTCCAATGCATCCATCAATATCTTGGCTGAGATCCCCTGGAGGAGATGAAGAGATGTGGCACCACCGTTTCTTGAGTTAAAGTACAGACGTAAAACCACTGAAATCTGCCCTAACTTCTCGTATGCCTTCATGGCTCCATCAGTTTTCAATATACAACCGTTTCTAGTAGTAGCTGAAACCATGGTTGTACGATGGCACTTGATTCCAAAAGGGGATGTAAAAATATATATAAGCACTAATGGGCTGAGCACAATAAAGGCTATAGTTATGGACTCCATATTGGCTGAAATAATACGCTGCCCCGTTACCGTACGCAATGGAAACCGAACACGCTATGAAAAAGGAAACAAACAGATGTATCAAAACTGACGCTGAGTTGCACGAAGAAGTCATGGGCAAGTGGAACGCGCGGACCTGGGTGGCGAATAGAAGGTGACGTGGCTCGTTGTGAGACCAGCAAAATGGGGCCAACTATTAAGAAAGAGAAGATATGGCACTGGAAGATTCATTGATATATGCTAATACTGAACTTGCCCTTTCCACGTGCTTGATCATGATATCTCGAGCAGACTTGGACATATAGTTTTGTTGGCATATGCAGCTGAACTATATGAAGCTAATATAATTATGTTTGCTGAACAAGATGACGTTATTCTATTTCTTTATTTATTGCATTGGCTAGCGCTGTATTAATGCAAAATCTGTTGAAGTCTTACCTGTACTCCATCCTGCAGGAGGAGTTCCAAAAATTCTGCAACGAACAACAACGACAACAAAGTTTTTATTCCCAAATAAGTTGGGGTAGGCTAGAGGTGAAACCCATAAGATCTCGTAACAAACTCATGGTTCTGGCACATGGATAGCAAGCTTCCACGCGGCTCTTTCCATGGCTAGTTCTTTGGTGATACTCCAGTCCTTCAGAGGGGTCTTTACGGACTCATCTCATGTCAACTGTGGTCTACCCCGTCCTCTCTTGACATTATCAACACGCTTTAGCTGTCCACTACGTACTGGAGCTTCTGGAGGCCTGCAATGAATATGCCCAAACCATTTTAGACGATGTTGGACAAGCTTCTCTGCAATCGGTGCTACCCCAACTCTATCTCGTATATCATCATTCCGGACTAGGTCCTTCCTCGTGTGGCCACACATCCATCTTAACATGCGCATCTCCGCCACACCTAACTGCTGAACATTCCGCCTTTTAGTCGGTCAACACTCAGCGCCATACAACATTGCGGGTCGAACCGCCGTCCTATAGAAGTTGCCTTTGAGCTTTTGTGGCTCTCTCTTATCACAAAGAATGCCAGAAGCTTGGTGCCACTTCATCCATCCGGTTTTGATCCGGTGGTTAACATCTTCATCAATATCCCCATCTTTGTGCAGGATTGACCCCAAATATCGAAAGGTATCCTTCTGAGGCACCACCTGCCCATACAGGCTAACCTCCTACTCCTCGTGCCTAGTAGTACTAAAACCGCACATCATGTACTCAGTTTTAGTTCTACTAATTCTAAAACCTTTCAATTCCAAGGTTTGTCTCCATAGTTCTAACTTCCTATTGACCCCCGTTCGACTATCATCGATTAGGACCACATCATCCGCAAAGAGCATACACCATGGGATATCTCCTTGTATATCCCTTGTGACTTCATCCATCACCAAATCAAATAGATAAGGGCTCAAAGATGACCCCTGGTGTAGTCCTATTTTAATCGGGAAGTTATCGGTATCGCCATCTCTTGTTCGAACACTTGTCACAACATTATCGTACATGTCCTTGATGAGGGTAATGTACTTTGCTGGGACTTTATGTTTCTCCAAGGACCACCACATGACATGTCGCGGTATCTTATCGTAGTCCTTCTCCAAGTTAACGAACACCATATGCATGTCCTTCTTTTGCTCCTTGTATCTCTCCATGAGTTGTTGTACCAAGAAGATGGCTTCCATGGTCGACCTCCCAGGCATGAAACCAAACTGATTTTTGGTCACGCTTGTCATTCGTCTTAAACGGTGCTCAATGACTCTCTCCCATAGCTTCATTGTATGGCTCATAAGCTTAATTCCACGGTAGTTAGTACAACTCTGAACATCCACTTTGTTCTTGAAGATTGGTACTAATATACCGCGTCTCCATTCTTCTGGCATCTTGTTTGCCCGAAAAATGGAGTTGAAGAGCTTAGTTAGCCATATTATCGCTATATCTCCGAGGCCTCTCCACACCTCAATGGGGATACAATCAGGGCCCATTGCCTTGCCTCCCTTCATCCTTTTCAACGCCTCCTTGACCTCAGACTCCTGGATTCGCCGCACAAAACACCTACTGGTATCATCAAAGGAGTTGTCCAGTTCAATGATATAGATCTTAGTCTCCCCATTGAACAACCCGTCGAAGAACTCCCGCCATCTATGCTTAATCTCCTTGTCCTTCATTAGGAGTTGGTCAGCTCCGTCCTTGATGCATTTGACTTGGTCAACATCCCTCGTCTTCCTCTCTCGGATCTTGGCCATCCTATAGATGTCCTTTTCGCCTTCCTTCGTGCCTAACCGCTGGTAGAGGTCCTCATACGCTTGACCCCTTGCTTCACTCACAGCTCGCTTTGCGGCCTTCTTTGCCATCTTGTACTTCTCCATGTTGTCTGCACTCCTATCCAGGTACAGGCTGAAACAATCCTTCTTCTCCTTAATAGCCTTCTGGTTCCACCACCAGATATCCCTAACTTTGCTTCTACTTCCCCTGGACACTCCAAACTCCTCTGAGGCCACCTTACGAATACAGGTCGCCATCTTCATCCACATATTGTCCGCATCACCTCCTTCCTCCCAAGGGCCCTCCTTAATGACCCTCTCCTTGAACGTCTGTGCTGTAGGATAACGTTGCATAGAAAACAAAAAATTTCCTACCGCGAACACGCAATCCAAGCCAAGATTCAATCTAGAAGACGGTAGCAACGAGGGGGTATCGAGTCTCACCCTTGAAGAGATTCCAAAGCCTACAAGATGAGGCTCTTGTTGCTGCGGTAGACGTTCAGTTGCCGCTTGCAAAAGCGCGTAGAAGATCTTGATCACGATCGCTTCCGGCGCCACGAACGGGCAGCACCTCCGTACTCGGTCACACGTTCGGTTGTTGATGAAGACAACGTCCACCTCCCCGTTCCAGCGGGCAGCGGAAGTAGTAGCTCCTCTTGAATCCGACAGCACGACGGCGTGGTGTCGGTGGTGGTGGAGAAATCCGGCGGAGCTTCGCTTAAGCGTGCGGGATGTGGTGGAGGAGAGAGACCGCTAGGGTTTGGGGAGAGAGGGGGAGGCTAGGGCGCCGGCCAAGGGCAGCCCTAGGTGGTGCAGCCAAGAGTGGGCAGCCCCCTCCCTCTCCTCCTCATTATATAGGTGGAAATCCCCAAGTGTTGGTATCCAAGTCTTCGAATAAGACCCCAACAATGAAACCTCCCATATGTAGGGAAACCTACCCAAGGTGGGAATCCCACTTGGGGTGGGATTCCCCCTTTCCATGAGGGGGGTTGGCCGGCCACCCTAGAGGAGTCCACCTTGGACTCCTCCCCTTTAGGGTTGGCTGGTCATGCAAGGTGGAGTCCCTCCGGGACTCTACTTTCCATGATGATTTCTTCCGGACTTTTCTAGAACCTTCTAGAACCTGCCATAAATGCACCGGATTATTTCCAAACTTGGAATATGACTTCCTATATATGAATCTTATTCTCCGGACCATTCCGGAACTCCTCGTGATGTCCGGGATCTCATCCGGGACTCCGAACAAATATTCGAACTCCATTCCATATTCAAGTTCTACCATTTCAACATCCAACTTTAAGTGTGTCACCCTACGGTTCGTGAACTATGCGGACATGGTTGAGTACTCACTCCGACCAATAACCAATAGCGGGATCTGGAGATCCATAATGGCTCCCACATATTCAACGATGACTTTAGTGATCGAATGAACCATTCACATACGATACCAATTCCCTTTGTCATGCGATATTTTACTTGTCCGAGGTTTGATCTTCGGTATCACTCTATACCTTGTTCAACCTCGTCTCCTGACAAGTACTCTTTACTCGTACCGTGGTATTGTTGATCGCCAAAACCCACCGGCGGGCAGCGGCCTGTCAACACGGTAGAGCCGGGAAGAGCCTAGAGCTGCGGCTGGCTGAGACCCCTCCGAGCGACGGCCCGCAATGCTCTTCTGGTCACACGCGGCGATGCGAAGTGCAAGGGCGTGCCACCTGACCTATACCTGGTCAGGAAGGTGATGGGGATGCCTTGCTTAGTTCCTGCATGGCATACACGTAAACATTAAATCAGAGCCTCGATCGGCTCTCAGGCTATCCTGTGAATCGGCTCAAAGAGCCGATCCACCCATGATCCGTACGGGGTGCACGAATACCTGGTGATCCTGCTTGATCAAGATAAAGCTAATGAGATCTACGACGATTTAGGGTTTTCACCGCATAATCGGATCATCCTACTCCAGGTTGGGCCTCGCGGCCACGCACGGTGCTCGTAAGCCGATCCTAAACAAGGCCACACAACCAACGTGATGTTGATCATCGGAACATCCTGTTTAGGACTTGCGAACGCCACCCTACGTGCCGCTGGATCCTCCCCCCCTTCGTAAGGCCTAACTATTGCAGATATTAAACTAATCCTTGCGGAGCAAGGAGCAATCGTAACGGATCAGATCTACTAGATGATGAACAAGCAGGGTGCCGCCCCCACGCCTGAGATAGGCGTGAGGGCGGCTAGACATGCGAGGGTTGCACTACGTAAGCATGTTTATACGAAGAGCTATGCTAACCCTAACACATCTATGATAACTACGTTGCCCGCCATCAAAGACGCTTCAGTACGGGCAACGCATGAACAACGTGGGGCTTGTGCTGCCTAGATCGCAAGATGCGATCTAGGCAGCATGTCGCTTACCTGATTGAAACCCTCGAGACGAAGGAGTTGGCGATGCGCCGAGATTGGTTTGTTTTTGGGGTGAACGTTGTGTTGTTGTTTATTCCATAAACCCTAGATACATATTTATAGTCCAGCGGACTTTCTAACGTGGGAATATCCCACCGTGCGCGATACAAATTCTAAACCTTGATCTAAGATATGACCTACTATAATTAAAGATACACGGGCAAACTAGCCCAAATTCTCCGTGCAAGGCCGCTTCAGAGATCTTCCACGTGTAGTCCTCTAAGCCCATCTCTCTTATGGCCCACCTCTGGATTTGTCCAAAATCTGGTGATAACACATGCCCCCCTGGTTTTGGAAATAATTTTTCCAAAATCATTGTATTTTCCTCTCGAAGGGTCATGTCGTGGCAGGACAGAGCCATTTGCAGCTTCCGTCATCATTATGCCCTGTCCTTTCAGCTTCTGCAAAATTCGATAGCCCTGGCGTCATCTCCTTGGAAATTGTAATGACAGTAAATTTCCACCAGGCTCTTCATTATTTAACTGTGCCAATCGATTAGCTTTCTTCATCTCCTTCCTCTGTTCCAGCTATCGGCACCCAAAAAACCCTCTTCTCCCTCAGCAATGTCTTCCTCTTCCTCCTCCTTTTCAAACCTTTTCCCCCCATTCTCGCCGAAGAAGAATGAGGACAAACCTTCTTCCGAAGTGAACCCCCTCCCCTCCGATGATGAGAAGAAAGAAGGAGAAGCAGCGAAGGCCAAGGCCTTCCCCTCCATCAAGCTCCCGCCGAAGAAACGCTCCCGCCTGTGGGCGGACAGCGAGGATGACGACGAAGAAGAAGAAGAGGAGGAAGAAGATGAATCTTCCTCTTCCGCCGGGTACCCGCCAACCAAGCGCTTCCGCTCCTGGGCGGACAGCGAGGACGATGATGATGACGAGGAGGAAGAGGCTCCGGCCACAGGCTGGGGTAGTGGCGACGAAGAGTTCCCCGGGAGCAGCGCCGACGACATCGACGGCGGTGATGACGAGGACAGCGACGATTAGTAGAAATAGGACTAGCAGTAGCAATGCGCTAGGCACTAGATCCCTCTTTTGAGAGCTATCGGCTCTTTCTTGTAAAGCCGCTCCTCTGACTTAATGAAATTGTTCTTTTGATTCATCTTTCAACTGCCCCAATTTCATCCCTTCCTCCTGCCATGTCAAGACCGATAGCAACGTATCGATTTTTTTTTTCTCCTTTTGGCCGCCCATGAAGCTGGATTCTTATGTTGATTAGCTCGAAGGCCAAGAACTTCTCAATTTCAGGCTGCAATTTGGTATCTGACCATATTTTTTCGCAACCCCAATCCCTTAGCCGATGACTATTCATCGGCTATTTTGAGAATCCAATCCTGTGCAGCGACAGGACAGTCCAAAACCTGTACAAGCCGACGGCCTCCCTTCCTGACTCCTCTCCATAGCTTCAGCAATCTTCTTTCGTGAACAGAACTGCTTCTAGAGAGGATCACAACGCAGGATCAATCGATGCAATCTCGATGTAGTCCGTTGCCCCCCGAGTCTTCATCAAGGCGAGGACAGTCGTGAGCTAACCACATGTGTCACCATCAGCCTCCAAATCGTAATGCCAGCCGATTCCATCAAAATCGGCTCTCTAAAGAACCTCTAGGGCGAGCTGCCCCCGAGCCTTCATCAAGGCAAGAATACCGGCGAGGGTGCATAAGTCGTTGATCAGCTCTCTTCTACGAACATCGACGTCGTGTAAACCCTTGAACACATAGCCAGTAGGTCTTGGTCCCGTTCAACTGTACTAGAGTCGATGGCCGCACATCGGCTTTGCTTCGTGCGAAATTTTTTTTTTTATTTTGGCCGATTTTTCTCCTTAATCGGCCCCCAACGTTCCACTGCACACAAGTCTGCACATATTTATCTGCGCATGTTCATCTGACTACATGCCCCCTGAGCCGAATCTGCCAAATGATTGCAGAGATCGGCTTTCTTGGTAAGCCAGGGCATTGCACTTGCACGTCGTCTTCGCAAAGATTCATGCTGACTTCCATCTGCCGACGTGGCCGCTGCCCAGTAGATCGTTGCTGACCATAAACAGAATATGTGCAGAAGATAATTTTGGCCGGTTGCGGGAATCGGCCTCCACATTGCTTGCTCGATGAAGGTTTTGTAATGTTCCTCCATAAAATTTTTGGGGCCGATCACAAGGATCAGCCTCGCACGGTTTGCTCATTGGTTTAATCTTGCTACTTGGTTAGGCTGGATAAAACCAACCCAACCTCTGACTTGATGCGCCTCTTTGTCATCCACCTTGAGAGCATCGTATAATCGTGGAGCATTAAGCTCTGTCGGCAAGACGAGCACCATGTTTGTGCCAGCCGATGTTTCATCACCGGCTTTCTTTTGCTTGGGACGCCACTCCATCCTCCGTGGACGACCCTCTTCATTCAGTGGCTCGCTGAACCTTTGCGCCAGATCAGGCCGTGCCTTCCTCGGCGTATGCAAGTATAACCTTTCGGCTTCCTCCAGGCCGCGCAACCGCTGAACCCTGCGTTTCGTGAACGGCTGAGTCCGTCGGGGCACCACCTTGGACGGTGGTACTGTCTTCTTCTTCTTCTAGTCCCTCGTCTTCGAATCCTCAAGATCTGCCCAACGAGGTGACTCAGCGCGTTGCTTGGTGGTGGGAGAGGCCCTAAGCGCTCAAACACAGACACGTTGGCTGCCTCCTTCTTCTTCTTGTTGCATTACGGGCAATTGCCGATTGTGGGCAATCGGCTCATTCTGAATCCTAGCGATGTACGAAGAAAGGGCAATCCCGGTGTCCGGCGTTGTCTTCTTGCTCCCTTGGCCTGTCCGTGGCACGGCGCTCGTGCTCCTCCTCATCGCGATCCTGCCGACGATGTCTTCTGGCTTCTCTAGCCAGACGATCTCCTTCATCATCATAGTTGGACCGTCGGCGTTGGTCATACTGACTCACATATTTGTTGAGGAGGTAATCAGAGAGAGGTCGCTGATATCTTATGTTCTTCACTTCTCCCTCTGTGACGTAGCGCTTGCCATCATGATGGAGCCGATCGCGTGGAGCGGCCTCTTCGTGTCCTTGCTATGAGAGCAGCTGCCCTCATCTCCATCTTTGCCAGAGTGGTTCCCAGGCCCTACCATGTTGACGCTGAACGTGGGACCTGGCTGGCAGCCCTCGGGGTAGATGACTTCTACCATATTAACGGCGGGGAAGGGCTGGGTGTCTACCTTCATGGCGTATTGGTTGAAAATTAAACGCCCCTTCTCTATCGCCGCTTGGATGTCTTTGACGCCACACCCTGCGGTCGTTGGTGGCATGGGAAAGCGAGTTGTGGAATTTGCGCACGGCTTTCCGTTTAGCTCTTGCGCCGTAGGGAACTTGAGACCTTCGGGAATCGTCAACCTGTTTCTCCTTAAGCGGAGGTCGAAGATTTGTTCAGTCTTGGTCACGTCAAAATCAAATCCCGGGCGGCCCTGGTGGTTTTACCCATTTGCGGGATACGGGAGTTCCTCCCCGAGTCCACTCAGCCACCGCTATTTCTTGGTCTCCGCAGCACTTCACCTTCCTCTGTATCGACCATGACTATCGCACGCTTGAACTTGTCTTGGTACAGTCCGGGTGGCGCTGTTCATATGCTGATAGTTTCGAACCATGTGCGCCGGCGAGGGATAATCTGCTTGGGAGGCCATGTCCTTGAGCTGTGTTGCAAGGCCAGCTATCGCCAGTTCGATTGCTTCCTTTTCGGTTATACGAACCGAATAACATCGGTTCCTAAGATTCTGAAGCGCTGGATGTACTCGTCACCGTTTCTCCGCGCTTCGACGTAGTTGTGCTAGATCGGCAATGCTAGACTCGGAAGCTTCGAATGGTATTGCGTATGGAACTGTTCTTCCAATTGCTTCCAAGACTGGATGGAGTTTGCCGGCAAAGAGGTATACCATCCAAAAGCCGATCTGTGAGGGACTCGTGAAAAGAGCCTCACGCGTAGCTGATCCGACATCGAAGCCGGTCCTAGTTGCGCCAAATATCGGCCGATGTGCTCGATGGAGCTGGAGCCATCCGATCCTTTGAATTTGGAGAAGTCGGGGAGCCGATATTTAGGTGGCAGCGGGATCATCTCGTACTCGTCGGGGTACGGCTTGGAATAGCCGATTGCCCTCCTTTTCGGCATAATGCCGAACTGGTCTCTCAGTATGGTGCGATCTGATCCACCGTCTTGGCTGCGGGAGATGTATTCGAAGATTCGCCGGGGTGGCGTACTTAGCCAGCCATGTTTGCTTTTCCGGCTACGAGCCAAGCTGCAGGAGCTGGGCTCGGAGTTTCGTCGGGGTGGCGTACTTAGTTAGCCACGTCCGCTTCTCAAGCTACGTTGCCGACGTTCCTCCCGTTTGCGCCGAGTCCTGACGTTGTGGCCTGGTTTGAGAGTGGCCGGTTGCCACAATCTGGCACATACGTGCATGCATATCCTTGAGGGATCTCCTTGGGCGCCTCAGCCAAGAACGGTAGTCACTAGGGTCACCACCGATCTTGTAAACGACGAATGCCGGTGTAGCCGGCACTTCAGTGTGCCGCCAACGCGTATGGCAGCGGTGGACGGGGCTGGGTGGCAACTCTCCTTGGTGCGTCCCGAGAGCTGGTCCTGACGGCGAGTACCGGTGGCTCATGACCTCCTGGATCACGCGCGAGCGAGACGCTCCAACACGTTGACCAAGTTTTCGAGTGGCGGTGTAGCGAGTGAGCCACCAAGTAGTTGATCTCCGCCGAAGGGCCCTGGTGCGTTCCTCCGACGGGCGAGAGAGATCTATCCCATCGAGTGCACCTTGTGGTGAGAACCCCTTCCATCCGATGCCATGGGTACGGGTTCTGCGAAAAGAGCCGATGAGGTCGGCTTCGAGGGTGGCCTTGATCTCGTCATGTTTCTTCTTGAGCTCAGCGAGCAGCTCCTCGTAGGTGACTCGGCGTGCCGTCCGCCGCCATCTCGGATGTAGATGGCGATGTGGTTGATGTAGATGATTGTCCCACCGGCGTGCCGAAATGTGTTGATCGCCAAAACCCACCGGCGGGCAGCGGCCTGTCAACACGGTAGAGCCGGAAGAGCCTAGAGCTGCGGCTGGTGAGACCCTCCGAGCGACGGCCCGCAATGCTCTTCTGGTCACACCCGGCGATTCCAAATGCAAAGGCGTGCCACCAGACCAAAAACAGGTCAGGAAGGTGATGGGGATGCCTTGCTTAGTTCCTCGCATGGCATACACGTAAACATTAAATCGAGCCTCGATCGGCTCTCGGGCTATCTGTGAATCGGCTCAAAGAGCCGATCCACCCATGATCCGTACGGGGTGCACGAATACCTGTTGATCCTGCTTGATCAAGATAAAGCTAATGAGATCTACGACGATTTAGGGTTTTCACCGCATAATCGGATCATCCTACTCCAGGTTGGGCCTCGCGGCCACGCACGGTGCTCGTAAGCCGATCCTAAACAAGGCCACACAACCAACGTGACGTTGATCATCGGAACATCCTGTTTAGGACTTGCGAACGCCACCCTACGTGCCGCTGGATCCTCCCCCCCTTCGTAAGGCCTAACTATTGCAGATATTAAACTAATCCTTGCGGAGCAAGGAGCAATAAATAACGGATCAGATCTACTAGATGATGAACAAGCAGGTGCCGCCCCCACGCCCGAGATAGGCGTGAGGGCGGCTAGACATGCGAGGTTGCACTACGTAAGCATGTTTATACGAAGAGCTATGCTAACCCTAACACATCTATGATAACTACGTTGCCCGCCATCAAAGACGCTTCAGTACGGGCAACGCATGAACAACGTGGGGCTTGTGCTGCCTAGATCGCAAGATGCGATCTAGGCAGCATGTCGCTTACCTGATTGAAACCCTCGAGACGAAGGAGTTGGCGATGCGCCGAGATTGGTTTGTTTTTGGGGTGAACGTTGTGTTGTTGTTTATTCCATAAACCCTAGATACATATTTATAGTCCAGCGGACTTTCTAACGTGGGAATATCCCACCGTGCGCGATACAAATTCTAAACCTTGATCTAAGATATGACCTACTATAATTAAAGATACACGGGCAAACTAGCCCAAATTCTCCGTGCAAGGCCGCTTCAGAGATCTTCCACGTGTAGTCCTCTAAGCCCATCTCTCTTATGGCCCACCTCTGGATTTGTCCAAAATCTGGTGATAACAGGTATGTGGTCTCTTATGAACTTATTCATATGCTTGCAAGACATTAGACGACATTCCACCGAGAGGGCCCAGAGTATATCTATCCGTCATCGGGATGGACAAATCCCACTGTTGATCCATATGCCTCAACTCATACTTTCCGGATACTTAATCCCACCTTTATAACCACCCATTTACGCAGTGGCGTTTGGTGTAATCAAAGTACCTTTCCGGTATAAGTGATTTACATGATCTCATGGTCATAAGGACTAGGTAACTATGTATCGAAAGCTTATAGCAAATAACTTAATGACGAGATCTTATGCTATGCTTAATTGGGTGTGTCCATTACATCATTCATATAATGATATAACCTTGTTATTAATAACATCCAATGTTCATGATTATGAAACTAATCATCTATTAATCAACAAGCTAGTTAAGAGGCATACTAGGGACTTCTTTGTTGTCTACATATCACACATGTACTAATGTTTCGGTTAATACAATTATAGCATGATATATAAACATTTATCATAAACATAAAGATATAAATAATAACCACTTTATTATTGCCTCTTGGGCATATGTCCTTCAGTCTCCCACTTGCACTAGAGTCAATAATCTAGTTTACATTTGTAAAGATATAACACCTTGGCCTTCCGGTGCTTTATCATGTTTTGCTCACGGGAGAATTTTTAGTCAACGGATCTGACACGTTCAGAAACGTATGTATTTTGTAATTCATTTGCGTCTCAACGCATCACTCATTTCCAAATGAGTCAGCATTAAATATGTTTGGTCTTCTGGTGGAACCTTAATTCCGCGGTCTGAAATATGTCACTAATATTGTCACACACAATATAGCTTCAAAGTTCTGACACTATCGGAACTACACCAAGTTCTCAAAGAACTTCTTGACTTAACATCCTTTGTCATTGTCAAAACAATGACATACTCTGCCTTCTTTTGTAGAATCCGTCACAATATTTAGAACTCTTCTAAATCTAGCATAGATAACTTCTAGCTCATTGTGCTACCTTTTAAACAACACTTAGTCTAATTTGAGATTTGAAATTTTATTTTCATATGTGACAAAATTAGTATCGGTGCAACACCTTACAGCGATTTCTTTTGTCATTTCTCCATATAAAACTATATATATATACTTGGTTCTTCTTAAGTACTCAAGAATATTCTTACTGTTTTTCAGTGATCATCACATGAATCATGCTCATAACAGTCTTAGAGCATAGGATATCTGATTGTGTACATATTATTCGTGATCTATAATCACTCATGTGTTTTTACTCATTGAGTGTCAGATACACTCAAGTCTTGTTAAAACTTTAACATGACAAGAATATTTTCTTAATATTTCTATATTGAACTATTTCAATATCTATTCTATGTACTTTGACTTAAACTTATTTATGTGTTTCAATCTATCTTCATAGATCTTGACACTAGATATGTTTCAGTCCATATCCTTTCATTGAAATTAATTTCTCAATGAAACCTTTTAATCAAGTATATAATTACATCATTTATAACCAACTATATGTCATCTACATAAAGTATTTATAAATATGTCTTTAGTGCTCCCACTTAATTTCTTGCAAATGCAAGCCTCTTCATCATCTCTGATGAAATCAAAAACTCTTTGGTTATTTCATCTGGTGAAGATTCCAACTCCGCGATACTCACTTCATCAAATTGAAGTTTGTATATCTATCTAGTATTCCACGGATCAGCAAAACTCTTGGTTGTATCTTGTATACACCTTTTAATACATACTTCTGATAAGCTATGTATTTTGCCATCCTACTAACATATCTCATAAAAGAAATATGTAGTGATTACTAGAATAATCCACATAGACTATAAGCATTGCTACGGAAGATCTAATCTTATCGTAGTCAACTCTTTGAACTTTGTCTTAAACAACTTTTCGACAAGTTGAGCTTCTTCAAGGATATTTCATCCAAGTCCATATCTTTTCATAGATCCATTTACTTTCAAAAAGTATTCATCTATCTTGGATTTCATGGTGTATAGCCATTTTAACGGAGTCAGGGCCCATCATAACTTCTTTGTTTGTAGTTGGTTTATCATTGTTCAAAATCAATCCTTTGTCCACAAATCATTTATTTGATCACAAAGTAAACCATACCTACAAGGTTCAATATGTACTTCGATCTCCATGGCTAAAACACTTTGTAGTCATGGGAGCCATGATCGTTGTGGCCGCTTCCGAAACCAATTCCGATGCTGCGCTACTCTGATCATTATGCTCAGGTTCATAAACCTTATCAAATTATATTGTCCTCCCACTCAAATACTTCACTAGAAACAATTTCTCGGAAATAAGAAACATTGACAAACACTTTTGTCTTTGTCTTGTGGGAAGAATTCCCAATTAAATCTCTGGGATAACCAACAAAGACATTCATCCGATTTTGGTTGTAAATTCTTAGACCAAAATTTAAAGAAAGGACTATTAGGGTTTATACCCATGCCATAACTTATATGGTGTCATTTCAACGGATCATGATGATGCTCTATTTAGTGTAAAGCGGTAGTCTCTAAAGCATAATCCACAAAAATATAATGGCATCAATATTTTATCTCATCATTGACCCAACAAGGTTTGGATACATCTCTCGGATACTATATCATCACTATGATACTCCAAGAAAAGTGAGTTGTAGAATAATTTCATAACTCTCTTAGATGTTCGCTAAAACTAGTAATTCAAATATTTCCACTATGATCCAATCATAGATATTTGACTTTTCTATGATGATTTCCACTTCATGCTGAAATTTATTTGAATCTATTCAAATGTTTCAAACTTCTTCCTTATTGAATATATTCACATATATATACTCAATTCATTGTTGAAAGTTTTCATGAAGTAGAAGAATCTCCCGCACACAACTATGCCCAGTGAACCACATACATCATCATGTATTTTTCCACTAAGTTAGTTGCCCGTTCAACTTTTGGCCTATGAACGGTATTTTAATCATTCTCTTTTGAAAAGATTTGCAAGCGCCAAATGATTCAAAAATCAAATGACTCCAAAAATCCATTTGCATGGAGTTCCTTCATGCGTTCCTTTCTAACATGACCTAAATGGCGGTTCCACAAATAAGTGGAATTCAAATCATTTGCCTTATGGCATTTTAGCGTCAGTTTTATGTATGTGTGTTTCACCATTAAGATTTATAATAACTTATCCATCGTACATGGAGTAATGTCATAATTTGAACAACTCATTGTTTTCATTTGACCAGAGCAAAATAACAATTATTAAGTTCTTTATTATAAATTCTAAGGGCTAGATAGAATGCCAACGACGAACACAATAACACTTTATTTTGTTCCAGACGTGCATTCCTATCATATTCCTTGTTAGTCACTTAGGCCATTGTATTCTTGTATTGCGTTGTTTTGTATGACACTTCATACCAACCAATATGGTACTAATTGTAGGATAACGTTGCATAGAAAACAAAAATTTTCCTACCGCGAACACGCAATCCAAGCCAAGATGCAATCTAGAAGACGGTAGCAACGAGGGGGTATCGAGTCTCACCCTTGAAGAGATTCCAAAGCCTACAAGATGAGGCTCTTATTGCTGCGGTAGACGATCACTTGCCGCTTGCAAAAGCGCGTAGAAGATCTTGATCACGATCGGTTCCGGCGCCACGAACGGGCAGCACCTCCGTACTCGGTCACACGTTCGGTTGTTGATGAAGACGACGTCCACCTCCCCGTTCCAGCGGGCAGCGGAAGTAGTAGCTCCTCTTGAATCCGACAGCACGACGGCGTGGTGTCGGTGGCGGTGTAGAAGTCCGGCGGAGCTTCGCTAAGCTACGCGGGAAATATGAAGTGGAGGAGCAAAGCTAGGGTTTGGGAGGGGGTGGCCGGCCACTCAAGGGGGGCGGCCAAGCTATGGTCTTGGGGTGGCCGGCCCCCTCCCTTGGCCCCTCATTATATAGGTGGATCCCAAGTGTTGGTGTCCAAGTCTTCGAATAAGACCCGAAACCAAAACCTTCCATAGGAGGGGGCAAACCTAGCCCAACTAGGACTCCCACCCAAAGGTGGGATTCCCACCTCCCATGTGGGGGGTGGCCGGCCCCCTATGGTGGAGTCCACTTGGGACTCCACCCCCACTAGGGCTGGCCGGCCATGGAGGTGGAGTCCCTTGTGGACTCCACCTTCCTTGGTGGTTTCTTCCGGACTTTTCTAGAACCTTCTAGAACCTTCCATAGAACCTTCCGCGACATTTTATTTCACATAAAATGACATCCTATATATGAATCTTATTCTCCGGACCATTCCGGAACTCCTCGTGATGTCCGGGATCTCATCCGGGACTCAGAACAAATATTCGAACTCCATTCCATAATTCAAGAAATACCATTTCAACATCCAACTTTAAGTGTTTCACCATACTGTACGAGAACTATGATGACATGGTTGAGTACTCACTCCGACCAATAACCAATAGCGGGATGCGGAGATCCATAATGGCTCCCACATATTCAACGATGACTTTAGTGATCGAATGAACCATACACATATATTACCAATTCCCTTTGTCTCGCGATATTTTACTTGTCCGAGGTTTGATCTTCGGTATCACTCTATACCTTGTTCAACCTCGTCTCCTGACAAGTACTCTTTACTCGTACCGTGGTATGTGGTCTCTTATGAACTCATTCATATGCTTGCAAGACATTAGACGACATTCCACCGAGATGGACCTTAGTATATATATCCGTCATCGGGATGGACAAATCCCACTGTTGATCCATATGCCTCAACTCATACTTTCCGGATACTTAATCCCACCTTTATAGCCACCCATTTACGCAGTGGTGTTTGATGTAATCAAAGTACCTTTCTGGTATAAGTGATTTACATGATCTCATGGTCATAAGGACTAGGTAACTATGTATCGAAAGCTTATAGCAAATAACTTAATGACGAGATCTTATGCTACGCTTAATTGGGTGTGTCCATTATATCATTCACACAATGACATAACCTTGTTATTAATAACATCCAATGTTCATGATTATGAAACTAATCATCTATTAATCAACAAGCTAGTTTAAGAGGCATACTAGGGACTTCTTGTTTGTCTACATATCACACATGTACTAATGTTTCGGTTAATACAATTCTAGCATGATATATAAACATTTATCATAAACATAAAGATATAAATAATAACCACTTTATTATTGCCTCTAGGGCATATCTCCTTCAGTCTCCCACTTGCACTAGAGTCAATAATCTAGATTACATTGTAATATACCTAACACCCATGGCATGGGGGTGTTGGTCCTGCTTTGCCCTAGGGAGAGCTTTAGTCAACGGATCTGCTACATTCAGATCGGTGTGTACTTTGCAAATCTTTACTTCTCCATCTTCGATGTACTCGCGAATCGAGTGGTAACGCAGCTTGATATGCTTCACCTCTTGTGTGACCTTGGCTCTTGTGCATTGGCGATGGCACCCATGTTATCACGGTAAATGATTAATGGATCCAATGCACTAGGAACCACACCGAGCTCTACAATGAACCTCTTCATCCATACCGCTTCGATGAAGCCTCTGAAGCCGCTATGTACTCGATTACGTTGAAGACTTCGCCACCGTGCACGCTTCGAGCTTGCCCAGCTAATCGCAGCACCATTCAATATAAACACGTACCTGCATTGTGACTTAGAGTCATCGGGATCAGTGTTCCAACTTGCATCGGTGTAATCGTTTACAACGAGCTCTTGGTCACCTCCATAACAAAGAAACATATCCTTATTTCTTTTCAAGTACTTCAGGATATTATTGACCGCTGTACAGTGTTCCATTCCTGGATCACTTTGATATCTGCTATTCAAACTAACGGCATGTGCTATATCCGGTCTAGTACATAGCATGGCATACATGATAGATCCCATCGCCGAGGCATAGGGGATGTTACACATCCTTTCTCTTTCTTCTGCCGTAGCCGGTCCTTGAGTTTTACTCAATACCTTGCACAGTAACATAGGTAAGAACCCTTTCTTACTTTCGTCCATTCTAAACTTCTTTAGAATCTTGTCCAGATATGTACTCTGTGATAGCCCTATTAGGCGTCTTGATCTATCTCTATAAATCTTGATGCCTAATATATACGATGCTTCACCAAGGTCTTTCATTGAAAAACTATTATTCAAATAACCCTTAACACTGCTTAATAGTTCTATATCATTTCCGATCAATAATATGTCATCTACATATAATATCAGGAATGCTACAGAGCTCCCACTCACTTTCTTGTAAATACAGGCCTCTCCATGACACTGTATAAACCCGAAGTCTTTGATCACCTTATCAAAGCGTCGGTTCCAACTTCTTGATGCTTGCTTCAGTCCATAGATTGAACGCTGAAGTTTGCATACTTTGTCAGCATTTTTAGGATCGACAAAACCTTTGGGTTGTACCATATACAACTCTTCCTCAATGTCTCCATTAAGGAACGCCGTTTTGACATCCATACGCCAAATCTCATAATCGAAAAATGCAGCTATTGCTAACAAAATCCTCAAAGATTTTAGCTTCGCTACAGGTGAGAAAGTCTCATCGTAGTCAACTCCTTGAATTTGTCGGAAACCCTTTGCGACAAGTCGAGCTTTATAGACGGTAATATTACCATCAGCATCTGTTTTTCTCTTGAAGATCCATTTATTCTCGACAGACCTTTCGGCTATCAGGTAAGTCTACCAAAGTCCATACTTTGTTATCATACATGGATCCCATTTCGGATTTCATGGCTTCTTGCTATTTGTTGGAATCTAGGCTCATCATCGCTTCTTCATACGTCGCAGGGTCCTCATCATTGTTATCTACAATCATGACATTTAGACAAGGATCATACCAATCAGGAGTGGCACGTTCCCTTGTCGATCTGCGAGGTTCAGTAGTTTCCTCGTTCGAAGTTTCATGATCATTATCATTAGCTTCCTCTCGTTGCCGGTGTAGGCGGTACAGTACAACTTACGATCGCGCTACTCGATCAACGAGTATAGATTCATCAATCTCATCGAGTTCTACTTTTCTTCCAGTCACTTCTTTAGTGAGAAATTCTTTCTCAAGAAAGGTTCCGTTCTTAGCAACAAAGATTTTGCCTTCGGATCTGTGATAGAAAGTGTACCCTATAGTTTCCTTAGGGTATCCTATGAAGACGCATTTCTCCGCTTTGGGTTCTAGCTTGTCCGGTTGTAACTTCTTTACATAGGCTTCGCAACCCCAAACTTTCAGAACGACTGACTTAGGTTTCTTATTAAACCATAATTCATACGGTGTCGTTTCTACGGATTTTGATGGTGCTCTATTTAAAGTGAATGCGGCTGTCTCTAATGCATAACTCCAAAATGATAACGGTAAATCAGTAAGAGACATCATACTACGAACCATATCTAAGAGAGTTCGATTACGACGTTCGGACACACCGTTTCGTTGAGGTGTTCCGGCGGTGTCAATTGTGAAAGTATTCCGCATTTCTTTAAATGCATGCCAAACTCATAACTCAGATATTCACCTCCACGATCAGATCGTAGAAATTTGATCTTCTTGTTACGTTGATTTTCTACTTCACTTTGAAATTCCTTAAACTTCTCGAAAGTTTCAGATTTATGTTTCATGAAATAGATATACCCATATCTACTCAGATCATCTGTGAAGGTTAGAACATAACGATAACCACCGCGCGATGCTACGCTCATTGGTCCACATACATCGGTATGTATGATTTCTAATAAGTCAGTAGCTCGCTCCATCATACCAGAAAATGGAGTCTTTGTCATTTTTCCCATTAGACATGTTTCGCATCTATCAAGTGATTCAAAGTCAAGTGATTCAAGTAATCCATCAAGATGGAGTTTCTTCATGCGTTTCACTCCAATATGACCAAGGCAGCGAGTGCCACATATAAGTAGAATTATCATTAAGTTTAATTCGCTTAGCATCAATGTTATGTATGTGCGTATCACTACTATCGAGATCTAACAGAAATAAGCCATTCTTTTGTGGTGCTCTCACCATAAAAGATATTATTCATAAAAATAGAACAACCATTATTCTCAGACTTGAATGAATAACCGTCTTGCATTAAACAAGATCCAGATATAATGTTCATGCTCAACGCAGGTACATAATAGCAATTATTTAGGCTTAAAACTAATCCCGAAGGTAGATGTAGAGGAAGTGTGCCGACTGCGATCACATTGACCTTGGATCCATTTCCAACGCGCATCATCACTTCATCTTTCAGCGGCTTGTCGTTTATTCTTTAGTTCTGTTTCGAGTTACAAATATGAGCAACCGAACCGGTATCAAATACCTGTGTACTAGAACGAGAACTAGTGAGATAAACATCTATAACATGTATATCAGATATACCTTCTTTCTTCTTCTTGACAAGGCCGCTTCTTCAGATCAGCCGGATACTTGGAGCAATTACGCTTCCAGTGTCCCTTCTCCTTGCAATAATAGCACTCAGCATCAGGCTTAGGGCCGTTCTTAGGTTTCATAGGAGGCGTGGCAGCTTTCTTGCCACCCTTCTTGAATTTTCCCTTAGACTTGCCCTGTTTCTTGAAACGGTGGTCTTGTTGACCATCAACACTTGGTGCTCTTTCTTGATCTCAATCTCGGCAGCTTTTAGCATGCCAAAAAGTTCAGGTAACTCCTTGTTCATGTTACGCATATTGTAGTTCATCACAAAGTTCTTGTAACTTGGTGGCGGTGATTGAAGGACACGATTAATTCCCGATCTGTTAGGAATCACTATTCCCAAGTTATCGAGTTTCTTCGCATGCCCGGTCATGGCGAGCATGTGCTCACTAACGGAGCTGCCTTCTTCCATCATACGGTGAAGAAATGTTTCGATGCTTCATAGCATTCCATCGCCGCATGAGTCTCGAATATAGCTTTCAGCTCATTCATCAACTCATGAGGATCATGGTGCTCAAAACGTTTTTGAAGATCGGATTCAGGATCGCACAGGATGGCACACCGAACTTGAGAGTACCGAGTTTTCCGAGTCGCGTAAACAGCTTTTACTGCATGGGAGTCCTCTGCTGCCGGCGGGTCACCTAGCGGTGCATCAAGCACAAATTGCAGATTTCCGCGAGAGAGGAAGATCCTCACATGACGGAACCGTCGGTGAAGTTGCTACCGTTGCTCTTAAGTTTCTCTTTCTCTAGGAACTGATTAAAATTGATTGGGGACGCCATCTCTACAACATATATTTGCAATAGTTTAGACTAAGTTTATGACATATTGAGTTCAAATTTTAATTCAACATAATTAAAAACCTAAGTGAACTCCCACTCAAAACAATATCCCTCGCATTGTCTTAGTGATCACACGAACCAAATCCACCGCACCTAAACCCGATCATCACGAGAAAAGGTGTGATTTCAATGGCGAACACTCAAAGTGTTCATCATATCAACCATATGATTCATGCTCTACCTTTCGGTATCACGTGTTCCGAGACCATGTCTGTACATGCTAGACTCGTCAAGGCCACCTTAGTATCCGCATGTGCAAAACTGTCTTGCACCCGTTGTATGTACTTATCGAATCTATCACATCCGATCATCACGAGATGCTTCGAAACGATAAGACTTGATAACGGTGCTACTAAGGATGAACACTTTATTATCTTGAGATTTTAGTGAGAGATCATCTTATAATGCTACCGTCGCGATCTAAGCAAAATAAGATGCATAAAAGGATTAACATCACATGCAGTTCATATGTGATATGATATGGCCCTTTTGTCTTTGCGCCTTTGATCTTCATCTCCAAAGCACGGACATGATCTCCATCATCTTCGGGCATGATCTCCATCATCGTCGGCGAAGCACCAAGGTCAATGGCACCGTCTTCATGATTGTCCTCCATGTAGCAACTATTACAACTACTTTGAAATACTACTCAACATGAAATTTAAAGACAACCATAAGGCTCCTGCCGGTTGCCACAATACAATAATGATCATCTCATACATATTCATCATCACATTATGGCCATATCACATCACCAAACCCTGCAAAAACAAGTTAGACGCTCTCTAATTTGGTTTGCATATTTTACGTGGTTTAGGGTTTTCGTTATAGATCTAATCTACCTACGAACATGAACCACAACGTTGATACTAATGTTGTCAATAGAAGAGTAAATTGAATCTTTACTATAGTAGGAGAGACAGACACCACGCAAAGCCTCTTATGCAATACAAGTTGCATGTCGAACGAGGAACAAGTCTCATGAACGCGGTCATGTAAAGTTAGTCCGAGCCGCTTCATCCCACTATGCCATAAAGATGCAAAGTACTCAAACTAAAGATAACAAGAGCATCAACGCCCACAAACCATTGTGTTCTACTCGTGCAACCATCTATGCATAGACACGGCTCGATACCACTTGTAGGATAACGTTGCATAGAAAACAAAAATTTTCCTACCGCGAACACGCAATCCAAGCCAAGATGCAATCTAGAAGACGGTAGCAACGAGGGGTATCGAGTCTCACCCTTGAAGAGATTCCAAAGCCTACAAGATGAGGCTCTTGTTGCTGCGGTAGATGATCACTTGCCGCTTGCAAAAGCGCGTAGAAGATCTTGATCACGATCGGTTCCGGCGCCACGAACGGGCAGCACCTCCGTACTCGGTCACACGTTCGGTTGTTGATGAAGACGACGTCCACCTCCCCGTTCCAGCGGGCAGCGGAAGTAGTAGCTCCTCTTGAATCCGACAGCACGACGGCGTGGTGTCGGTGGCGGTGTAGAAGTCCGGCGGAGCTTCGCTAAGCTACGCGGGAAATATGAAGTGGAGGAGCAAAGCTAGGGTTTGGGAGGGGTGGCCGGCCACTCAAGGGGCGGCCAAGCT
Source organism: Lolium perenne (assembly GCF_019359855.2). NCBI lineage: Eukaryota > Viridiplantae > Streptophyta > Magnoliopsida > Poales > Poaceae > Lolium > Lolium perenne. Next base: position 253,971,776 of record NC_067248.2, read on the forward strand.
ATGGTCTTGGGGTGGCCGGCCCCCTCCCTTGGCCCCTCATTATATAGGTGGATCCCAACTGTTGGTGTCCAATTCTTCGAATAAGACCCGAAACCAAAACCTTACATAGGAGTTGGCAAACCTATCCCAACTAGGACTCCCACCAAAAGGTGGGATTCCCACCTCCCATGTGGGGGTGGCCGGCCCCTATGGTGGAGTCCACTTGGGACTCCACCCCCACTAGGCTGGCCGGCCATGGAGGTGGAGTCCCTTGTGGACTCCACCTTCCTTGGTGGTTTCTTCCGGACTTTTCTAGAACCTTCTAGAACCTTCCATAGAACCTTCCGCGACATTTTATTTCACATAAAATGACATCCTATATATGAATCTTATTCTCCGGACCATTCCGGAACTCCTCGTGATGTCCGGGATCTCATCCGGGACTCCGAACAAATATTCGAACTCCATTCCATAATTCAAGAACTACCATTTCAACATCCAACTTTAAGTGTGTCACCCTACGGTTCGAGAACTATGCGGACATGGTTGAGTACTCACTCCGACCAATAACCAATAGCGGGATCTGGAGATCCATAATGGCTCCCACATATTCAACGATGACTTTAGTGATCGAATGAACCATACACATATATTACCAATTCCCTTTGTCTCGCGATATTTTACTTGTCCGAGGTTTGATCTTCGGTATCACTCTATACCTTGTTCAACCTCGTCTCCTGACAAGTACTCTTTACTCGTACCGTGGTATGTGGTCTCTTATGAACTCATTCATATGCTTGCAAGACATTAGACGACATTCCACCGAGAGGGCCCAGAGTATATCTATCCGTCATCGGGATGGACAAATCCCACTGTTGATCCATATGCCTCAACTCATACTTTCCGGATACTTAATCCCACCTTTATAGCCACCCATTTACGCAGTGGTGTTTGATGTAATCAAAGTACCTTTCTGGTATAAGTGATTTACATGATCTCATGGTCATAAGGACTAGGTAACTATGTATCGAAAGCTTATAGCAAATAACTTAATGACGAGATCTTATGCTACGCTTAATTGGGTGTGTCCATTATATCATTCACACAATGACATAACCTTGTTATTAATAACATCCAATGTTCATGATTATGAAACTAATCATCTATTAATCAACAAGCTAGTTTAAGAGGCATACTAGGGACTTCTTGTTTGTCTACATATCACACATGTACTAATGTTTCGGTTAATACAATTCTAGCATGATATATAAACATTTATCATAAACATAAAGATATAAATAATAACCACTTTATTATTGCCTCTAGGGCATATCTCCTTCACTAATACCCAAGAATTTCATTGTGTGACTTAACTAGGAATACAACCATAACATGTATATCATTTATATACACCTGAGCTAGACTTTCTAGTCTTTTCTTTTCTTTTTGCCAAAATATCTTTTGCGGTTTCTCTTTTAGCTTTCCTCATTATTCAGAAAAACACTTCAACATCAATAACTTCTAGGTTTGTTGGTCAAATACCAATAACCTTTGAGGTTCTCACTTTGAAGTTGATCATCATATGACAAGTATTCCGGATTTTACTATTAGTAATCTTGTAATATGATGAACAATTTCACTCATAATTTTATCCATTGTATCATGATGACTTTTTGAGACCATGTCTGTACATGCTAGGCTCATAAAGTTTTAACCTTGGTATTCGCATGTGCAAATCTGGCTTGCACCCGTTGTATGCACACGTAGAATCTATCACACCCGATCATCACGTGATGCTTCGAAACGACGAGTCTTAGCAACGGTGCATACTAAGGATGATAACTTCATGGATATGCGAATATTATTAGTGCCCCAATAGTTGGAGGATTGTGACGCCTGGCGTCTTCAACCTTCGTACATTCCCATAAAACTTATGAGTTTATGTAGTCTCACCAAATTTATATTCTATCATCTTGCAATAAGGTCTTAGATATCACATATATCTCATACCTTGATTATTTCTGAAAACTAAAATTTTCAGCTCCTTACTTTTCAAACAGATTTGAACTTCAAGTTTCATGGAGACAAGATAACTTTAGGTACTAATTGAAATCATAGCTCTTTGAATCAACATTGTGAGGTTTACTAAAAGTTTGCAATAGGACTTAATCAATTCTTGATTCTTTAACAATACGGTACCATTCCGTAAAGTTATTTGTCAGATTTAACAGTATTTCTATCTCAATTACAAGACTAACGCATAGTAGTAAACGGATGCTAATACTACAAATTAATTCAAAATACTACTCAGACTATGTTTATGATAATTAGTTCATGTTTTAATCTAATTACTAATGAACTCCCACTTAATACAACATCCCTCATAGTTGTTAAGTGGTACACGATCCAAATCCACTACACCAAAACCGATCATCACGTGAGATGATGTAGCTTCAATGGTGAACATCAACATGTTGATCATATCATCCATATAACTCGTGTTCAACCTTTCGGTTTCCGTTGTCCCGAGGCCATGTCTGTACATGCTAGGCTCGTCAAGCAAACCCAAGTATTCCGCGTGTGCAACATGGCTTACACCCGTTGTATGTGAACGTTGAATCTATCACATCTGATCATCACGAGATGCTTCGAAACGACGAACTGTACAACGGTGCATACAAGGGGAGAACACTTTATTATCTTGATATTAATGTGAGGGATCATCTTATAATGCTACCGTCGCGATCTAAGCAAAATAAGATGCATAAAGGATTAACATCACATGCAGTTCATATGTGATATGATATGGCCCTTTTGTCTTTGCACTTTCGATCTTCATCTCCAAAGCACGGACATGATCTCCATCATCAACGGGTATGATCTACATCATCGTCAGCGTAGCGTCAAGATTCATGGCGCCGTCTTCATGGTTGTTCACCTCATGCAGCAACTATTACAACTACTTTGAAATACTAGTCAACATGAAAATTAAAGACAACCATAAGGCTCCTGCCGGTTGCCACAATACAATAATGATCATCTCATACATATTCATCATCATATCATGGCCATATCACATCACCAAACCCTGCAAAAACAAGTTAGACGTCTCTAATTTGGTTTGCATATTTTACGTGGTTTAGGGTTTTCGATAGAGATCTAATCTACCTACGAACATGAACCACAACGGTGATACTAGTGTTGTCAATAGAAGAGTAAATTGAATCTTCACTATAGTAGGAGAGACAGACACCCGCAAAGCCACTTATGCAATACAAGTTGCATGTCGAGCGTGGAGCAAATCTCATGAACGCGGTCATGTAAAGTTAGCCCGAGCCGCTTCATCCCACTATGCCACAAAGATGCAAAGTACTCAAACTAAAGATAACATAAGCATCAACGCCCACAAACCATTGTGTTCTACTCGTGCAACCATCTATGCATAGACACGGCTCTGATACCACTGTAGGATAACGTTGCATAGAAAACAAAAATTTTCCTACCGCGAACACGCAATCCAAGCCAAGATTCAATCTAGAAGACGGTAGCAACGAGGGGGTATCGAGTCTCACCCTTGAAGAGATTCCAAAGCCTACAAGATGAGGCTCTTGTTGCTGCGGTAGACGTTCACTTGCCGCTTGCAAAAGCGCGTAGAAGATCTTGATCACGATCGCTTCCGGCGCCACGAACGGGCAGCACCTCCGTACTCGGTCACACGTTCGGTTGTTGATGAAGACAACATCCACCTCCCCGTTCCAGCGGGCAGCGGAAGTAGTAGCTCCTCTTGAATCCGACAGCACGACGGCGTGGTGTCGGTGGTGGTGGAGAAATCCGGCGGAGCTTCGCTTAAGCGTGCGGGATGTGGTGGAGGAGAGAGACCGCTAGGGTTTGGGGAGAGAGGGAGGCTAGGGCGCCGGCCAAGGGCAGCCCTAGGTGGTGCGGCCAAGAGTGGGCAGCCCCCTCCCTCTCCTCCTCATTATATAGGTGGAAATCCCCAAGTGTTGGTATCCAAGTCTTCGAATAAGACCCCAACAATGAAACCTCCCATATGTAGGGAAACCTACCCAAGGTGGGAATCCCACTTGGGGTGGGATTCCCCCTTTCCATGAGGGGGGTTGGCCGGCCACCCTAGAGGAGTCCACCTTGGACTCCTCCCCTTTAGGGTTGGCTGGTCATGCAAGGTGGAGTCCCTCCGGGACTCTACTTTCCATGATGATTTCTTCCGGACTTTTCTAGAACCTTCTAGAACCTGCCATAAATGCACCGGATTATTTCCAAACTTGGAATATGACTTCCTATATATGAATCTTATTCTCCGGACCATTCCGGAACTCCTCGTGATGTCCGGGATCTCATCCGGGACTCCGAACAAATATTCGAACTCCATTCCATTTTCAAGTTCTACCATTTCAACATCCAACTTTAAGTGTGTCACCCTACGGTTCGTGAACTATGCGGACATGGTTGAGTACTCACTCCGACCAATAACCAATAGCGGGATCTGGAGATCCATAATGGCTCCCACATATTCAACGATGACTTTAGTGATCGAATGAACCATTCACATACGATACCAATTCCCTTTGTCATGCGATATTTTACTTGTCCGAGGTTTGATCTTCGGTATCACTCTATACCTTGTTCAACCTCGTCTCCTGACAAGTACTCTTTACTCGTATCGTGGTATGTGGTCTCTTATGAACTTATTCATATGCTTGCAAGACATTAGACGACATTCCACCGAGAGGGCCCAGAGTATATCTATCCGTCATCGGGATGGACAAATCCCACTGTTGATCCATATGCCTCAACTCATACTTTCCGGATACTTAATCCCACCTTTATAACCACCCATTTACGCAGTGGCGTTTGGTGTAATCAAAGTACCTTTCCGGTATAAGTGATTTACATGATCTCATGGTCATAAGGACTAGGTAAGTATGTATCGAAAGCTTATAGCAAATAACTTAATGACGAGATCTTATGCTATGCTTAATTGGGTGTGTCCATTACATCATTCATATAATGATATAACCTTGTTATTAATAACATCCAATGTTCATGATTATGAAACTAATCATCTATTAATCAACAAGCTAGTTAAGAGGCATACTAGGGACTTCTTTGTTGTCTACATATCACACATGTACTAATGTTTCGGTTAATACAATTATAGCATGATATATAAACATTTATCATAAACATAAAGATATAAATAATAACCACTTTATTATTGCCTCTTGGGCATATCTCCTTCATGTGCTACCTCCCCCTTGAGCTTCCACCACTTCCTTCTAGGGACTTTCGCACGCTTATCCCGCTGGACACGAAATCGAAAGCGGAAGTCAGCCACCACAAGCTTATGCTGATGGACAACACTCCCTCCAGGTATCACCTTACAATCTAGGAACGCACTCCTGTCTTCTCTCCTTGAGAGGATGAAGTCAATCTGGCTACTGTGGTGGCCACTACTAAAAGTCACTAGATGTGATTCTCTCTTTTTAAAGAAGGTGTTAGCTACGATCATGTCGTATGCTAAAGCAAAGCTTAGGACATCTTCCCCTTCTTGATTCCTGATACCATAGCCAAAGCCCCCATGCACCCCTTCAAAACCTATGTTAGATGTACCCACGTGGCCATTAAGATCTCCTCCTATGAAGAGCTTTTCGCCACTAGGTACATCCCTAACCAAGTTCTCTAGGCCTTCTCGAAACTCCCTCTTGGTGTTCTCATTGTGGATTTCTTGAGCAATACTAACCTCACAATGTTGGAAGATTGTGAACACACTTTTGGACTCAACATAATCAGCTTCAAGTTTCTTAACACCTGTGATATAAATGTTGCGATTAGTGGAAGCATATTTAGACGTGTAATGCCAGTTGTTTGAGGTTGCTGCCGCCCTTGACAAGGTAGATCAGTTTGTTGAAGAACAAAATATGGATGTTTTATCTGCAGACAAGTCAGAGCCGTTTCCTTTGCCTTTGAGACCCTGTTGCGGGATTTCTGGGTTCTAAATAGTGTTAAGTTTCCTCAGAAATATGACCACACAAATAGGCTGGTTAGGATTGCAGTCAATACTCTCTTCTCCTGATTTATCCTTTGTTCAGAATTGCACAATATAGTTAACTTGGGATGAAAGCTCGTTCAGTTATAAACCTATACAAATTCATGAACATGATCTTTCTGGAAATTTTGCACATTTTTGTCTTTAAGTATTGTTCGTTGTTAAAAGTCACATAAATTCTTTTTGAGAGAAAAAGTCACATAGTTATTGTTTACTTGGGAACACACATTAGAGATAGTGGTGTGGGCCGAGATGACTTGATCTCTGAATATTAGCGCATTCCTTGCATACCAAATCTTCCAGAGTAGTGTGAGGAGGATTGTTGGCCAAACTGTTGCAGGTAGCAAAGCCGGTGGTTGTGCCTGCCAGATGTTGGGGTAGTCTAGTAGGAGAGGCTCCAGCTTCGCCCTTCGCCATACCATGCGAGCCACAGGGCAGCCGAAGAACAGGTGATGTCTGAATGTGGTTTTTCTTCAGATGGTCAAGTATTTGCATGGTAATATAGAGGTACTCCATTGTTGTGCCCAATAATATGGTTTCTAGTGTGACGCAGGATTTCTATGGCTGCACTTGTCCTCTTGTCTTACCTACATGCCGCTGAATTACGTGCACAGTCGCACGCATGTCATATTCATTCAGCTGTATGTGTGCCTTTGGGCCTGCTCAAACACCATTTTTTATTTGAGGACAATGCTCAAACACCATTTCAGAGGTTAAAACAAAGCGATGAGCTATTGACTATATGGCAGTGGAAAATTCATTAGTATATGCTAATGCTGAATTTTCTAGTATCTGTGGTCCTCTGCCCTTTCAATGTGCTTGATCATGATATCTTGAGCAGACTTGGACATATTTTTTTTTTTGGCATATGCAGCTGAACTATATGAAGCTAATATAATTATGTTTGCTAAACAAGATGACGTTATTTTATTCTATTTATTGGCTAGCACTGTATTAATGCCAATCTGTTGAAGTCTTGCCTCTACTCCATCCTGCAGGAGGAGTTCCAAAGATTCTGCAACGAAATAGAAGTAAATTTCTTGAGCAATACGTCCCTCACAATGTTGGAAGATTGTGAACACACTTTTGGACTCAACATAATCAGCTTCAAGTTTCTTAACACCTGTGATAAATGTTGCGATTAGTGGAAGCATCTTTAGACGTGTAATGCCAGTTGTTTTAGGTTGCTGCTGCCCTTGGCAAGGTAGATCAGTTTGTTGAAGAACAAAATATGAATGTTTTATCTGCAGACAAGTCAGAGCCGTTTCCTTTGCCTTTGAGACCCTGTTGCGGGATTTCTGGGTTCTAAATAGTGTTAAGTTTCCTCAGAAATATGATCACACAAATAGGCTGGTTAGGGTTGCAGTCAATACTCTCTTCTCCTGATTTATCCTTTGTTCAGAATTACACCATATAGTTAACTTGGGATGAAAGCTCGTTCAGTTATAAACCTATACAAATTCATGAACATGATCTTTCTGAGAATTTAGCACATTTTTCTTTAATTATTGTTCTTTGTTGAAAGTCACATAGTTATTGTTTACTTGGGATGACAGCTCACTCATTAAGAGCAAGAACAATAGTGTAATCGGCAGTCGGCTATAGTAGTTTGCCATGTCATCTATAGTCAATATATAGCTAGCATGTACAATAGTGGGCTATAAAAATGTAGTACTTTGATAACATATGACCCACATTTTAGTCTCACAAAGTGCCTAGGAGCACGTGCTAGAGCCGGCTCTTGCATGAGAGCAAGTTTAATAGTATAGCCAGCTGCTGGCTATAAGCCATGTGCCATGTCATTTGTAGCTAACATATAGCCAACATGTATAATAGTGAGCTATAATCATGTACTACTTTATCAATGGATGGCCCACATTTCACTCTCACAAAGTGCCTAGGAGCACGTGCTAAAGCTGGCTCTTGCATGAGAGCCCACTCCTCTTCTCTCTCCTCCTCTCTCTCCTCCAACTAAGCATGAATATATTATTTTAACCCTTATAGCCAGCTGATTAGGACTTATTATACTTGCTCTGAGAGCCCACTTCCATTCTCTCTCCTAATCTCTCTCTTCCAACTAAGTAAAAATATAATATTTTATTTCTTATAGCCAGCTGACTGTACCTTATTGTACATGCTCTAACATGACTAGAATTGAAGACATCAAATAAAGGATATCAAAGGAGGAGGATGAAATCGAACATTTGAGAGGTTTACTAGAGAAGGTATTATCTATGTAAAAATCAGTTTTCCAGAACATATAGGTGCGGTTACCTGTAAGTTTATCATCTGAATGGGCCTTCATCAACCATCACTCCAAACCCTTGGATTGGTTTTGAATCTTTTCTCTTGTTGAGTTTTGAGTCTTTTGACTAAATAAATACTTCAGTTCAGAAGACATGATGGTCATCATGGAATTTGGTCGCAAGAAGTGCCCCCCATTAATTATCACAATATGTGGCGCCGTAAGTGTTGCAGGATGGTCACCTTTAGAAGTTCAGGTAAAGAAATTTATCAGTTCTGATCCCTGAACAAATTAGTGTATTGTCAGTTCTGATCCCTGAACAAATTAGGAAACCAATTTCCCTCGAAAGTGCAGTGTGTTTCCTTGATCCTTACACTTCTTCACAGATTTTCATTTTGTATGACAGACAGTTAGGGGCGGGGCGGTGCTGACACTTCATTGGTAAACCCCCATCTGTACAAGTAGAAATCTCCTTATATACTCTTCTCCGAAACAAATAATTTCAATTTTATAAAATTTAATCTTAACAACAGATAAATATTTTAAACAGAAACAAAACAATGCGATAAATGTATATACTAAAGTATTACAAACACCCGCAGTAAAACATGTGAAGTTGTTTGCCACTTGAAGCGTTGATAACACTCACACTCATAGGATGCTACACGATCATCACAATAAACAAAAGGGAATTAAAAAACAAGGGACGCCGCTATGGCTATCTCCAACCCAACAAAGGCAGCTAGGATAGGCAAGCTCGGATCGTAGGTGGCCACGGCAGTTTGTACGCATACGCGTACTCCTGTACGTGGGGCTTGCCGATCAACACGTCCGGCAAGATGGACAATGAGAGCTTGGCGGCCTCCTTGTCGAGAGCAAGAACACCATTTTGAACCGTCCAGTACGCAGTGGCCTCTGTGCCACCAGCGAACATGGCCTGCCCGTTTGCCGTCCAGTAGTCGTTGCCGTAAATAATAGTGGTGCCACGCGTGGCACAAGAGGTCCAGCGGCCGCCGCCAGCGGACGAGAACACACATGCCCTGACAACACAATTACGTTCGAGCACGCACGTCACCCTGAAGTTTGATAGGCTGATATATGTGCCTGGAGCCTCACCGTTGAGGAGGAAGGCACCCAGGAAGTTGCAACCGTGAAACCACGCCGAGAGAGGGATTGACCTGATGCGCTGCGTCCGGGGATCACAGAGGACGAGACGTAATGGTGGTTTTGAGTAGTACTCCTCGTCGAAGAGGAGTACAAGTAGGAGGCCACCTCGAATGTCAGCGAGCTCCCAGCAGAAACTGCGCAACTCCGGCTGCGGGAGGAAGTCGAGCGTGGGGTTCCACGTAGCTAAGATGTTCGTCCAGCATGGCTGCAATTTGGAGGGAAAGAAGAATGGGTTAAGACCGGGCGGGCGTGAGCTGTATGGGCGCATGTCAACATGATAGTGGCCGATGATGTGGAAGGACTGCGCGCCATGGAGGGAACGGATCACGCGGCCATTGTCCCCTGCGATGATGCGTCTCCAGCGCTTACAGGTGCACGCGGCGCGGATAAGATCGAGAGGCAAGGGGAGACGTAGGAACACCAGCTCGAGCATGTCGTCCGCCACAGTGTCAATGTTGGCCACCGTCGCAGCTCTCGTTCGAGAATTGCGGCGGCGATTGTCCCCCGTGACGACCGTGATTGATCACGCGGAACGCATACGTCTGGAAATCGTTGGACAAGAGAACCTCCGGTGTCTCTTCTTTTCTATATTTATCTTCTCGGTAGGTACCTAAGAGTTACTCATGGCAAACTATCCTAACATGACACGGGTGTTTACCTAGTTTTGTTTTTGAGGGAGGCTATTTACCTACTTAACTACAAGACTTTCTCCAGCTTTACGTTTATATATATATACGTACTCAAAAACTCTGTTTAAAATAGCCGGGCTATAGCCTTTCGCGAGGCCTGCAGCTATAGCTAGAGACTTTAGAGGCTAAAACAGAAATAGTCACTAATAGCCCGGCTAAGACTATTTAGCCTTAATTTAGCCTCATAGCCCCTAACTTTCCGCCTAATGGGCCCAAAATTTTGGACCATAATTTTCAGTCGACCGGCCCATTTGCTTGGCGAAATAGCCACCAAGCTCTAGTTATGTAATTATGGGCATAACTATGTCCTAAACTACGTAATGATGTTGTAATATTTGGATAAAACTATGTATTTAACTATGTGTGAACTATTATGTGTATCTCCTATGTGAAGATGTTATTATGTTATTAATTTGTGAATTATTGATATATATATATATATATATATATATATATATATATATATATATATATATATATATATATATATATATATATATATATATATATATATATAACCTTACCGCAGCGCTAGCTATCGTTGCCGTCCACTTGTGTGCCAAGATCTGTGCTGAGAATAGACAATTTATTTTCCAAATGAACAGATTCTAATTTAGTGGCCCGATGCACTGCTGCCTGGACGACCTGACTCTCCCGCATCTTCTCTGTGCGCTCTGCCTACTGGAGTCATGGACTCGTCCGTTTATGTTTTGGAGAGATTGGGTTTGGCATCTACTGCTTGTCCAGGCATATGACGCTCACAGCGTGGTCGTGGCAGCTTCTTCTTCTTTGGTCAGCGCCCACCTCGCCCCCTCCCCTCTCCCGCTCCCCCACTAGCGCCCCTATCCCCTGCCCACACCCGGTGGCCGGCGGCACCCTGCAGCCGCGCGATGTTGCTGCCGTCCTCCGCGTGCCCGCTTGCCGAGGCGCGCGCCGACGCGGAGGAGCTCCGGGCGGCGTCGCTGCTCCCGTCGTGGCCACACCTCGGTGCGGTCTACGACGTGCTCGTCGCAGCCGTCGCCGACGCCGACGCTAAGTCCCTCCGCGCGCACGTCAACCACCGCTGCCGCACCGCCCTCCTGGCGATCTTCGCCCCCGAGGACCCGCGCGATACCCCAAGCCCACCATGGATCGCGCCTTCGTGCGCCGCTCCATGGCGAACGCCCTCCTCCTGTTCGCCAACACGGCCTCGTCACTGTCCTCCTCCTCCTCTCCTCCGCGTGTTCCAGTTCGTGAGCTTTTTTTGCGGTATCCAGTTTGTCAGTTTTGATGTGGTCAGGAGTGTGATCCAGATTTCAGTGCAATTTGGAGATCATGGTCTACGCCCGAAACTCATCTATTTTAATGTAGGGATTAGATTAGTCTGGATGCTGGCTATACGATTAGCAAAAAGTTGCTAACAGATGTTTTCTATAGATCCTTTTTCAGTTCATGGTCAAGATCCACATGTTGCAGATATTTCTTCTCATCTTCTTTTCTGATTGTTTGTAGGGATTAGATTAGCTTGGAGTCTGCCTCCTCCGCACTGAAATTTCAAGGATTAGTTAGGCCTGGAGGCTGCCTCCTTCGTACTGAAATTTCTTCACACATTGCTCAAGTTTTGGATGACCAGCTCCGTATCTTTTATTCGTTCTGATTTTTTAGACTTCGATGTCATCTTATGATCTTGCCAGTCTATAGCTGCAATTGGCGCTTGTCCACTTTGCCAGTAGTGGACGCAAGCCTGTATAAGTTCTCGCTTGCTGGTTTTTATTCTGAGATCACGATGCTTCCTGTGAATTTTCAGGCATCATATAGGAAGTTCGTGGCGGATGTGCAAGTCATCTGCAGCTCGTGGTACTGCAAAGAGAGAGCAGATTCATCTCTCGTTATTTTAGTTCTGTTAGAAATGTTGTTCAAGCTTCCTGCCACGCAACCTGTTTGACATGGTTTAGATGTGCTGCTGCTAGAAGTTCGATTGATTTGCAACTTAGGTTAGCTAGTACACGTGCTCGCTGGATCCTATAGATTGGTGATGGATTTTGTACTGGTTGATCTCGGTGAAAAGTTCGATTGATTTGCAACTTATATTCCTGCTTGAACTCATCCCATTTCCTGGTCTTCTTGGCTTGTATTTTCAATCTGGCTCACCTCCACCCCTACCTCCCTTGTTGTTGTCGTGTTGGTTGTACGTGGGACAATGAGGAATTGAAAGAGGTGAAGATCTCCCGGAGAGATGGAGGCTCGGCACTGCTGTCCGAATCAAGTTGGAAGATTGCAGTGAATGAAGGCGAAGGTTCTGTGCTTACTTTGTTAAAATTGATTGAGCTGAACTGAAAATACATGTGTATTGTACAGAATAGCTGAATGGGTGGAGTGGTATAGGCACTGAACTGAAAAGAAAGAAATGTAGGTGTGACGGCCACATGAGAAACTGAATTTTATGTGCCGGTTAGAATTGATTCTAGCACCTATACAAATTTGTATCTTCGTAAAGAGAATTCTTGGAAAATAATGTCATCATGCTATTTGACTCATGCCGTCTTTTTTTCCCCTCTAGCACAGTAATATAAACAAATGTTATTATTTTGTGATTTTTACGGATGAAAATTTCCATTTAGAGCTTGCACAAACCTGACTAACAAACATGCCTTATGGTTCCTGATCTCAATCCTTGCACCAAATATATTGCAACTAAGCATAACTCTGGTCTAATTGGTCATCCTGGTCTCCTAGTTGTCCGGAACTCTGAACTGACCGAGTATTCTGATTGATTGAATAAGCAAATCATGCTTTTAAGCAAAATAAAAATCATGTACCGATGTACAACCTTTTCAAAACTCCAAGTCCTAAGTACCAAATGCTTTGTCAGCGGGATACGACATAATCCTAAGGTAGGTACTGATGCACGAGTGTTCCGTGTTACCGATAAAACTTAGAACTGGTAGCCCTGCCAATTAGCGTTGAAATATTTTTGAGGTACTGATAGACCTCAGTGTAGGTGCTTGCAGAGCGATCCGGACCCCTAATTAGTAAGTACCAAATGTTATATTAGCGGGACTTACGTTGAATTTAGGTGCGTTTTGTACGGGTACTAATATCCCTATAATAAAGGTATGCCTTACAAAGATGTAGGTGCTTGTACAACATTTTTCAAAACTCTAAACCCTAAGTCTATCAGTGGGGTACGACATAATCCTAAGGTAGGTGCTGATGCATGAGGGTTCCATGTTACCGATAGAACTTAGAACCGGTAGCCCTCCCGATTAGGGTTGAAATATATTCGAGGTACCGATAGGTTTAATATGAAGGTGTGGCTAACCTCGGCGTAGGTACTTATAGAGCGACCCAAACCACTAAATATTGAGTACCCCCTAATTAGTGAGTACCGAATGTTATATTAGCAGAGTACCGACTTCCATTAGCTTAGGTACTTTTTGTAAGGGTACTAATAGCAATGTAATAAATTAAGGTATGACTTGCCTAGAGGTACCGATAGCCTTAAAACAAAGGTGCGTATGACCTCGGTGTAGGTACTTGTTAAGTGATCCGAACCCCTAATTACTAAGTACCGAATGTTATATTAGCGGGGTACGACTCACATTGACTTTAGGTACTTTTTGTATGGGTGCTAATAGCCCTATAATAAAGGTACGACTTACATAGACATAGGTGCTTGTACAACATTTTTAAAACTCTAAATCCTAAGTAGTGAATGATCTGTCGGCGGGGTACGACATAATCCTAAGGTAGGTGCTGATGCACAAGTGTTCCGTTTTACCATCGGAACTTGGAACCGGTAGCATGTTGATTAGCGTTGAAATTTATTTGAGTTACCGATAGGCTTATAATGAAGGTGCGGCTGATCTCGCCGTAGGTGCTTCTAGAGTAAACCCCTAATTACTAAGTACCGAATGCTATATTAGCGGGATAATTATGTCGATGGTACCGAAAAATTTGAATAGGTACCGATTCTTTTGCCAATTATGACTAAAGAAATAAAATAAAAATTGTGAGGCTAAAAAGTTGGATAGGTACCGATTTTTTTTGCCAATGGAACGGAGTGTACATACATCAAGGTACGAGATGATTATGTTGATGGTACCGGAAAATTATAATAGGTACTTTCAATTTCAACCGGCTGGGTGACTCGCAACATCAGCATACCAATATGCAAGTTGGATTATCTTTTGAGTCCATTTAGGTACCTAACAATTTTAATTGGGTGCTGGATTTAATTTTAAGAGTGCGCTTGAAAACTTAACTTGTGGTGCCGAATGATTTCACTTGACCTACAAACTGAATCTCACACTGGACTTACTGATTCGCAAGTTTGATTATCTTTTGAATTGAATTTTAGGTACTCCACGTTTCTAAGCGGGTGCCAGATGTACTTATTAGGAATGTGCTTGAAAATTAAGTTGTGGTGCCAAATAATTTTGATCCGACATCAAGCCACAGATTTGCAAATTTGATCCATTTAGTATTTTTATAGGTACTTGACAATTTTAATGCTAGGTGCCAGATCTTTCTACATTAGAGTACTTGAAAAGCTAAGACATAGTGCCATAATTTGCTTGTCTTATAAGATCACCTGTAGTCATCTTGCATGGAGATTGTGAAGTTTGGTTATTTTTTATGTCAATTTCTAGGTACTTCATAATATTAAATTGGGTGCCAGATATATCTTTACGAGGGTGCTTGAAAATTTGAATTGTAGTGCTGAATAATTTTCTTGATCTATAACATAACCTATAGTCACCCGGCATGTCGATTTTCAAGCTTGAATTTTTTATGTCATTTTTTAGCTCCTTAATTATAAATTTAGCTGGGGTGCTGAATATATATTTAGAAGGGTGCTGGAAAATTTTAATTATGGTGCCGAGTAATTTGTTTGACTTATAAGATGACATTTTTACAGGTACTAGAATCCCCACTTCTGGATACTAAATGTCTGTTTGTGAGGGTACTTCATGGCTGAAGAACTGGATCCTATCAGTCAAACAATTACGTAATCTTCATGAGTTGTCGGAGTTACTCTAGAACTGAAAATCAGGCAGGCGAAAGTTTATTTTCTATTGAATCTCGATGCTACTTATGTCTTAGTCTGAATGCTTCTGGACTCTTGAAGCTACTGGTAGTATTACACTTGTATGAATATGTATCAAATACTAAAGTGGAAGAGCATGATAAATTGGTCGTTGGTTGAATCTTTGATCATTAGCTCGTGTGCTCCAGGCGCAGCAGCTGCTGTATTTTTTTGTTCTGCTACAGTTCATCAATACCAGAGGGAATCAGTACTGATATGGTCACGCAAGAACACCAACTTGGTCAAGGAATAGCAGGCTTCTGGTACCTAGCATACAGGACGTACATCTTCGAGTACCAGACCAACGGAAGTCACGCTACGGTACCAGCCCAAGCTAGCTAACCCAGGTCAAACACAACTGAAAACGCAGACCAATTTGAAAGATAACTTGCCATAACGGGGCCTGGTAGAGTCCAGAGAGCTGATGCTTTAATTTGAAATCCCTGCACGCACATGGCCCAAAGCTCTGCACATCAGTTATAAATAGGTCGAATTTGAATTGAATATGAACCCTCTTGTCACAATGCACACCAAAAGAGCAACCAGATTCAAAAATCCTGCACATCACAGGTGCATGTGCCAGGACCAAAGAGAGAGAAATACATGTTCACTCCTTTTCTATGAGTCACACTAGATACTAATAGGAGAAAAGAAGTACCAATCGCAAAGCAAATGGACGGTGATGATAGCTAGCGCCCGGGTTTGGTTACGTACCAAAACCACGTCCTATATATATATATATATATAGAGAGATGCGCTATTTGACTCCTGGGTGCAGAATACGAGCCTGCCTGCGGACCAGCCTCTTCATCCGGCGCGGAGCGACCAGGCGACATAAAATAATGACGCAGGCAACGTAAGATTCGATCGGAAGCGATCAGCCCGCAGAAAGTGGGTCATAAAAACGTCGCATGCGACGTAAACCAGCGTGGAAAGTTACGTCCCAACCTGCGAATCAATGTGTGTGTGATGTAAAAGTTGTAGAGTTATACCAGGAAGCTAGTGGTTGCTTCGGACAATCTTACTACAGTAGAATACTCCATATTAATCAGTGGCAAGGCGGTCGGCCCGTAATAAATTTGCATGCTACATACTACTGTAGTAATTAGTGTGGACAGTGGTGTTCGAGCTGGCAAACCAACGTGCTTGTGATGTAAAACAGGTAGGCCAGGTTATGTTAATCAGGAATGCACAAGTGAATAAAATGGTAGTCAATCTAATAATGTTCTTTTTAAAGAAAATCATGTGAATCATAAATATTTTGTCTGATGTGCAAGAACTACAAATAATCTCATAAATTAGAAGAACAAAAAGTCATTACATTCCGGCTTCGAAGTACAGGACATGAGTTATGGAGCACATCACAAAAGATTCATTACATTCTAACTAATTGCACATGGCATAGTAGTACTAATTGCTTCCGTCTACAATCATCATATTTCTGTTAATCATCTTCTTCGTCCACATTCTCTAGAATATGACATCGGGTTCTTAGTTCTTATAGCTCCAGCAGATAACCCATTGCCTCTGACATTCATGTTGCCGTTTTGTGACCCATTTTAAGGCCATACTTGCTGCAAGCTGGTGTGCATAACAGTTCCTCCTAGGATGATTTTTAGGCCCAGATCAAGAAAAATAATAGGTATGACATTATGTAACACGGGTAAAACAGCCATAAACAAAGAAAACGGTATGCCATAAAGAAGAAAATCTTTAACGACTAACAAACTAAGCAGTATAATTCTGAAGAAAACAACGTAAATTATTCATGTGCAATTAACAAAATAATATGTTATACAATCGCAGAATGTAATTGCATCACTTCTCATTACCACAGTACAGCAGGAAGGATCAGTCGTCGCAACAAGATCAATGTAGCACTTTAATGGAATTTTTCAAGCCCGTCAGACTAGTAAAGCCATTTTCAACCTACTAGTTATTAACTAAACTAAAATAATAGTTTGGGTGGTAAAGGAGAGGCAAGATAACATCTAGCATTACTCAAATACTGGTCATACAACAACTTACCAACACGACCAGGCGATCATCCACATCTGAGCACCAAAATACAGAAACGCCAACACTAGATCATCACCAAAATCCCCTCGGATGCCGCAAAATGTTGCAGATGCAATATCCTTTGTTTCAAGATTTAAATGTATGGTTTGTGAAGGAAGCGAAGAGCTACAGGCTGTAATTCAAACGGAAAATGCATCTGATCAAAATAATATTGGGCAAGCATCTAACGTCACACTGAATGGCGCCATTGGATACTCCAGGTATGAATATTCACCAGAAAAAGACATTATTGGATTCAGACTCTCGCCTCAGGCCACACAAGGCCAACACAACAGCAAACATGTTACATTCAGATATTTGTTTGACCTCAAAAGAAGTTAAATCTGGTTTTAGGATCAAATTGTTTATGTCATTTATATGGAGACCACAAACAATCAAACATTCAATCATTTATGTGCTTTCCCACAATAAAGGGAGCCTAGACACATATGAGCAATGGATGTGAAGTAAATCAACGCCTAGAATTTATTTTTGTAAAACGTTGATATACAAAATAGCAGTGAACAAACCTGCTTCTTTCCATGCTTTGAAAGTCACACTTATAGAAGACATCATCTAGCTCTTTCGTTCAGAGTGTTCTGCAAACAAAGCATTTATTTTCAAGCCAGATGATACAGTTATGTTCACCCCTGTAGTTAACAAGTTAATAGGTAAGAGAAGCACCTTTACAACGACTGCATCAGACATATATATAAAATTTAAGAATTTTAAGGTGCACTGTCCCAAAAGATTATGTGTACAGAATAATGAAATCAAGAAGGCAATAGACCTATTGGCAAACACAACAGCACGCTGCAGAAAGGTGGCACATTTTGGCTATTGATATGACCACCTGAAAATTTTAGGTCCCTAGACGGCCAACATCAGAGATATATGTGGGTGTGACATTGTCAGAGAAAGAATTTGCAGTCTTTTGATGGAATAACAGTTAACTCATCGTCAGGCTATCATGAGTATAATTCTGACATGTTTAATATAACCTCATGAAGGATAGTCCTCTACAACTACGAGACCACAAGCAGCTGGATAAATGATATGTGTTATCATGACAAAACGCAAAAGAGGGAATTAACTTTATGGCATGAACTCGTGATCGTGTAGGTTAATCGCTTTGTTTTATCGTGATAGGGCAGGTTAAACCAAAGTTCTGCAGAGCTTGTAGTATAACTTATTGTCAATGTAAGAATTCTCGGTACCAACATAAATAACTTATTTCCATGTAGTTCTTAGTGGCAATGAGACATAAGAACAACCAATGCAACAATAACTTATTGCATGGTTTAATGCATGACTGAATGGCCCCATATACAAGTACATGATGCATGGCCTCATGTGAGCATACAAAAATCATTCAAAAATTAGAATGTCATCCAAGCTCAATGGCCAACAACCGGAATATCCTCTGTAGTAATTTTCCCAGATTTAAAATACATTTGGCATACTGTATCTATATTGGTCTGTAAGGCCAAATCTATTAAGGCTGGGAACATGATCAAAGTTAGAAGCAAATAAACTAACAGGTTTAGCCAACTTCCATGCATTTTTCATTCAAACTACCATCAATTTTCAACACAGAACCAGTGAATCGGCCAATAACAGTATAACACATCATACCTGCAGCGCAAAATTTTCAAGCTTCCGTTTTCAGTCGACAGACTATCTTTACGGTGGTTCTGCACTCCTATGCCATCTTCAAGAACAGGAAATAAATGACAAACTAATATGTATTGCATTCACAAGAACGTGAGCCAAATAGATGACTGGGACTGATAGCAAATGAGCTAGCTCGTACATTCAGATCCAAACGTTAAAAAAAAAAACCAAACATGTGGAAGATTGGAAGAGAGCTCACCATGGTGGTATGGTCATGGTATGGGGACGAGACGAGGACAGCTGCAGCATGACCTGGTAGCGCGGCGAAGTTGACGGCTAGCCGGCCGTGCGGAACGTGGAGGAACAGACGGCCGAGCTGCTGTGGGAGGCGGAGAGGAGGATCTGCCACTCACCAAGCCTCAAGCCGATAAGATCCCCAGCAGCAGCCGCTCGCAGCAACCCTGCCTGCAACCGCCCGCCGCCGGCCGCAATCACACCTACAGCCGGTCGCCGTCGATTTGTCGGCAGAACACAGCGGAGCGAAGGACACCCACAGCGCATCCCGCATCCGCCGCTCGCCGCCGGCCACGACGCAGCCGAGGACACGGTCGTGGCAGAGCCCAGCAGCTGCGCTCCTATGGCCACCGAGTCCATCCGCCGCTCATGCGCTCGCCGGCGGCCGCTCAATCGCCAACCGCCGCATACGCTCGATTAGAAAACTACGATGGGGGAAATCAGGTGACGGGCGACGGGAGGTAGTGGGACAGCTTCCAAATCCCTGGACCGAGAAACTAAACCGTCGAGGTAAAAAAAATACGACCGAGCACAATCAGCAAGGCTCGATCGAACCGGGTGGCTATCTAGCTCGGTATACGACCCGGGTGCAGAATTACTTATTCTACACCCAGGGGTTGAATAGAGTTTCTCATATATATATATATATATATATATCCAGAATTTTTCTTACCGACGTTTGGTTGTCGTTTTTCTACCAAAACGACAACCTACATAACGTATGGCTGCCGCACTAAGTAAAGTTTGCCTTTTTTTGTGTTTTTCCCAAACATTGCATACGGTATGGACATTTTTACTACATTAAACAATAGTCCAAGCATATGACCATATGTACACTTTTTTTTGCATCTTGTGTGAAATAATATCAAATTTGTTTCGGTCCACCTTGGGAAAAAGTCCTCCACTACAAAATTAACAATTATTCACGAGAGATGCACCATGAAGTCATTAAGTTGTTGTTTTGGTAGGCATTTGACAAGTTTTTGTCTTTACGGTCATCCATACCGAGAGTTGGTTGTTGTTTTGGTAGGCATTTGACGAGTTTTTGTCTTTACGGTCATCCATACCGAGAGTTGGTTGTTGTTTTGGTTGGATTTTGCATGGTTATAAAACGGCCACGGCTGCTCCTCCGATGTTTGCTTGTCGTTTTGGCACGGTAACGACATTTTTTGTCTGCATGGAACCTATAGGTAGCTCCTTTTGTGAACAACGTAAGTGTTGATAGTTTTTTTCCAAATTGACAAATCTCTACGGCATGGAGGCCATGCTGAAGCCAGCTTTGCTGTTTTGGTGTTTTTATGACAGAATGACGTGGGTATGGTGCACACAAGATCTGCCAGTATTTCCCCGTGCAAAAAAATTGCAGCTAGGTCCAACTTCCAACGGGCAGAATCCAAACCGATGCTCACTTGTCGTTTTAGAACGGTATTGACATTTTATTTGTATGCAGGGTACATGTAGCTAGGTTCCTTTGAACCCGCGTAACTGGTGTTATTTTTTTCAAATGGGTGAAGAACACAAAAATTATGATCAACCATCAGATGTTGTTCAAATGGATGAAGAACATGAAAATATAAACACACTAGGTGTATAAACACACTAGGTGTTTATATGGTCACAAAAAGAAGGGGATCAATTTTAGACTACAGTCTATACAATTTGATTTTTGTTTCTCTTGTTTGTAGTTGTTATAGCACATTAGCAAAATTATGCATGCTACGCAGAAATCTGTGATTAATGTATTTGTGAAAACATGAAAATTGCCTTGTCCTTTAGGGTTTGTTCTCCGCCAGTGAATAGCGCGACGCCATTAACGAATGTGGTTTGTGAGTTTGAACTTTTTTCGACAAAACAAATCAGTGAATCACAAAAAATGCATGCGGTATTACCACATATTGTTCCTTACTAGCATATATACTATCACATGTGTAAAAAAAATTCATGCTAGGGTGGAAAGTGCTGGTATTTTCCCCCTTTTTTGAATCATTTTGGAGCGCGTATTATCGAGCTAAGTGGAAGCACGACCACATCGACCCGTGAAAAAATTCATAGCTTATGGAGTGCTAGGTTGGGAGATAAAACGGATGGCAAATATTGTGTTCTGCTAGTGTAGGTAATCAACTAGGCAGAATCAATAGAAAAACACAAACAATCGGAAACAATCAAAGATCCCAAGAGAACAGTAGGAAATAGAATAAGGGATGCGAAAATACAGTCAACTAAAAATGATGAACGAGATCAAAGCGGACGGGAGCATGCTCGCGGCGGAGCCAGAGCCGCTTGCTGGAGCGTGTCTGGTGATCGCGGCCGCTCCAGACGGTCGCGTGTGGTGCGTGAACAAAGAGCAATGTGAAGATTACTGAACTCTGCAAAGGTGGACGGCAGGATGCGGCGAGCGACCGTGCTGCATGGTGGTTGGACGGGCCGAAGTAGACGAGCCACGCGCCACCCCATCCAACTGCCGGCGCTGAACTATCTCGGCAGCCGCATCAATCCCACAACGGAACCGAGGGCGGTGGTCGGACTCGTAGTTGAGGATGACGTTGGAGGATTTGAGGTCCCGGAACATGACATCACGGGAGTGTAGGAAAGCGAACCCACGCACCACGTCGGCGGCGACGGCCACTCGCATGGCCCACGACAGTGGCGGCTGGTTGCTGTGCCCCGGCGGAAGAGGTGGTTCTCGAGGCTGCCGCCGAGACCAGCAGTTTGTTGATGTCGGGGTTGTTGGAGTAGTAGCCGAAGAGCTTGACGAGGTTGTCGTGGTGCCTTGGAATCTCTCCTTCTCAGCTTATTGATGTCAATCATCTTAACGTTGCCGGCTCCGAGCTTGGCCTGGAGAAGATTTGATGAGCGAACTACAACTACCTGGAGAGGATTTGAGTCCGCTCAGCCCTGCAAGAATCAGTTAGCCAAAACTGATCAACCTCTTGCACAGACGGCGAGGCACGGCTGTGAAGCCTTCTTGAGAACAAAACTCTTCTGTCCTACCTTCCAAAATTTCTTGCACCAGCAGTAGCATAAAAAAGAGAGATGATAATCTATTGTTCTTGCGTTCTTAAAAGAAAGAGTCTTGTACGAGGATCTTACCGCATGGTAGCCCCTGCTAGGTCGGCCAGCGACCTGATGGATGCAGCCACATCAACAATTATGGAGACCACCATATCATCCAACAGATCGTCCAAACTGAGATGTTGCTCCTCCTTCTCGTCGGCCGGCGGCATGAAAAATTCATAGACGGCGCCGCCCGTGTCGAGCCGCAGCAGCTGCTCTACGATACGGGCGTAGGCCGTCTCGTGGTGCTTCTCGTCGGTGCTAATAACGCACGCCGGGACATCATCGCCGTGATATTTTGGAAAGGTTGGTCCACTACCATGACTAGGTTGTCGTTTTAGCACGGACCGTGACCGTACCTAGGTTGTTTTTTAGCACGTACCGTGACCGTGAGCAGTTGTCGTTTTGGTTCATATAATTGGAGTGGAAATTTTTCATGGGTTAGACCGTTGCGGACCGTGAACATAAAAAAACCAAAACGACAATTGCTCTCGGCTATGGTTGTTTCCATCCAGCACACAATTTAGAAAATGGTTAAATGGCTATTGAATTGCACAAATCATGTGTGTGTTTTGGGGGCCGACTCCTTTTTTCTTCTTACCATTCAAAACCTCGGCCTAATGGGCAACCATGGATTTTCTCACTTTGCTAGCTGGACGCTGAATAATAAAAACCGACCATACCATGGCAAGCTTGTTGTTTTGTAACGGACCGTACCGTTCCTCCGTTGTCAAATTGGTTGGGAATGTGTGTCTCATTTTGGTTGTCATTTTGGTACAAAATGTGGTAGAAACGTTCCATGGTAAGGTGCGTACGTGTTTTCCTTCCAGCGCATATGGCTTGTTGTTTTGGCATCAAAATGTGGTAGAAACGTTCCATGGATGTACTTGTTTTATTAGGTTTCTTTACAAATGGTTTGTTGTTTTGGTATCAAAAGGGAAGTGAAATTGCCGTCGGCAGCCTATGCCAGCTATGGGATGGTCTCAATAAAAAATAATATTGCAATCATGAATCAAATGGATGGAAGTGATTTGAATATAACGGAAGAGCATGCCATGCATGTGTAATGGAGTAACACCGTGTGCTCTCTTTGTGCTCCCTATAGATGATCTAACGGTTGGATTGGTGTGCATAGCTATGCACCATGGTAGCCCACTATTTCCCATATATATATATATATATATATATATAGAAACTCTATTAGACACCCTAGGTGCAGAATAAGTAATTCTGCACCCGGGTCGGTTCACCGAGCCAGCCCAACTCTGCTTCGGGTGCGGCTCACACCGTGGCAGGCTCCGCTCGATGTATTTTTTTTTGGGTTTATTACGTCGTTGGTTTTTCATATCGTGGGGATCTGGACGTGCGTTGCCCGCCGATCAGTGTTTCGAAGCTCAGGCACACGCTCCTCCAGCTTGACAAATCCGGCGACCACCGGCGACTCGCCGCTGCCGCCCGGAGAATCCGTGCCCCAGCGCACCCCCACCCGGAGAATCCGTGCTTGACTATATGATGCTCAATTTTTTTTTTCATTATTTAGCAAATCCGCTATATGGCTATAGCGACTATAGCCTTTCATAGCTTCAAAAAAAAATCGCAGCTATCGGCTATAGCCGGCTATTTTAACTAGAGCTCAAAAATAGGAAAATAAAACCGAGCTCAGCAAATGCAATGGACTCCACGTATGGCAACAAGAAGATTAAAGGCAATATTAGTGTCCCATCTAAAGGTGTATATGATGCCCCCATAGGGGGCCTCACAACGCTTTGGATTTTGGGCCGTTAGATCGAGCTGATGTGGCGCGATCTCGGCCGGCCGTTCGTCCAGGGCGCTGAGGCCCTCCCGCAGACCCACTTTTTATCCATGGGTCGTGTGAAAGCCCGCTCGGCCCAGACTCTCGCGTCGCGCGTGGCTTTCTCTCCAATCCCGTCGCTCCCTCTCCCCTTCCAATCCCGCAGATGCAGCCGCCGCCTCCCCAGCTCCCTCTCCCTGCTGCCGAGCTCGCCTTCGGCCGCCGCTCGCCCCGCAACCGCGTGTCGTCGGTTGGCGGAGATGGCTGGGGTGGGCGGGAGAGCGCCGGCGACAGGGAGGCGCACGGGGGCGGGCGGGCGCACGGGGACGGCGGCCGGGAGATGGAGGGCGGCGACCGGCGGCGGGGAGCAGCGCCGGAGGGGCGGCGGCCGGAGGAGCGGCGGCCGGAGGAGCGGCGGCTGCTGGGTGCAGATTCATGGCGACCTCACAGCGACGGGAGCCGCTTCCGGCGATGGAGCGGCGGAGCTCAACCGGCAATGGCATGTTCAGATCGTTAGCAGAAGGTTCGTCTCTCTCTGGCAGTTGATGCGGGAGAGAGCAGGCGTCATATGAGGATGGGGATCTTGACCGAGGCAGAGAAGCAGCAAAAGGAAGAGGTGAACTGGAAGCCGATTCTTCTCCGGCCACCGACCTCACGTCGTAGGTCACGGGCCGCCGCCGCATCGCGCGAGGTGGCGAGTCTCTGCCACCGTCCATGCTCCTCTTCATGGACTTCTCCTCATGGCTGAGCTATGTCGCTTCTCCTCATTAAGATTCGGCCTCTTCCTCCCCCACAACTGAGGTAATGGTATCTCTCCCCCTCTCAGTTCTGATATCTTTTCTTCATTTAGATCTCTGGACTCATGCAAGATCTATCTGAAAACTAGATCCGAACATTGTGACTATGAATATGTTTGGCTTAGTCTGTTGTGTTTACAGGTTTATCAGTGCTTGACAGATACTGCAGTATGATGTATAAATTATACTGTAGGAGGTAGATGAAGACATTCAGGTGAGCTATTTTCTCACTAATTATCTGCTATTTGTTTTCTTAATCATGAGACTGAATATTTGTGTCTGATACGGGAATCAACATAGGTCTAGGAAAAAGAGAGATTGCCACTAGAAAAAGGTGGCTCCACAATTAGTCAATACACCTTTAGGATTATAGAGCTAGTGAGCACGTCAGGTTTTTGTTAGAATTTCAGTAGCTTTGCTTTAGCATTTAGTTAAGACTCATATTTTCCTATATATTTTGTTGGCATTTTATGGTCTATCATGAGCTCAAAGAAGCCTGATGGTGTTCTTTTTTCATGCCCGACTGAGATGACTGAATCTGTACTCCTGTATGTGGACAGAGACACATGTGCAGAACCTGTGATGCAAAATGCTCTGGGTAGTTTATCATATCAAGGTACATCATATATATTATGTATGCCTTCCAATACAACTACATCTTCTTGCAGCTAATTTTGAATGTTTATACATATTTAACTTTTTTACGTAGTTCTCATATCCAAACTTGTATAATACATGTATTTTCTTTCTGACTAGATGCGATCTGTTTCTAATATGCAGTTCTAATCCATACTTGTGTAATACCTTTTATTGGTTTGTTATTCTCTCTGCACCGCCAAATTTCCCACTTCATGGCACGTAGAGGGAAACAATAGGAAATACACACCTGTTGGTTTGTATTAACCTTTTATTCGTTCAGCAAGATACTTGCAGCATTCATATTATCCCCTGGTTCTGTAGATAATTTAGCCCATCCAATGTCTTGTACTGAATGATTAACTAGCTAACAGCTGAACTAAAACAATTGTTTAGGTAATGAGCCATACTCCATGATTGTTTGTTGTTGTTGTTACAGCTTGTAATTATGCTTCCTGGACTGCTGGGGCATCCAGCCTGTGTCTGCTTTCCGCGTCATTTCTTCAGCAACAATCAATATAGGTACATTCTAACTGTTTACTACTCTCTGGCATTATATGGCTTGTACTGCAAAGTACTTTATATTAGTCTTCTGCCTCAAGAAAAATGAAGGCCGGCATTAAAATTTATATGACTAATTTATTCACTGATTATATTATATTATAGCAACAAGGCACCAACCTGCTGGCCACCGTTAGTTTTAGAGAATTCAAATTCTGGTTTGGATGGTCAAAAATGAGTATGAGTTGACAGAGGGGAAAATGATTTTGTACAAGAAAAATAATTAAATCCTACTCATGACAACGATGTGCATGGATTTGCTACATGATGTTTGATTTTATTGGGACATGTAATTTGTTAGCTGGTTCGTGTTTAATAACAATTTTGTTTTTCTTTATCCTTACATGGTTACCAATTTTGTGATTGCTCAACGTTTATTTTTTTAGGTTTCATGACATCCCCTCCAGGGAACAATCAGAGGGAAAACTTGAAGACTCTTTAGGTTATATGGAGGATGATTCATGTGGTCAAGTGTATTGTGAGGTATTTAAGCCTATTTAGATCTTGGATAATTTTTTAGTATTATCTTTGGGTGCTTCTTTTCTCTTGCCTGAGTAGGTCATCAAAACGATAAATATTCATATTTTTTAAATGATGGCATGATGGTTAAGCGTTGTGTTTTCTTTGATACTCTTTTGATCTTGAACCCTTCTTCTGATCCTTGTGCTCACTGCCTCTGTTTGTATTTGGTCATAATTCAGTACCCTTCTTCTGATCCTTGTGCTCACTGCCTCTGTTTGTATTTGGTCATATTTTGTCTCCCAGATTGTGATGATGAATTGATGACTGCATGTATTGAGCCGCTCTCATGTGAGTTACTATCTTTTCACAGTGTGATTGCTATTAGATTAACAAAACTTATCTCTTGTCTTCTCTTTGTCCCGTCTTCCGTAGGGCAGGCCTTCGTGCCCGCCATTGTCAAGTTCTCCATTAGTATGTTTGTTCGATTCGTTTTCTTTCTCTATTTGGGGTTACAAAGGGTCATGCTAGGCGTGTCCAAAAGCTAATGCTAAAGTACACTAATGAGATCGCTAAAATATATGTTGATGCATGCCAATGTAATTTATTTAGTTGTAGATCTGTGTGGCCTGCACTTCTCTTCCTGTTCACAAGAGGATATTTTCTGAAATCTATATGATGTTTCATTCAGATTTCATCTTTTAAACGTAATTGAAGTCCTTGAATTAAACTAATATACTCATGACATGCATCTTATTGTGTTTCCTTTGATTTATGCAAGGTTCATTCATGAGATTCAGTTCACAAGGTTCTTTGAATTAAACTAATATACTCATGACAGGCAAATATTTCTCAGGTTCACACCTCTGTTTCTGTAATTAAAAACTTGTGTGTTGCTTATTTGGTGCTGATGATTAATATTCATATGCAAGAATATATTCCGTGGAGATTATCTTAGTTAGTCCTGATTACACCTGAGTGTGCAATTGAGCACCTACATCAGGTAGGTTGTTTAGTAAGAAATGTAGCGATGCCCTTGCAGCAAAATACTTATTTCAGTAAATGATGCCAAAAACTTGTTTGAGTCACTGCCACGAAACAATTCATCCATGCGTTTTGGTTCAGATAGTGCTATGAATCATTTAGCCAGCTCTAGATTTAACGTGTTCCATCGTTCTGAACTGTCATATGCACATGAGTTGACAGAGGGGAAAATGATTTTGTACACGAAAAATAATTAAATCCTACTCATGACAACGATGCAGGAAAACAATACCAGTGGAGGAGATCCCAGCAGTTGACTTGCAGCAGTGTGGAAGAAGGGCATGAAGATCAAGGAAGGGACCTGCTGCATACAATCACGCCAGACCTGGTGTTCATCATCGATGATAAGTCGCACAAGGTGTTCACCCGGTACGGAAACTACTTGGTGACCATGCATACTCACAAAGCAAAGGATTTCCTATGTGGTTATGTTATTTCCCCTTTTGGCTAACGACAACTTTTGTGTTCTTTTAATTTTGTTTGCTGATCTACTTGTGCGGATAAATTACTGTCAGGTGACCAACTTGGATGTTATTATTCTTATTTTTAGCATACGGTAAATCTATTTTCTCTTGCTATGTGCTATTGTGCAATTATACACGATATGCGTGTGTGTGTAGTAGCACCACTGCTAAGGAAAATTTTCAGTTCCTTTATTCAGAACCATTGCTGCATGTGGTTTACGAATTCTTTGAAACAATGTAACGTGCTTCCTTTTCCTTCTGTATGCACTTATTATCATTTGCTTGAGCTACAATTTTGGATGATCATTGTCTCATCACGACTTAGTTTACAGTTTGATCTTATTAGAAACTTCTTGCATTCACTTGCCCTATATTTTGTGGGCGACGTCACGCGAGGAGATTGGTTGGGTGGTGTGAATGGAGATACAGGTTCTGGATTATTTTATATAGTGCTAGGAATTATTTAGCCAGCTCTACATTTTAGCGTGCTCCTTCATTCTATATTATTT
Source organism: Lolium perenne (assembly GCF_019359855.2). NCBI lineage: Eukaryota > Viridiplantae > Streptophyta > Magnoliopsida > Poales > Poaceae > Lolium > Lolium perenne. The sequence goes on from NC_067248.2 coordinate 254,000,270, forward strand.
ACTGTCGTGCACATGTGGTGACAAAAGAAAGCAAATTATTTTAACATAATACTCCTACTAACAATCACAGCTACTCTCCATTTCAGTGTCGATCTGCTCTTTCAGGTGTTGCCGGATTGGCTCAATTCTTCCTCACGCGTCGTTGGAAGGCTCCTTTGCGCCTCGCCGAAAGGTTGTCAGGTCAGCTTGTATTTCCCTCAAGATTGCTGGCCGCATTGGTACCACATAGAGATTCATACCTTAAATTTCCCCGTTGGGAAAAGTAGCGTATTATTTTGCTTTTTGTATGGCAAGAATGGGCGAGAGCTTTTCCTCGGGCCTCGGTTCATCTCGATAGGCTGTTGAGGAACTGTACCTAAGCTGGATCAGGGAACTAACGATACTCCACTCTATTGATTGGCTACCAAAAAAAGCAATTACACTACCCCTATTGAGTATCATTGTCAATAGATTGTTGTCGAGGCCGAGTGTGTGCCCTCGAGCACATGTTGCGAGAATAACTAGGGTACTTTTTGTCCTTCAAGCATAGTTAGTATACGTCATCTGCAAGTAAGATCTTGGGTGCTTTCCTTCTGATTATTAGGTGGTATCATCTATTTATTGATTGATATCATTTTGAGACATATACTTATCGATTTCTTGGTCTCGGTAGGACACACAAAATCTTTGTCATTTTGCTTCCTAATTTGAATTAGGAACTGAGTTTGTACTGCTATCCCTGGCAGGGCTCCTTCGTGCGAAGAAGCATCGCCTTCTGGGTCGCGCGACCTTGGCGAGGCGGAGTGGCAGCAGTGATTCAGAGCGGTGGAAGGCGTTGTGGCGCGGTGCCAACTGCGTGAGAGGTTGGCGGCAACTTTCTGGCCCGACCTGGGCTGGACGGGCCATGACCGTACACCCCCCGATCCAATATCCTTCCACCCATCCCTCCGCTGGTGGAGGACGCCGTGCATGCGAGCAGGAGCCTATTGTTGTTATGGTCTATAGTCGACGGCACCTCCTTACCAAGTTGTAGTCGCTTGGTGAGGATGATCGTGTATGTGTGTGTCATGTGTGTTCCTCCTTCTGAAGATTGTATCCCTGATGTCTTCTTCCTGTTCAATGAAATCGAACGCAAAATTTCTTGCGTTTTCTTGAAAGAAAACTAAAAAACATATTACCATTTTCTCATTTAATTTTTATCACCGTTATATAAAATGTAGACCAATACGAATTCTACGGGGTCGTGCGCCAAGGCGCACATCAAAATCTAGTTATTATTATTTCCAACAGGCCACCCGGCACCCGGCTTTCTAGTTCCGTAGAAAATGGTGGGATATATAAAAGGCGCAAAGAGTAATTCTCATACGTGTAAAACGGGTTACCTAGCACCTCCGAGGATTCGTTCGATCTAGAATTCTTGATGTGCCTTCTCTCTTTCCGTTTTTGCTACTACAGATTCGGGAGAGTATATAGAAAATGAAACTGGTTTTCGGGAAGAAGCTACTTTTGCCTCGAAGAAGGCATGTTGAAAAGTTCACAAGTTCTCGCTTTTAGCTGCTACTAGGATTAACGAGTATAGAAACAGACTGAAGGAACCTTCACGAATTTAGGATGGGGCGTAAGGAAAGAACCCTAGGTAGACTCCATGAATTTTGGTCTCGGGTGGACGTCCAAATGTAGTACTTTTTTAAATTTCGTGAATTTAATTTGACAGTTTCAGGAATCTGTATGGGAATGAGTATTTAGTTGAAATAAAATGTGGAGATGTGAAGGCGCCACACATGCCTACACCTACAGCTCCCGCTGCGCCGCCACACCAACAACATGTTTGTGGTGCATGGACTGGAAGATGACGAGCAAGGCAAGTGACCATTATATGAACAGCAGGTCATATAGTTACTTCACAGCTGGTCTAGAGGCGCAACAGAGGGAGAACACCATTCAAGATGGCATGGAATGAGACAATAAATCGAGAACTCTGGAAAACTTGTAATGTGCTATTACACACCTTTTGTTACATTTGCTATCACTAGACTGATATTGATATATTGTGATACAATTGTGTTGCTCAAATAGTTGTATTTTGAAATGTTATGCCGTCCAATTTTTTCATGTTATGTGCAACAACCCCACCAAACAATGGTTTTTTTGTGCAACAGCAATTTGCAAATTCTAAATACACCTCCTGTCCTCCATGTTGGATGCCATGTCAACAAGAAAACTAGGCTCCATTTATAAGAAATCTTGTTAACTCTCCGAATTGGCTGATTTGGGCTAGGTGCAACAAATTAGGCAACAAAGTGTGCTACCTGCAAAAAAGATGTTGTTTCTGTGTTCTGTGCAACAAAAGCCACAAAGTGTGGTGTAAGCTGCAATTTTCTCCTAGCCAGTCTAACATCGATAACTAACATCTGACGCAGTACTACCAAATTACAGTTTCATTCTAACACTTCTGTAACTAACAAGGTTGGTAAGTCAGAAAACAATGCAATGAGCGCTATTAATTGTATTGTGCTGGAATGTTCATGTGTATTTGGTAATGCCAAACTTGTAAAATTCTGTTGTCTTCTGCACTTTCCATGTGCCTGATCACGATATTTTTAGCAGAATTGGACATTTTTCCTTGGCATACGCAGCTAACCAATGAAGCTAGTAATATATCTTACGTTTTCTTTGTGCCACGACCATGCTTTCTGCTTATTATCTTTGTCATTTTGATTTGGTTTCTTTTGGGCTTTAAATCAAAGCTGAAACCGTGTAATTCTGCGTGTCAGATCTACAAGTTACCATTGAACTTTCTCTGTACTTATCACTGGAGTTAAAAGACACATGCTGATGTATAGACTTTTGTGGTTTTAGAGTGGATATGGTGACTCAGGAATCATGCTCCCAATGCATGAACCGATGGACGATGGTGCTATGTGACATGGAGAAAAGTAACCACACGCAGTGTGATTTCTAAATAACTTTTTCTTTGCGAGTATTGCCAATTCTAATCCCTGAACAAATTAGGAAACTAAATTCCCTAGAAAAGATAATAGGCTCGAGAAGAGTCCGACTTTAAATTAATAAAGCTACACCGGCAACATCCAAACAAAGTACGAACAACACCGGATACAACCATACGAGACGACACACAAACCACGAACACCTCGGACAACAGAAAAGCATGAGTCAGATACAGGCACAAAGCATAAAGAACACCATAACAACATATCTACGCCCCAACGTAGACATACACAAATTCCCCTAGAAGATGCAGTGGATTTTCATTGATCAACACATTTGTTTACACAAATATTGATTTTTTTATGATGACACTCACTCACTCACTCAGGTTGGCGATGATATGGTTCATTGCCTCATTGGTTTGGCACCCATGTACTTAAGTTACAGTTAACCTCCAAAACAAACAAATTCACCATTACGAAAGGTAATTCTTAGACCACATAAATGTAACAATAAGAGTCCGACGACGCGATGACAAGCTCAATAAAACAATCTGGGCTGCAATAATAAACATGACTAGAACAATCGGTACTGCAATAACAAACATCTGAAATTGAACTGCATTAATCCAGTAGAAGCAAGTGGTGGATAACAGGCTCACATGGAAGCATAAACGAGCCTCCGGAATCATGACGGTAGACGGCAGAGTAATTGATAACCTGGGACACCGCCATTGCCATCTTCAAGTCCAAGGCAGCTAGGATGAGCATGCCCGCATCATAGGTGGCCATGTCAGTTCATACGCATACTCCGGCTCATGGCGCTTGTCTCGGAGTGCGTCGAACTCTACCTTGTCCGACATGACAGAAGAGGAGAGCTCGCCGGCCTCCTTGTCTAGAGCAATAAGAATGCCGACACCTCCGTCTGTCCAGTAGGCGGTGGACCCATCGTCACTGCACCCTCCGAAGCGGATGTATCCCCTCAAGCCCCGCACAATGCAGCCAGGCGCGCCGCCGGAAGTCCATCGGTTGGTGATGGACGAGAACATGCAGGCCCTGGCAATGCCAAGCCCCACCCCCACGGAACAGACTGCGCACGTCACCCCGAAGTTTGACAAGCTGATGCTAGCACTCGCGTCCTCGCCGTCCAGAAGAAAGGCCCCCATGAACTCGCGGCGGTGGAACCACGCCGAGCGTGGGATCATCCTGTAGCGCCGCGCTAGAGGATCGCAGATGACGAGGGCTGAGCCGTGCTTCGAATCTAGAAGGAGCAAGAGGCCTCCACGAACGTCAGTGAGCTCCCAGATAAAGTCGCCAAATTGCCGCGGGAGGAAGTCGAGCCCAAGGTTCCGCGCGGCGATGATGTCCACCCACGGCGAGGGGGAGGGAGAAGGAATGAACACCGGGTTAAGGCCAGGAGGAAGCCGGCCGTGCAGACGCTCGTCGACCTGGTAGTGGCCGACGACGTAGGAGACTGACGAGCCACGGATGACGCGGCGCCAGCACCTACACGTGCACGCTGCGCGGATGATGTCGGGAGGCGAAGTGAGGCGTATGAACACCAGCTCCAAAAGTTCATCCGGTACATCTTCAATCTTGGTTAGCGGCACGGCTTTCTTCTCAACATTCTTGCGGCGACGGCGACGTCTAACGCCGTCCCCCATGGCCGGCTGCACCTAGCAGGCGAATAGATTCTTCGGTGGAAAGTGACGCATGTATATATACCACAAGTCATCCCGTACTTTAAAGACGATAATCGCTTGGGTTCCCAATAGTACCATTTAAATCGCCTCCTCGGAGGCTGGTTGCCTCATCGGAGACTGGTTTTGAGATCGGTTTCACACGAGGAATAGTTGAACGCAGAGTAAGCTGAACGCGCGAATGCATGCATGGTTTTAGATGGGTTTCACACGAGACTGAATGGCAACAGAGGTGTATACGATTGTTGTTTGCCCAATCTGGGTTTGTACTTTGTTGTGTGATCGATGCAAAAGGTTTATGGTTGCACCGTACACTTAATTTGGAGCAAAGTTTTCATTTAGCACACGCGGTCTGGTTGCTTGCCTCGTCAAGTTCATGTAGACGTGGAGAAAACCATGCATTACTAGTGGGGAATATTCATAATCTTCAGAAACAGAAATTATCCATCTTTTTAAAACATTCTTGCACATGAGGAGCTCAATCCAGGCCATTTGAATCCTGACCGTCCGATCATATCCTGATCAGGCAGAAGGCTGACCGTCCGAAGGTTTTATCGCCATTAATGACGATGCTGGACGTTGCTTGGCCTTCTGCGTGGGCACTAATCGGCCCACAACGTGCATGGCCCCACATGCTCAAAAGTGGGGGCGGCAGAAGGTTGGCCGGCGACGCTTGCAACATCCATCAATGCCCCGCCGCTTAGCCTTCCACCCGCGCCATTGATGCGGAAGGCGTCGGAAACCAGTGCGGGCATTGATGGTGTGGCCCTATGTACCGGTCTTTGCGCCGGCCTCTCCCACACAACCACCGTCCCTGCCCCACATCGCCACCATCGTCGTCATCGCCCAAGGATGCCGAAGCTGCCACAGTGGTTCAAGAAGGCGGCCAATGACCATGAGGCCGGCTCGTCCACGGGACGTCGCCGCTAGTCGTCGCCGCCTCGGACTCCTCGCCTCGCTCGGAACCTGCCGCCGCCTCCGAGTAGCGGAGGTCCGCCAACACCAGCGGCGGGAGAGGCACCGGTGATACTTCCCGTTGGGGGAGTGCCAATGCCGGTGGCGCGAGGTGGACCCAATACTCTACAACAATGCCTCCCTGCCGGGAGGCTGACGGCTCAATAGGAATAGGTCTACGGTGTCGCCATGCTCATCGACGGCCCAACGTTCGGCGTTGAGATGCGCCACCGCATCCAGTACGTGCCTCCTGTTGGTGATACACCACGATCAAGGCACACAATTTTCATGTGGGAGCACGAGGCTCCCTGCGCGACGCATGAAGTTAAGGACTTCATGCTGACGAGGACTACGGCGACCTCGCTGCGGGCACCGACGACAACAATGATAGCGACATTGAAACCGACGAGGGCGACGAGGAGGACGTCGTACCTCCAGCTGTGAAGCTGGAGTCATACATCCCAGAAGGTTTCGACGACGATGAGGCCACCACGTGCACCCTCCCCGCATCGAAGGAGGAGGCGCGGTGGAGATGGGAGCTCGGGATGGAGGATGTCCTCCAGCTCAGCACATTGGTGGCGCAGCACCAGGCGGAGCTACCAACACCTCCGCCGTTTCCACCGCATGCGATGGCTCATGCGCAGTGGATTGGCCAGATGCTCCCGCCGCCACCGCCACCGCATCAGGTGCCTCCAGTTTATCCGATGTGGCTGTAGCAGAGACCACCCGCGTGGCAGCCACCGGTGCCGCATACCCTGAGTAGCCTGCCTGGCCGCAGCAGGGCCTGTGGACGCCGCCCCCGGTTGTCGACCTCACCTAGGACGAGGATGAGGAATAGGCGGAAGGGCCATCACCACCGGCGAGCGCCGCGCCAACTCGCGTAGGTTAGCTAGGGTTTTCCTTATTTTATTCTCCTATGTAAATTATATTTAAATTAATAAATCTTTTAAAAATTTCACGCGTTTTAAAATTTTAAATTTCTAGTTTCATTCTCAGTCCTCAAGCGCGATAGGCCCGTCGGCCATATTTCTTTTAAAAAATGACCAGTGGCGCAGGTGCACCACTGGTATGTGACCGCACCGGCATGGTGCACCACGGGTTAGGCGCTACCGGTGGCGCATGCCCCTGTGCCACGGGCAACACAACTTTGTGGGCTATGGAAATGCCTTTTCCTACTAGTGCACAACAGAACGATGCAGCTAATATATCTAATCGTATGTTGCTAAAGGCTGAACCTGATGAGGTTCTTTCATTTATTTATTTCGTGAATGCGCTAGCACGTATGAATGCCTATCTATTGTGGTGATCGATACATGTTCTTCATCCCGCAGGAGGAGGTCCAGAAATTCAGAAACGAAACAGAAGTAAATTTTTGAGCAGTACTTCCTCACCAGTGTAGTTAGATTATGAGCACACTTTTGGGCTCAACATGACCAGCTGCAATTTTCTTGACACATGTGTGGTAAGTGCTGCGACTTGTGGCTGGATGCCAAGTAAGAGCTCTTTCCTTTGCCATTGAGCTTCTCCGGTACTCACCGGAAATGCTTCCGTGCATGCGAAATGGGGCCAAATCGAAATCACAACCGTTGCATGGCAAATGGATGGTCATCTGTGGGGTCCTCATATGTGCCCACTCATACGAGAAGATTTTCTTCTCTAAATGCACTACTAATTGTAAAACGAGAGCACAAATTTCACCTAACAAATGCAAACTCGTTTTTGTTTGCATATTTGACTTCCTGACGACGAACTCTTCGAAATGAGTCTAATATTTAATATTTTAAAATATATTTCGTGAACTGGATCTATAGAGTCCTCTATTATTTACGCATGTAGTCCACATGACAGGTTCATGTAATCCTGCGAAATGGCTTGCTGGATTTATAAAGTCCTTATTAATTTATTTAGATGGTACATGCAGTACTGGCAAGAGTACTGTTGATTTTACACACGTGACAGCTGTAGATTCTCTTTTCATGTGGGGTCATGCTGAACCGAATCTCGAGAAACATGAGTAAAAGTAACGGTTGTGATATCAACTTCGCCCCATTTCGCATGCATCATCTGCGGGTCGGGTACTCACTGGATTCAAAAGGAACCTGCTGCTGTATAGCTTTCTGAAGTTATAGAGTGGAAGTTGATTCAGGAATCATGCTTCCCATGAACCAACGGTGCTATCTAACATGGAGAGAAACAGCTAATATCCAAGTAATTGGAAAAATGAGAGTATGGCCGATGTCTTATCTCTGAACAAATGAAGAAACTAATTTCCCCGGATTGATCCTTAATTACAATTTCTACGCAAAATCTCATTTTGTGTGATAACACTCATCACTACGGGAAAAAGGGACGTTGCCGTGCTCCACTTTGCACGGCAAAGAGCCCTATACGCACGGCAACGGCTTTGCCGTGCGTGCCCTCACGGCAAAGCTTGCACGGCAAAGTCATCGACGGCAAAGCCATCTTTGCCGTGCGCATGCAACTACCGCACGGCAAAGCCCTTTGCCGTGCGCTGCCTTCTCTGCCGTGCGCTGCAAACGCTGCCGTGCTCCCACTCTTTGCCGTGCGGCACAATACTTTGCCGTGCTCCCACTCTTTGCCGTGCGCCGCTATACTTTGCCGTGCGAGGGTCGTTGCCGTGCGCCTCGCTTCTCTGCCGTGCGCGCCTTTGCCGTGCGGGCTACCCTACCACGCACGGCAAAGCCCCCTACAGGCACGCCTCCAGGAGCTCCCAGGAGCACAGGCTTGCGCCACGTGGCCCCTTTGCCGTGCGTGTGCACACGGCAAAGTGACCAAAAGTCCTTTGCCGTGTGCACACACACGGCAAAGGGGCCTGATTTTTTCATTTTTTTGCTGTTTTTCATTTATCCCTGCAGTTCAAATATTGCATTTCACAAATATAGCATATATATCAATATATGATCACCAAACACATCAACAACACCACAAATACGTCGAGCACACATAGTTCATGCATACAATCCGTTACATAGAGTCCATAGTCCATCCACACAAGTTACATAGAGTCCATAGTGCAATGTTCAATATTACAATCCATTACAAGCATACAATCCGACAAAGCGCACGAAGACCATGCCATCAACCTTGTCCTCCTCCGCTTCCGCCGGCCTCATCGTCATTGCCTTGTGACATATAATCTATAAGCATGTTGATGGAATGAACATTTGCATTTGCATATTGAACACTTGAACAAGTAGCGGGTTGGGCACAAGAGGACTCACCGCGGTTCATGCTCCGGATGATGTTCATGTTGTTGACGGTGATAGGTGTCCCCGGGGTCTGAGTGGGCGGTGGCGGCATCCACATGGAGTAAGGTGGAGGAGGAAGACTCCCCGGTGGAGTAGACAGAGCCGTATGGCTCATCAGCCAGCTCATACGTACTGCTTTGCTGCTGCATCATCTCGCTTCTTTGTTGCATCTGCTGCATCATCTGTGTCTGCTGCTGCTGGTACTCCAGAATCGTCCGCTCCATGTTCCGTGCGTGCTCCTGGGCCGCCTGCTCCTTCGCTGCCATCTCCTCCTACGTTGTGTTGCCGCGATGTCATTAACATTTCAATGGAAAGCATGTAAAGGAAATGTAGAGACCCGAGGAAGAACATACCCGTAACCGCTCGACAGCTAGATCCGAAGCCCGTGGCCGGGGCTCTACCTCAGGCTGGCCGCTCTTACGACCACGACGGATCTGGCGGAGAGAGGGAACCCTCGCTGGGTCGACGCACCCGTCACCAAACCATAGGCGGCCATGCTTCAAGCCTTCTCCCGCAAGCACCGCGACCTCAGGGTCAAAGTCCTCGGCCTCTGGATTGGCCTCCTCGCCGTACTTCTGCTTGAACTTGGAGACATACGACGTGCACTGGGTCTCGGATTGCGGGTTAACCCACACGGACCCCGTCTCAGGATCAGGCGTCTTCCTTTGCTTCATCTTCTTTAGCACGGCAAAGACGTTAGGCTTCGCTCTGTCCCGACTTCCTGCAAAAGAGAACATGTAATTGAGTGAAGTGACACACCCTTGGAGAGTTAACAAATATATAACATGAATTCAAAGAATGAAGGAACCATTAATTTGCTCACCTCCTTCTGCAGGTGAAGAGAGATGGGGATGCTGCCTTGGATATGCGATCCACCTCGCATCTCTGCCCGCTTCTTCTTGCCCTCCTCGTGCTTCTTGAGGTCGGGGGCATGTCCACCACATGACCATCGCACGAAAGCACCTATCGTCGTTGCCGACGTGCGAGGAGGGTTCTACATGCACAAGATAAACCCATTATGGTAAAATAAACTACATGGCGATAAAGAAATCAATAACACATAAATGCAAATACACAGAAATGCGCCACGGCTGCATGAGCGTGTCGCGAGCGTCCTCCTTACTCATGTGGACGAAGCGGTCGGCGTGCCAGTCGCGGACGCATTGAACACGTGCCTCGTAGTGCATGCCAGTCACCCTCTTCCTTGCAAGCTGGTGTAGGACATCATCGCACGCATTCTCCTTGCCCTCGGCCCTCTTGAAGAATTTACGCAACATAGGTAAAACAAGGGGCATTAGTGCAATTATTGTGAACCAAGGAGAGTGTATGAATGGTAAGAAGTCAAAAGTCACGTACCCAGAATTTGGCAACAACCAAATCCGCCGCGGTGCCGCGGCCAAGAGGATCTTCCGCGAGGCTGTAGTGCGCCCACCTCCAAGCTACGTCGCAGCCACCAGTAGGGAGATTGACTATCCCAGGGAAATAAAATCTAAGTAGGCCCCCAAGGATGTTCGAGTACCCACGTGGCGGTCTCTGCGTCGGGTCTTCAAAGCTGAACGAGCTGCACCATGAAACGACAACATCAATATGTATGTGATAATAATTTTGATAATGACAAAATTGCGATAACGAAATGCCAAAAAATAACATGTACCTCCTTCCATAGGGCACAAGAACAACGTGCCTGTAGCGCCAGCTCTTCAGCGAGGAGCTGTGTTATCCCACGCCGATATGGCTTCCTATCACGTGGCCTCAGCCTCTCCAAAGCTGGAACGTACTGGTAATCCTCCGGCTCACACCACTCTAGGCTTGGATCAGGATCGAACACTAAGTTCCCCAACCCCTCATCCTCCGAGAGGTCGTCCTCGTCCCCCTCCTCCTCCTGGTCCTCCCCACCCCCCTCCTCCTCCTGGTCCTCCCCACCCACCTCCTCCTCCTGGTCCTCCCCACCCCCGTGGTGCTCCTGGTCCTCCTCCTCGTCATCATCATCGGCTGCGGGAGGGGGGCTAGGACTAGGAGTGAGTACCCGCGTCGCATTCTTCCTACGCGGCCGCCCTGTGGGAGCGACAGGAGGGGGGCTAGGAGGGGGGGTAGTAGCTCGGCCCTGCCTCGAAGTCCCTACACCTACCAAGTCCTTGAGCTTCTTTTTAAGACCGCCACCCCTTTTTTTTGGCGCCATGCTTCAATCACCTGCAAACACAAATGAAGAGAGTGGTTTATTAGTACGCAATATTGTAAAGAGATAAATATTAGTGAAAGCAACAGAAATATAAGTAGATGAACATTAATGAAAGCAACAAATAATGCAAAAGGATGAACATTAATTAATTAGTGGAAGCAACAAATAGCTACCATAGAGTTCTCTCAAACATAGCACGGAGTTCTTACAAATAACCTAGCTAGACAATCTCTATTACACGGAGTTATTACAAATAGGCTAGCCTCACAATTACTACTACATAGATCAGTAGCTTTGTGTCGCCATCCGTGATTGGACCGCGTGTCTCCTCATCGTCATCGGGCTCGGCGAACCAATAATCATCAATGAAACACGGAGGTGGTCCATACGCATCGAGGTCAATCCCTGCTTTGAACGCCTCGAGCAAACTCAGGTCTTCCGGGGCACGGACATCCTCGGCTTCATCTTGCATTGTCTCCATCCATGCCCGCGTCTTCTTGTTCATCGTCTACGACCATGTCATCGATAGTCGGCAAGCCGATTGTGAAATGGCCGGGGAGCCCTTCTTCTGATAAAACTCGACACTCCTTGCTGAGGGGTCTACGCGGCGGTAATCGTCCTTGTTTGGCGGGGCGGCCTATTGCGTGAAGGCACCGTCATCACAACATCCCATCCATGTAGACGTTTTGTCGGGTTTCTGCACGCGTACGGGAGATAGAATACTTGAAAGGCCTGGGTTGCCAAGATGTACACATCCTCTCCCTTATAAACGGAGTTCCTTTCAACTTCGACCAACCCAATTTCAGGATCCCGTCTCACCCGACGTGGGTCAAACCAATGGCATTTGAAGACGACGGGATTTAGCCCTTTGTGAAACCCGTAATTCAGCTCGTATATACCCTCGACTCTTCCATAGTAATGGAGCCCATCATCACCTTGACATACCACCCCACTATTTATTGTCTTCGCGTTGGGCCGGCTTGTTGTGTATTGATGGAGTGCAGAGCGATACCCGTTCACGTCATAGGAGTTGAACGCTTCTACGGAATGGTCAAAGCCCCTAGCAATTTTTCTTAGCTACGACTTCATCTCTTTGTCGGTTCTTGCCTACAAGTTTAGCACAAGAAGTTTAGAACGAGAAATGACCGATAAATGTAGGAAGTGCTAGCTAATTTGGATAGAATAGTACCAAATTACAAAACCAGCTACTGAAACCGAAACCGCCTCCCTTATCGAAAATTTGCTTGGATTCTTCCGGGGTAGGCTCCCTGTGGGTATTCTTCCAATGTATAGCCTTGAATTTCCTATACCGATGAAAAGAGGAAGAGTTAGCCACGAACATACGAGTGAACGTTTGCGAATAATTAAATGGTTCGCACTTACTCGATGTACGGCTTCACTTCGACCATGGTGTTTAAGACATACGAGTGGATCAAGGTCCGCTCAGGTAGGTCCGTTCTGTACGGCTTCGAGCCACTTGACTTGCCACCAAGCCCCACGAAGATGCTAAGCTTGGGTACTTCTTCATTGTTGGCGGCATTGTAACGGAGGACCGGGTTGTGCTTTGTGGGAATGTTGGGATCATAGTGCTTAGTGGTGAAGTTTGCCACCTCCACGTTCAGGACTGCCTCGGCTATGGATGCTTCGATCTTGCATTTATTGCAGTCATTTGTGAAGCTTTTGTGTTTCTCTCTCGGGACCAACCGGCCAACGGCCCCACTTCGGGCCCCCCTTTAAGCACTCCTCCGCGAGGTGCAGGATCATGTGTTGCATCGGATTAAAAAACCCTGGAGGAAAGATCTTCTCCAGATCGCAAAGCAACACGGGTGCCTCTTCATCCAGCTTCTCAATCACTTTAGTGTCTAACTCCCTAGCACAAATCTGGCGGAAGAAAAAACTCAACCTCGCTAGCACTCGCCAAGTCTTCTCAGGGACATAGCCTCGAATCATCACCGGCATTATCCGCTCAAGCCATATGTGGTAGTCATGACTCTGCCGTCCTTGGACTCGCAACGTTTCAATGTTCAGGCCCCTCATCCGGTTGGCTGCGAACCCATCGGGGAAAAACAAGGAGTCCTTCATCCATTGGAAGACCTCCCTTTTTGGGCCTTTGTGAGGCGAACGGAGCGTGTGGCTTAGTCCAAGTTTTTTTTGGCACCATTAGGTGGCTGCATGTTCAACTCCGGCCTATCACACCACCTTTCTTGATCAATTCGAGCCTTTATGTTATCCTTCGTCTTCTCAGTGTCCACAATCGTGCTCCAAATGGCTTCACTGATATTCTTCTCGGTGTGCATTACATCAATGTTATGCGGGAGCTCGAGAAACTCAAAGTAAGGGAGCTTCCATAAGCACGGCTTGTGAGTCCATTGGTGTGTCTCCCCATATCCTAAGAAACCATTCCCATCGGGGCTAGGCTGAAGAGCATCTAACTCGGCCTTGATTTCCGTTCCGGTCTTCGGAATTGGCTTCGGGCCACGGACAACACGGCCTTTCTTGAAACTCTTTACATCACTCCTGTATGCATGCCTCCGCTCAAGGAACTGTCGAGCTTCATCAAAGCATGAATACTTGCCTCCCTTGTTTAGCCAGAAGAAAGTCACGGCACATGCACTTGCTGTGGGCAAGGCCACTTCCCATGTGTACACCACCCGCAGAACAAAGCACGTGCTGGCAGGTCATGCAGGGACGTGTGGTACCACACATACATATCGAAGTACTCCTTCTTTGATGCGTCATATGTTCGGATCCCGCGACCTTCCCAGCCACGAACCAAGTCATCCACCAGCGGTTCCAGGTGCACATTCATGTTCTTGCCCGGGTATTTGGGCCCTGGGATTATCATCGACACAAACATGTTCTCTGATCTCATGCAGACGCAGGGGGGGAGGTTCATGGGAATAACAAACACTGGCCAACAACTGTATACTGCAGCCGACATACCATATGGATTGAACCCATCAGTTGATATCGCAACTGCTACGCTCCTCGGGTCACCTGCTTTCAGTGGAAATTTCTTCACAAAGTTCTTCCATGCAGTACCATCCGACGGATGTATCATCTTGTCGGTGTATCTGTTTCCTTCCACGGCCCACCTCATCTGGCACAGGCGGTATCCTCGGTCATGAAGAGCCGCTGGATCCTCGGTAGAAGCGGAAGATAGCGGAGGATATTCTTGGCAACCGTGGTCTGCCTCTTCTGACCATCACCATTGCGGTCTACCTCAAAGTACCTAGAGGAATTGCATTTGATGCAATAATTTGTGTCAGCGTGCTCCTCTCTGAATAGCATGCATCCCTTTGGACAAGCGTGTATCTGCTGAGATGACATCTTAAGGTCACTGAGCAATTTGGTCGAATAGTAGAAGTTTTGCGGCAAGAGGTGCCCTTTCGGCAGAAGGCTGCCTACGATGACCAGAAGTTCATCGAACCCATCTCTGCACAAGTTCCTATGGCACTTCAAGGCCATAAGGCGAGCGATGGCATCTAGTTGGGTAACCTCTGTATTTTCATGTAGGGGTTTCTGCGAAGCAAACAGAGCCTCATAATACTCCTTTGTGTTTTCCTCCGGGTCCTCACTTGTCTCCGCATCCCGAGGTGTCTCCACCTCTACATGAGGGCTTTCAGGCACATTACCATTAGCCAAGTTTTCTAAGCACCTATCAAAACCGGTGTCATATTCCCCCTAGGTTGAATCTGCCGCACCTCCTTCCTAGCACGTTTCTTTGCCTTTTCTCCATGGTAAGTCCAAATCTGTAGGACGGTGTGAACCCAAACTTGATCAGGTGCATACTCATAGTTTCCTTGTCCTGTGCCTTTCGGTTAGCGCACTTACTACAAGGGCACCAAACACTTATAGGTCTGCTAGGGATGGCAAACGCCCTATCCACAAACTGCTCGGTCTTTTCTCCCCATTCATCAGTATAGTTGCACTGACTGATTCTGCCATCGTACATCCAGCCACGATTATCCATCCTCTAATCAGCAACAAAACAGACGAACATAGCATTTATATATCAAATAGGAAATAAATGCATCATATATTTATTTATTTTACGCGTGCATCAACCTGAAACTCTACTAGGTGGGCTCCTAGCAGCCGCCGGATCCGTAGATTGAGTACGTTCTCCCAGCTCTACCCCGATCCGAGACAGAATTTCGGCAGCACCTCCCCGCTGCTCTCCCGATACACGTCTCGGCAAAAAGCCGAGAGGGGTGTGCATCCGGAGAACAACGGGGAGGCGCTACCGAAATCCTGTCTCGGATCGGGGTAGAGCACGGAGAACGTACCCAACTACGCATCCGCCGGCTGTCCCGATAAATGCCGTAAGAGTTACGGTTCATAATATGCGAGACCACTAATGCATATTTATCCGCGTAACCCTTACGGTCGGGAAGAGACGCCTAGGTATCGCGACAAACTTGGTGATCTAGACAAAAAAGAAAACCTAGGTACATGTAAAGGTGGGAGGGAGATTTATACCCTAGACGCGTGAGAGAATCGCCGAGGAAGATCCGGGACGCCGCCCCCCGTCAAACACCCCCACGGCGCTGCCCCCCGTCAAACACCCCCGCGACGCCGTCCACCGTCAAACACCCCCGCGACGCCGTCCACCGTGTCCACCTCGAAGCATCACCTACATAGCGAGAAAATAAAATAGTCATGCAAGTGAACACTAAATTCCCTAAGTCATATACTACACTAAAATCATCTATACAATAAAATCATCTACACTAAAATCTATACACTAAAATCCTCTAAATTTATACACTAAATGCATCTAAATTTATACACTAAATACATATAAATCATCTAAAATCCTAAACTACAATTAAATCATCTCAATCTATAAACTAAAATCATCTAAATGTACACTAAAATCATCTAAAACCTACACTAACACTCATCAATCCATGTAGTTTCAGCAGCAAATGAAATCGGAAGACATGCATAGCTAGCGGGGGCGGCGCGCGCTAGGGAAATCGGAGAGAGGAGGAGGAGAAAGAGAGGCATACCTGCAGGGAGGGTCGCCGGACCGGGGCGCCGGAGAGAGGCACGGGCACAGCAGCAGCAGCACCTAGCTAGGGGAGGGCCCGGTGGCAGCGGCTGCGCGGCGACGCATTCGGGCGGCGCGAGCAGCAGCACCAGCAGTCGAGGCAGCAGCTAGGGGAGGGAGGAGAGCGGCTGCAGCGTCGGCGGGGGGCGGCAGCGTCGGCGGGACGCGGTGGCGTGAGGTGGGGAGTAGGTGGTGGCCGCCGGAGATGCTCGGTAGGGGAGGAGAAAGGGGCGGCCTGCAGCAGCGTGGACGGCGGCGTGCTTGGCGGCGTGGACGGGGCGGGGATGGCGGCGTGGAGGCGGCGTGGACGGCGGCGTGGTCGGCGGCGTGGAGGTGAGTCCGGCGGCGGCGTCGTGGGGAGGAGGTCGCGCGGGGTAGGAGGTCGTGAGGAGGAGGCAGTGGATGGGGAGGGGGTCGAGCCACTCGTTCGGCCCCTTATCCGCAAGCTTTGCCGTGCATCGGCCTTTGCCGTGCGCGCATTGCTCTTTGCCGTGCGGCAAGAGCTTTGCCGTGCGCCTTGCTTTCTTTGCCGTGCGGCACGGCTTTGCCGTGCGGCAAAGGCTCTTTGCCGTGCGGTTTCTGGCTTTGCCGTCCGCAAGTGCACGGCAAAGTTTTTTTATTTATTAGTTTACCATTTCAATTGTCATATATGAGAATTTAGTTTTATTTCAAATTAAATTAAACTTGTTTTTCCAACATGAGTAATATTTCATAATGTTCTTATCATGTTTTCTTAAATCTATAGGGGTGCAAATTCGAGCACATAAATCCTAACACTAACCGTCGGGGTCACACATACCGCCGGAGCACCGAAACCGTAACCTGAACCCTAAACACTAGCCCTACCCCTAAACCCTAGCCCTCACCCTAACCCTAACCTAAAAGAATGAAAAGTTACATAGGTGCACCCTCGCGCGGAGAAATCTAGGGGGGTAGACCCGCCGGGGCACGCGTTCCGCTGTTTTGGGGGGAGGAGGGGGATAACGACCGCCGGAGCACCGGAACCCCACCAAACCTTGCATGTGGACCTATGCTATGTGTCAAAGTGTGGTGCAAGGTGTAATGGTGCAAAAGTAGCTCCCCTAAACCCTAGACCCTAAACTGGGGAGGCTTCGAGCACTAAACCCCTCTAAAACCCTAAACCACGACGCCGGAGCTGCAGAACCATGCATCATAAACCCTAACCCTAACCCTAAACCCTAAACCTATACCTAACCATAAATACTTACCCTTTAACCTAAACCCTAGCCCTAGCCCCTAAACCCTAGCCCTAACCCTACACCTAACCCTAACCAGTAGATCAGGCACACCGTCGATCGTGTGATAATGGCTCTAGCTGCGGGTATATGTGCCAAAGGGTCCCAATCTTGGTTCTCCATGTGTATATGTACTAAACAAACCTAAAAGAATGAAAAGTTACATTGGTGCACCCTCGCGCGGAGAAATCTAGGGGGGTAGACCCGCCGGGGCACACGTTCCGCTGTTTTGGGGGGAGGAGGGGGATAACGACCGCCGGAGCACCGAAACCCCACCAAACCTTGCATGTGGACCTATTCTATGTGTCAAAGTGTGGTGCAAGGTGTAATGGTGCAAAAGTAGCTCCCCTAAACCCTAAACCCTAAACTGGGGAGGCTTCGAGCCCTAAACCCCTCTAAATCCCTAAACCACGACGCCGGAGCTGCAGAACCATGCATCATAAACCCTAACCCTAACCCTAAACCCTAAACCTATACCTAACCATAAATACTTACCCTTTAACCTAAACCCTAGCCCTAGCCCCTAAACCCTAGCCCTAACCCTACACCTAACCCTAACCAGTAGATCCGGCTCACCGTCGATCGTGTGATAATGGCTCGAGCTGCGGGTGTATGTGCCAAAGGGTCCCAATCTTGGTTCTCCATGTGTATATGTACTAAACAAACCTAAAGGAATGAAACGTTACATTGGTGCACCCTCGCGCGGAGAAATCTAGGGGGGTAGACCCGCCGGGGCACCCGTTTCGCTGTTTTGGGGGGGAGGAGGGGGAGAACGACCGCCGGAGCACCGGAACCCCACCAAATCTTGCATGTGGGCCTATGCTATGTGTCAAAGTGTGGTGCAAGGTGTAATGGTGCAAAAGTAGCTCCCCTAAACCCTAGACCCTAAACTGGGGAGGCTTCGAGCACTAAACCCCTCTAAAACCCTAAACCACGACGCCGGAGCTGCAGAACCATGCATCATAACCCTAACCCTAACCCTAAACCCTAAACCTATACCTAACCAGAAATAATTACCTTTAAACCTAGCCCTACCCCCTAAACCCTAGCCCTAACCCTACACCTAACCCTAACCAGTAGATCCGGCTCACCGTCGATCGTGTGATAATGGCTCGAGCTGCGTGTGTATGTGCCAAAGGGTCCCAATCTTGGTTCTCCATGTGTATATGTCCTAAACAAACCTAAAAGAATGAAAAAGTACATTGGTGCACCCTCGCGCGGAGAAATCTAGGGGGGTAGACTCGCCGGGGTACACGTTCCGCTGTTTTGGGGGGAGGAGGGGGAGAACGACCACCGGAGCACCGGAACCCCACCAAATCTTGCATGTTGGCCTATGCTATGTGTCAAAGTGTGGTGCAAGGTGTAATGGTGCAAAAGTAGCTCCCCTAAACCCTAGACCCTAAACTGGGGAGGCTTCGAGCACTAAACCCCTCTAAAACCCTAAACCACGACGCCGGAGCTGCAGAACCATGCATCATAACCCTAACCCTAACCCTAAACCCTAAACCTATACCTAACCAGAAATAATTACCTTTAAACCTAGCCCTACCCCCTAAACCCTAGCCCTAACCCTACACCTAACCCTAACCAGTAGATCCGGCTCACCGTCGATCGTGTGATAATGGCTCGAGCTGCGTGTGTATGTGCCAAAGGGTCCCAATCTTGGTTCTCCATGTGTATATGTCCTAAACAAACCTAAAAGAATGAAAAAGTACATTGGTGCACCCTCGCGCGGAGAAATCTAGGGGGGTAGACTCGTAGGGGTACACGTTCCATTGTTTTGGGGGTGGTGGGTGAGTACGACCACCGGAGCACCGGAACCCCACCAAATCTTGCATGTTGGCCTATGCTATGTGTCAAAGTGTGGTGCAAGGTGTAATGGTGCAAAAGTAGCTCCCCTAAACCCTAGACCCTAAACTGGGGAGGCTTCGAGCACTAAACCCCTCTAAAACCCTAAACCACGACGCCGGAGCTGCAGAACCATGCATCATAAACCCTAACCCTAACCCTAAACCCTAAACCTATACCTAACCATAAATACTTACCCTTTAACCTAAACCCTAGCCCTAGCCCCTAAACCCTAGCCCTAACCCTACACCTAACCCGTACCACTAGATCCCGCACACCGTCGATCGTGTGATAATGGCTCTAGCTGCTGGTATATGTGCCAAAGGGTCCCAATCTTTGGTTCTCCATGTGTATATGTACTAAACAAACCTAAAAGAATGAAAAGTTACATTGGTGCACCCTCGCGCGGAGAAATCTAGGGGGGTAGACCCGCCGGGGCACACGTTCCGCTGTTTTGGGGGGAGGAGGGGGATAACGACCGCCGGAGCACCGAAACCCCACCAAACCTTGCATGTGGACCTATTCTATGTGTCAAAGTGTGGTGCAAGGTGTAATGGTGCAAAAGTAGCTCCCCTAAACCCTAAACCCTAAACTGGGGAGGCTTCGAGCCCTAAACCCCTCTAAATCCCTAAACCACGACGCCGGAGCTGCAGAACCATGCATCATAAACCCTAACCCTAACCCTAAACCCTAAACCTATACCTAACCATAAATACTTACCCTTTAACCTAAACCCTAGCCCTAGCCCCTAAACCCTACCCCAAACCCTACACCTAACCCTAACCTAGTAGATCAAGCTCACCGTCGATCGTGTGATAATGGCTCGAGCTGCGGGTGTATGTGCCAAAGGGTCCCAATCTTGGTTCTCCATGTGTATATGTACTAAACAAACCTAAAGGAATGAAACGTTACATTGGTGCACCCTCGCGCGGAGAAATCTAGGGGGGTAGACCCGCCGGGGCACCCGTTTCGCTGTTTTGGGGGGGAGGAGGGGGAGAACGACCGCCGGAGCACCGGAACCCCACCAAATCTTGCATGTGGGCCTATGCTATGTGTCAAAGTGTGGTGCAAGGTGTAATGGTGCAAAAGTAGCTCCCCTAAACCCTAGACCCTAAACTGGGGAGGCTTCGAGCACTAAACCCCTCTAAAACCCTAAACCACGACGCCGGAGCTGCAGAACCATGCATCATAAACCCTAACCCTAACCCTAAACCCTAAACCTATACCTAACCATAAATACTTACCCTTTAACCTAAACCCTAGCCCTAGCCCCTAAACCCTAGCCCTAACCCTACACCTAACCCTAACCAGTAGATCCGGCTCACCGTCGATCGTGTGATAATGGCTCTAGCTGCTGGTATATGTGCCAAAGGGTCCCAATCTTTGGTTCTCCATGTGTATATGTACTAAACAAACCTAAAAGAATGAAAAGTTACATTGGTGCACCCTCGCGCGGAGAAATCTAGGGGGTAGACCCGCTGGGCACACGTTCACATTGTTTTGGGGGAGGAGGGGGATAACGACCGCCGGAGCACCGTAACCCCACCAAAACTTGCATGTGGACCTATTCTATGTGTCAAAGTGTGGTGCAAGGTGTAATGGTGCAAAAGTAGCTCCCCTAAACCCTAAACCCTAAACTGGGGAGGCTTCGAGCCCTAAACCCCTCTAAATCCCTAAACCACGACGCCGGAGCTGCAGAACCATGCATCATAAACCCTAACCCTAACCCTAAACCCTAAACCTATACCTAACCATAAATACTTACCCTTTAACCTAAACCCTAGCCCTAGCCCCTAAACCCTAGCCCTAACCCTACACCTAACCCTAACCAGTAGATCAGGCTCACCGTCGATCGTGTGATAATGGCTCGAGCTGCGGGTGTATGTGCCAAAGGGTCCCAATCTTGGTTCTCCATGTGTATATGTACTAAACAAACCTAAAGGAATGAAACGTTACATTGGTGCACCCTCGCGCGGAGAAATCTAGGGGGGTAGACCCGCCGGGGCACCCGTTTCGCTGTTTTGGGGGGGAGGAGGGGGAGAACGACCGCCGGAGCACCGGAACCCCACCAAATCTTGCATGTGGGCCTATGCTATGTGTCAAAGTGTGGTGCAAGGTGTAATGGTGCAAAAGTAGCTCCCCTAAACCCTAGACCCTAAACTGGGGAGGCTTCGAGCACTAAACCCCTCTAAAACCCTAAACCACGACGCCGGAGCTGCAGAACCATGCATCATAACCCTAACCCTAACCCTAAACCCTAAACCTATACCTAACCAGAAATAATTACCTTTAAACCTAGCCCTACCCCCTAAACCCTAGCCCTAACCCTACACCTAACCCTAACCAGTAGATCCGGCTCACCGTCGATCGTGTGATAATGGCTCGAGCTGCGTGTGTATGTGCCAAAGGGTCCCAATCTTGGTTCTCCATGTGTATATGTCCTAAACAAACCTAAAAGAATGAAAAAGTACATTGGTGCACCCTCGCGCGGAGAAATCTAGGGGGGTAGACTCGCCGGGGTACACGTTCCGCTGTTTTGGGGGGAGGAGGGGGAGAACGACCACCGGAGCACCGGAACCCCACCAAATCTTGCATGTTGGCCTATGCTATGTGTCAAAGTGTGGTGCAAGGTGTAATGGTGCAAAAGTAGCTCCCCTAAACCCTAGACCCTAAACTGGGGAGGCTTCGAGCACTAAACCCCTCTAAAACCCTAAACCACGACGCCGGAGCTGCAGAACCATGCATCATAAACCCTAACCCTAACCCTAAACCCTAAACCTATACCTAACCATAAATACTTACCCTACCCCCTAAACCCTAGCCCTAGCCCTAACCCTACACCTAACCCTAACCAGTAGATCCGGCTCACCGTCGATCGTGTGATAATGGCTCGAGCTGCGTGTGTATGTGCCAAAGGGTCCCAATCTTGGTTCTCCATGTGTATATGTCCTAAACAAACCTAAAAGAATGAAAAAGTACATTGGTGCACCCTCGCGCGGAGAAATCTAGGGGGGTAGACTCGCCGGGGTACACGTTCCGCTGTTTTGGGGGGAGGAGGGGGAGAACGACCACCGGAGCACCGGAACCCCACCAAATCTTGCATGTTGGCCTATGCTATGTGTCAAAGTGTGGTGCAAGGTGTAATGGTGCAAAAGTAGCTCCCCTAAACCCTAGACCCTAAACTGGGGAGGCTTCGAGCACTAAACCCCTCTAAAACCCTAAACCACGACGCCGGAGCTGCAGAACCATGCATCATAAACCCTAACCCTAACCCTAAACCCTAAACCTATACCTAACCATAAATACTTACCCTTTAACCTAAACCCTAGCCCTAGCCCCTAAACCCTAGCCCTAACCCTACACCTAACCCTAACCAGTAGATCAGGCACACCGTCGATCGTGTGATAATGGCTCTAGCTGCTGGTATATGTGCCAAAGGGTCCCAATCTTTGGTTCTCCATGTGTATATGTACTAAACAAACCTAAAAGAATGAAAAGTTACATTGGTGCACCCTCGCGCGGAGAAATCTAGGGGGGTAGACCCGCCGGGGCACACGTTCCGCTGTTTTGGGGGGAGGAGGGGGATAACGACCGCCGGAGCACCGAAACCCCACCAAACCTTGCATGTGGACCTATTCTATGTGTCAAAGTGTGGTGCAAGGTGTAATGGTGCAAAAGTAGCTCCCCTAAACCCTAAACCCTAAACTGGGGAGGCTTCGAGCCCTAAACCCCTCTAAATCCCTAAACCACGACGCCGGAGCTGCAGAACCATGCATCATAAACCCTAACCCTAACCCTAAACCCTAAACCTATACCTAACCATAAATACTTACCCTTTAACCTAAACCCTAGCCCTAGCCCCTAAACCCTAGCCCTAACCCTACACCTAACCCTAACCAGTAGATCCGGCTCACCGTCGATCGTGTGATAATGGCTCGAGCTGCGGGTGTATGTGCCAAAGGGTCCCAATCTTGGTTCTCCATGTGTATATGTACTAAACAAACCTAAAGGAATGAAACGTTACATTGGTGCACCCTCGCGCGGAGAAATCTAGGGGGGTAGACCCGCCGGGGCACCCGTTTCGCTGTTTTGGGGGGGAGGAGGGGGAGAACGACCGCCGGAGCACCGGAACCCCACCAAATCTTGCATGTGGGCCTATGCTATGTGTCAAAGTGTGGTGCAAGGTGTAATGGTGCAAAAGTAGCTCCCCTAAACCCTAGACCCTAAACTGGGAGGCTTCGAGGACTAAACCCATCTAAAACCCTAAACCACGACGCGGTAGATGAAGAACCTTGATTCATAACCCTAACCCTAACCCTAAACCCTAAACCTATACCTAACCAGAAATAATTACCTTTAAACCTAGCCCTACCCCCTAAACCCTAGCCCTAACCCTACACCTAACCCTAACCAGTAGATCCGGCTCACCGTCGATCGTGTGATAATGGCTCGAGCTGCGTGTGTATGTGCCAAAGGGTCCCAATCTTGGTTCTCCATGTGTATATGTCCTAAACAAACCTAAAAGAATGAAAAAGTACATTGGTGCACCCTCGCGCGGAGAAATCTAGGGGGGTAGACTCGCCGGGGTACACGTTATTTGTTTTGGGGGGAGGAGGGGAGAACGACCACCGGAGCACCGGAACCCCACCAAATCTTGCATGTTGGCCTATGCTATGTGTCAAAGTGTGGTGCAAGGTGTAATGGTGCAAAAGTAGCTCCCCTAAACCCTAGACCCTAAACTGGGGAGGCTTCGAGCACTAAACCCCTCTAAAACCCTAAACCACGACGCCGGAGCTGCAGAACCATGCATCATAAACCCTAACCCTAACCCTAAACCCTAAACCTATACCTAACCATAAATACTTACCCTTTAACCTAAACCCTAGCCCTAGCCCCTAAACCCTAGCCCTAACCCTACACCTAACCCTAACCAGTAGATCAGGCACACCGTCGATCGTGTGATAATGGCTCTAGCTGCTGGTATATGTGCCAAAGGGTCCCAATCTTTGGTTCTCCATGTGTATATGTACTAAACAAACCTAAAAGAATGAAAAGTTACATTGGTGCACCCTCGCGCGGAGAAATCTAGGGGGGTAGACCCGCCGGGGCACACGTTCCATTGTTTTGGGGGAGGAGGGGGAGAACGACCGCCGGAGCACCGGAACCCCACCAAACCTTGCATGTGGACCTATTCTATGTTTCAAAGTGTGGTGCTAGGTGTAATTCACCAAATGGTGCATGGCATGGATCCCCGGTCTGACATTCCTCACCTTCGGGCGATAACACTTAACAGATTCCTGGACGTGTACGGTGAAGTGTCCCGCCGCGGGTATATCGGGGGCTAGACTGTGCCAAAGGGTACCACACATGGTTTTCCATATGTCCATGGACTAAACAAACCTAAACCTATGAAAAGGTATATTGGTGGAACGTCGCGCGGAGAAATCTAGGGGGTAGACCCGCCGTCCCGCTGTTTTGGGGGGGAAGGAGGGGGACGGCCGCCGGAGCACCGGAACCCTGATATATGTGGGGGATGAGCATGGAGACTAATTTTGTATTTCACATAGTGTAATAAATAGTCATCAAAAAGAAAAACTAATTAACAAAATAAATATAAGTAGTAGATGAAATAAAATAGTTAGAAAAACAAAACAAAAAGTATAATGGCGCACGGCAAAGGGAGAAGCGCACGGCAAAGGACCCTTTGCCGTGCAACTTGTCTGTCTGCACGGCAAAGTTTGGCCGCACGGCAGTGCCCAGGCCTTTGCCGTGCGCTGTTTCTTTGCCGTGCGGCTTGCAGGGACTTTGCCGTCCCAAAATCTTTGCCGTGCGCTTCTCCAATTCTTTGCCGTGAGACACTTCTTTGCCGTGCGCCATATCTTTCTTTGCCGTGATATGTTTCTTTGCCGTGCGCTGCGCTAATACTTTGCCGTGCATTTTTTCGTTGCCGTGCGCTCTTCCTGCTACGCACGGCAAAGAAATCTTTGCCGTGCAGCAGCTCACGGCAAAGTTTGGCTGCACGGCAGTGCCTGATTTTCCCGTAGTGCATGGTGGTGGTAGTCAACGCTTCTACAGAAACAAAAAATTTCATTTTTAAGGTAATCTCGCGAGACAATATAAATGTTTAGAACAACAACAAAACGATCAAATGAACTGAAGTAATAACTGATCACATACACAAGTAAAAAAGACACTCAAATATTTGCCACTTACGACTACATTATCCAATAGAGCAAGCGATCGATGACAAGCTCATAAACACACATGATGGGACATTCAATTAAGAGCTAGCAAACTAATCCAACTGCTTGTCCCCCGCTTACCCGCGGCTCCCTTGGGCGTGCATGGTGGACATCTCCAAGGCAGCTAAGGTAAGCATGCTCGAATTGTGGGTGGCCACGACACATGGTACGGGTACTCCGGCGCATGGAGCTCGCCCTGGGGCATGTCCGGCAATGCGTAGAGCTTAGCAGTGTCCTTGTCAAAACAAAGAACACCGCGCCTTCCGGCCATCCAGTAAGCAACGGATCTGCCACGGCCAAACCCCGTGAAGGAGACATGGCAATCCCACCCCCAGTAGTCGTTTCCCATTTTGCCATGCATGGTGGAAGATGTCCAGCAGCCGCCGCCGGTGGAGGAGAATGTGCAGGCCCTTGCGATGGTGTCTCGACCTCCGCCCGCTACCGCGGTCGAGAAGATGCAGGCCCGTTCGGTGACGTCCCTATTTTGGTACAACACAGACGCCACCCTGAAGTTTGACAGGCTTATGTACCCGCTTGCGCCCTCACTGTCGAGGAGGAAGGCGCCCAAGCAATTGGACCTGTGGAACAAGGCAGGGAGCGGGATCTCCCTGTAGCCTCGCGTCATGGGATCACAGACGAGCATGCGCGATACTGGCGTCGGGTCCTTTTTCTCATTGAGAAGTAGAAGGAGAAGGAGGTCGTCCCTGCTGTCGGCGAGCTCCCAGCAGAAACCGCTCGATACCGGCTGCGGGAGGAAGTCGAGCGCGAGGTCTCGTGCACGGAGGATGCTCGCCAACGACGAGGAAGTGGAAGGAACAAAGGAAGGGTTTCGCCCATGCGGCCGCGATCTGTCAACTCGGTAGTGGCCGACGACATGGAAGGACGGAGGGCCATGAGACGAGTTAGTGGAAGGAACAAAGGAAGGGTTTCGCCCATGCGGCCGCGATCGAGAAAAGAGTCTGTCAACTCGGTAGTGGCCGACGACATGGAAGGACGGAGGGCCATGGAGTGAGCGGATGAGGCGGCAACCGTCAGCTGCGATGATGCGGCGCCAGCGCCTGCAGGTACACGCAGCGCGGATGAGTTGGAGAGTCAAAGGAAGGCGCAGGAAGAGAGCCCAACAACAATGGGCGTACTTCGGTATGAAATCGAGCGCGAAGTTCCCGCTTGGCGAGGATGTCAGCACACTGCGAGGAAGAAGATGGAACAAAGACAGGGTTACTACCTGGCGGACGCATGCCAGGGTGTGAGGGTTTGTTGACGCGGTAGTGGCCGACTGCGTGGAAGGATGGCGATCCGTGGAGGGAGTGGATTAGGCGGCCGCCATCGGCCCCGATGACGTGACGCCACCGCCGGCAGGTGCACGCGGCACGGATGAGATACAGAGGCGATCGGAGATGTAAGAACACCAGCTCGAGAATCTCGTCCGGCACGGAGTTAATATTAGCCGCCGGCGCAGCTTTCCTCCGGCCAGTCTCGGAGCGGCGGCAGTCCCCCATGCACGCTTTGGTTTTGCCTAGAGATTGATCTCGTCGCAATATTTCGAACGCACGCGTTTGGAAATCCTTGGCCGACCTCTCGTGTCTTTTAATCTCTTCCAAGTATGACGGGGCCTACAAGGACACGGCAATTTATACCTAGTTTAACTTGGGAGACTTTCTAGCTTTTTTACTTGTATAAAATACAGACTCAGCTATAGAGTAACCGAACTAGCAAACCTACAACACCATGGACTCCACGTATAACAACAAGATTGAAGGCAGGTTTTTGACCTACTAGTAATATATAGGCAAGAAGGTTCGGGGACGATCTTTCCAGGTCTTCCGCGCGTCTCCCAGGCGGCGGCGGCGGCGGAAACAAATTTCCTGCTCCAATCTCCGGCATCTGCGTTGGGCCCCTCTCCTTCCGCTTGCCGCTCCGGCGGTAGGAGGGAGGGGGACCCCTTTTTTTGCATGGTACTTAGGGCTAGGAGTTCTCTGGCATGGCGCGCCGTTGGGGTGGTGGGAGCGGCGCCCGGGCAAATAAATCTGCCTCAACTCTTCTCCCACACCGACGTTGTCTTTCATGGTGGCGTCTCGGAGTTGGTGGCACTGTGTGCTTGCCGATCTTTCAGATCGGTGGCTTTAGGGTTCATGGATGGTGTCGGCGAGGCGGCGGCGACGACTCCATCAGATGGTTTTTTCCTCCTGCTCCGTCCCCGTTGCTGCGGCGTTGTCTCCGGCGCCAAGGTGGAGCAGAGAGGATTCGTCCAGGAGTACGTGCAGATGGTGGTCTGCACTGGTGACAGCTGGAAGATGGTGCATCTTGTGGTGGGTTCGTGGTTGAAAGCTGATGGTTCTGGTTCCCTACTCCGACATCGTCGTGCGTAGGTGCCAGTGCTAAAGTTCGATGGCGTGTCTAGGGACATGCTGCCCTGGTCTGATTCTTTCAACGGCAATGGTTTGTCCTATGGCAAACTACATTGGAGGTCCGAAAAGCTGATGATCAGCGATGGAGCCGCGTCGAGCTCAGGTGAAGAGGTGATCTGTCCATTTTTTCCTTGGTCGCTGCTACGGTGCTGCCAAAGAAGATGGATAGGCGTTGGTTTGTCACATAGGTTTACCCTATCTTTCCAGATCTGTAAGATCGGTGTATACGTACTTTGTATCTCGTCTTTTATTTATCAATGAGAATCGTATTACCATGCAAAAAAAAAGGCAAGAAGGTTCGGTAAAAAAAAAGTGAATAATAGCCGACGAGTCATTCTCGTGTTTGTACAAACTCAGGTTACAATCTTGGAGTGGCGGACCTATGTTGGGGCAAAAGAGGGCCATGGCCCGCCCCCAGCCCTAGGTATTTTAGCCTATATACTTGTAAAGCTTAGCCCAATAATAGCCTATTTACTCATCTTTAGTGTATTGGCCCGCCCAACATTTTGGGGCTAGTTCCGCCACTTATCTTGCCATAAAATCGGTTACCTAGTGGGCAGTGCCGGGTGCTAGTCTGAGTCCAGCAAAGTGGTTGAGTCCCACTACTCTATGTTACTTTCCAATGTGACTAGTTTGAGTCTAACATAATATCTATCATTATGATGTGATGGTTGTTATTGGTTCTAGCCCGGAGACAACCCCCACCTACTTAACCTCTCACCCATTTGTGAATTCCATGTCGTTTGTGCACTCCCAATCAGCGGGCTCTCTTTGTTCTACTTTGGCACAACCGTAGTGTTGAGATATTTCTCGAGGACCATGCAACCTTGATAGAAGTTCTATGCTCACGAGGAGGTATTGCATTGATGCACTATTCAACTATTTTTAAAGTCCAAACTAGCAGAGATGTAACAGATGGTTGTGTCTTACTCTAAAGAATTGTATACTCGTGATCCGTCAATGAATTACGATGGGTTGGCTAATATGACTTTGGAACAAATTTTCGGTGACATGAATACGCAACCGTGTAAGGAGCTTTCTAATGATGAGATTAGCGATGCTTTATTCCACATTGATCCTAAATTAAGGCCCTGAACCTGATGGCTTCCCTACACAGTTTTACCAGCGGAATTGGGAGCTGAAGTGTGATGATATTATACTTGCGGTAAAATGTTTCTTTGATACTGGGTTTATGCCAGAGGGTATCAATGACACTTCAATTGTCTTAATTCCGGAGTTAAAGGAGTATCGTCTCATTGGAGTATGCAATGTTTTGTACAAGATTGTGTCGAAGTGCCTTGGAAATCGACTTCGACCAATATTGGGAGATGTGATTTCTTAAAATCAGAGTGCTTATACACCGGGGCGGATGATTACTGACAATGCACTTTGTGCGTTTGAGTGGATGAATTTCATGGAACATGCTACCTCCACTGGTTCCTCTTTTTGTTCATATAAAAGTGATTAAGCCTTATGATAGGATTGATTGGCATTGTTTGAAGAGTACAATTTATAAAATGATTTTCTCTCATTGGTGGGTGCAAATGTGCAATGGATCATGACATATGTTACGATGGTGAGATATTCACTAAAATTCAGTGGAACTCTCTATTGGAAGTATTTTCTCCAACTAGTGTCCTATGTCAAGGGGATCCTCTTTCTGCTCTCTTGTTCATGTTTGTGGCAGATGGTTTGTCAACACTATTAAGGCATTAAGTAGAGGCAAACAGACTTACTCCAATTAAGGTGTGCAGAATTCCCCGCAAAAAAAAAGGTGTGCAGAAGGGTGCCCAGTATTTTCCATCTATTGTTTTTGGCCTAAACCTACCGGCGACGGGTCTCGCTTTGCTCGTTTGCATTCTTATATTTTATATAATAATGTTTAACTGTCACAAGGTTCCAAGATAATACTACAAACTCAAACAAGCTATAAACGTGGGAACTACTAACAGAAACTACAAGTCAGCAAGAGAATACAGACTTTTTTAATACGACTACGGGGCACTGGACTGATAGCTAGCAAAGTAATCAACCATCTTGTCCCCAGGTTATCCTAGCTGCTCACCGGACACCTCCAAGACAGCTAGGGTAAGGCAGCTTGAATCGTAGGTGGCCACGACAGCTGGTACGCGTACTCCGGCGCGTGGAGCTCGTCCTGGGGCATGTCCGGCAACGCGTAGAGCTCAACGGCGTCCTTGTCCAAACAAAGAGCACCGTGGTTTCCGGCCCTCTCCAGTAAGCGACGGATCCGCCACCGCCAAACCCTGCAAAGGAGACGTGGCAGTCCCATCCCCTGTAGTCATTTCCGGTTGTGCCTTGCGCGTAGGAAGATGTCCAGCGGCCGCCGCCGACGGACGAGAACGTGCAGGCCCTTGCGATGGTGTCCCGACCTCCTCCCGCGACCGCGGTGGTGTACGTGCTAGCCCGTTGGATGGCGTCTTTAATTCGATAGAGCACGGATGTCACCCTGAAGTTTGACAAGCTTATGCAGCCTTCTGGGTCCTCGCCGTCGAGGAGGAAGGCGCCCAAGCAGCTGCATCGGTGGAACGAGGCAGAGAGCGGGATTTCCCGGTAGTCTCGCGTCATAGGGTCACAGACGAGGATGCGTGATACCGTCGCTGGGTCCTTTTTCTCGTTGAGGAGTAGGAGGAGCAGCAGGCCACCCCGCGTGTCGGCGAGCTCCCAGCAGAAACCGCTCGACGGCGGCCGCGGGAGGAAGTCGAGGGCGGGGTTCCGTAAGGCGAGGATGTCCGCCCACGGCGAGGAAGGCGAGGTAACAAAGACAGGGTTTCGGCCAGGCGGCCGCGACCGCGAGAAGAGCAGCCGGTTGTCAACTCGGTAGCGGCCGGCGACGTGGGTCGACGTAGTCCCATGTTGGGTGCGGATCAGGCGGCCACCGTCCGCCGTGATGATGCGTCGCCAGCGCTTGCAGGTGCACGCGGCGCGGACGAGCTGGAGAGGCAGAGAGCGGAGGAATACCAGCTCGAGTATCTCGTCTGGGACGGCGTCAATCTCGCCCGCCGGCTTGGCTTCCATCCCTCGAGCTTTCTTGCTGCTGCGGCGGACGTCTCCCATTGCCTCTCGCGTAGTTACAGGCGCAGCCTGCCGCTTGACGATCTTTTTTTTTTCCGAACGAACCCCTCGTGTCTGTATTTTTTCAACTTCCCTTCTCAGTATATATATCCCGGTAGTACTTCCGGATCTACTCCTGCTGAAGCAGCTCTTCTAGACGGACACGGACTCATCATGGCATGGGTAACTTTGCTAACATGACAGTTTTACTTGTATCGGACTGAACAACTAAAAAGTTGTTATACCGGACTACAAGTAGACGATGATGGACTCCGATCCACCAATGACAACAAGATTATTTCCAACAGGCCGGCCGAACCTAGACCGATATATGGCTTGATATAAGGGTGTCAGTTCAGGAAAAACGCGGCAGATGTGGACAAGTTGGAGCGACAAGTCGATCGGCCACGTGCATGTGCAATGGTTGATAAGACCATCTTATCTTAACTGTGCTATATAATCTAGATATGACAGTAAAATATGATGTACAATGAGTTATTTTTTAGTCTTATCTTTAGTAACTAGACTTCCTAAATATATGGTGAGACAGATTGTGCTAAGAGATGATCTCTTAGCTAAGAGAAGGTAAAGTCCTTTTTTGACTTTCTCTTTCCTCCACATCAGCATTTATCCTACGTGACATTGCTAAGATATCACCATTGTATATACCCTAATGAAACACGCGTGTACGTACTTGCGTGATTGGTCAGCCAGCGATCGATCGATCAAACACGCGGTGCATGCCAATCCAGCATTGTTTCCAATTAACAAGCATGCACGTACCTAAGATGGGCTCAGCCGGCGGCTCTTTTCCCTTGTTCTTCCCTCCCATGTGTGAACAGTAGTTGAAACCTCCCACTAGCTAGGAAACCGGGCCGATCCCAATCCATCTCCGGTGGTGCTGCCATTCGAAGATGGCGAGGGAAAGGCGCCGACGTAGATGTAGATAGTTGTAGTGGTCCGGTTGTGGCGTCTTGGAGTAGGTCAACATTTCTTCTCCATCAGATCTGGTGCTTCCTGATGTTGAGTGGTGCGACGGCGCGACTCCGGTGGTGGGGGCGGTGGCTGGCGCGAGATCTCGGGCTAGGCATCTCGGCAACTAAGGCGGATGGGAGCTCGTCTTTCCTAATGCGGTGGCGCAGCATTGGGAAGAAGACCACGGTAGTTCTTTGCTTGTGTCCGAGGTGGGCGACGAGCAGAGCGACTACGACGAGCTAGGTCAATAAGCGCCGGCTCCGGCAGCTCAAGTTTCTCTTGGGTGTCCTCTTGGTCGGTCGTGGCGGCGAGGGAGAGGGCATAGGTGGAGATAGAGAGTCCTTGGCGGCCAGTGAGACTCGTGCTGCTTCGTTGAGTTGTCTCAGGGTGACCACTGAAGGGTCATTGATCTCGGTTTCCCATGGGCAATCGACGCGAGAGAGGCGTCGTAGCAACCTCCATCGGAGGCATGTTCCTAATGATGCAGTGGCGACGCTTTACACCTTCTTCTTTCCAAGTAATTTCGTCCCCGGCGAGGAAGATGGCGATCGTCGGCGCAGTTCATCCTCAAGCAGCGGTACCATAGAGAGACATGCTTGCGTTTTTGCAACTATCTTACAGGCCCCCTGTGAAAAATATAGGAACTTGTTTGTAATTTTATTTTTTACTGTGTCCCATTGTGTAACTTGTACCACCGCTTTGACTAATGCAACATAGTCTAGATCCTTCGAGACTTTCAAAAAAAAAGGGCTCAGCCAGGATAGGAAACGATCGGCTCAATTGCCTAAGTTTTTATTAGCTGATGCATGCGGAATTGCATATGTCATATGAACCAAAATAGGTGGTGTGCTTGTCCTTGGCGAGGGTGGTCGCTCGACGGCGCGCGGCCATCACCGCGCACGAGGAGCTCAGGAGGAAGTTCGAGGCCAAGGGCTTTGCCACGCCGGATGTGCTTTTCTGGAACGTCAGCATGTCAAAGGCGTCGGTGTCGGTGGTGGCGGCATAGGCCGACGTGGCGCTAGTGAGCGGGTACTCGAAGAACTTGATGGGGTTGTTCCTGGAGAATTCGGTGAGGGTGCCAAGAGTCAAGCTTGCCTCTCCTCTCCAAGATCACGTGATCAATCTGACTTTGACTGGGAGAAACTCAACGGAGGGCAGCGCCAGTTCCGTCCAAAAGCAATCGAAGAAGAAGGTGATCAACACCTTTACTTTTGTGCTTTCAACATGCTCCAAGGTATTTGAGTACTCACTATATCACGGTAGGAATTTTAGGGCACTTTTAAGTGCCTCAAAATGTGTTAAATGTGCTCTCTAAACTTTTAAAGGCGCATAAAAATGTGCTGAATTTACCGGCTACTCGAAAAGTATTATGGGAACTTAACAAAATGTGCGCTTAATTAAGGTATATCTTTGAGGGTACATTTTGGATATGTTTCGAAAAGTTTCAAGGGCACATTTTGTATGTGACATTGAAACTTTTCAAGGAACATTTTGGATGAGGGCAGATCCAAAAGCCCTTAAAAGTTTTGTGGGCACATCCCATATGTGCCACAAAAACTTTTAAGGGCACATCCAAAATGTGCCCTGAAAAGTTTTAAACGAACATTGTTGAATGACACATCGAAAATGTGCCCCAAACAGTTTTAAAGACACATCCAAAATTCAGTTTTTACACATATTGTAGTCCATAAATTACAAATGTTGCAGTACCCAGTTTACAAATGTTGTGGTACCCCGTTTACAAATATTGTAGTACACAGTTTTAAAATGATGTAGTACACAATCATTTATAGTTCACAGTTTACAAATGTTGTATTACACAGTTCAAAATATTGTAGCTCTAGTACACAGTTTACATATAATGTTTACAAATGTTCTATCTTACATCATCAGAGTTTAAATGCTATATGTTGAAGTAATAGGTTATACATTTCCATATGAAATACTCAAGAAGGCTCAACAGTGCTCAAGCAATAGTTGAAATGTTTAGTTCACATTCAGCGTTACTATTTTTTCCTTTACATCTACTTCTAGATTTTTTTGAATAAACGGGTTATACATCTCCATATGAAAGACCAGTATTAGTTGAAGCAACATGTCATGTAAAGAATCACGTTATACAACTACATATAAAAGAGTCATGCATACCTGTAGATGCCACACATCCTATTCAAAATATGTATTCTTCATTTTCCTCTTTTTATGTTCCTTGACATCTTGACACGTCTCAAACGTATCTATGATTTCTTATGTTCCATGCTAGTTTTATGCCAATACTCACATGTTTTATACGCACTTTACATCATTATTACGCATTTTCCGGCACTAACCTATTGACAAGATGCCGAAGCGCCAGTTCCTGTTTTTTGCTGTTTTTGGTTTCAGAAATCCTGCAAAGGAAATATTCTCGGAATTGGATGAAATCAACGCCCAGGGTCTTATTTTTCCACGGAGCTTCCAGAAAACCGAAGGGGATACGAAGTGGGGCCACGAGGGGCCGACACCACAAGGCGGCGCGGCCAAGGGGGGGCCCGCGCCGCCCTATGGTGTGGGGCCCCCGTGCCTCCTCCGACTCTGCCCTTCCGCCTATTTATTCCCTCCGTCGCGAAAACCCTATTACCGAGAGCCACGATACGGAAAAAGTTCCAGAGACGCCGCCGCCGCCAATCCAATCTCGGGGGATTCAGGAGATCGCCTCCGGCACCCTGCCGGAGAGGGGAATTGATATGTCCATTTTGCATCACTATTTTATATCATAATCTACTGTTATTCATTGATATATTTCATATTTAGAGATGATACTTATGTTATTTCATCTATTTTGCATGTTTCATGATTATTGGGGAATCGCGCACCGGAGTCAGGATTCTGCTGGAAAAAGCACCGTCAGAATGCAATATTTGGGAAGATCAACAATTGACGGAAATTACACGGAAAGTCTTATTTTTCTAGAAGACGGAGATAGCCAAAAGGAGGAGCCGAGGAGGGCCGCCATGGGCCCCCCCATAGGCCGGCGCGGGCCCAGGCCTGGCCACGCCGCCTTGTGGGGAGGGGGCCCACAGCCCCCTCTGGCCTCCTCTCCTTCACGTACTTCTTCGCCCTGAAAACCTAAGCTCCGGGGAATAGTCGCGAAGAGTCACAGCCGCCTCAAAGGGGCAGAAAACACCAGAGAAAAAAGAGCTCTCCGGCAGGATGAAATCTGCCGGGGAAATTCCCTCCCGGAGGGGGAAATCGACGCCATCGTCACCGCCATCGAGCTGGACATCATTGGGATCATCATCACCATCATCTCCATCATCATCACTGCCATCTCCACCGCTGCACCTCGTCACCGCTGTAACAATTAGGGTTGAATCTTGATTGTTTGATAGGGGAAACTCTCCCGGTATTGATTACTACTTGTTATTGATGCTATTGAGTGAAACCATTAAACCAAGGTTTATGTTCAGATTGTTATTCATCATCATATCACCTCTGATCATGTTCCATATGATGTCTCGTTAGTAGTTCGTTTAGTTCTTGAGGACATGGGTGAAGTCTAAATGTTAGTAGTGAATTATGTTGGGTAATATTCAATGGTTTGATATTTAAGTTATGGTGTTATTCTTCTAGTGGTGTCATGTGAACGTCGACTACATGATACTTCACCTTTATGGGTCTAGGGGAATACATCTTGTATTCGTTTGCTAATTGTGGGGTTGCCAGAGTGACAGCAACCTGAACCCCCGTTGGTAAATCGATGCAGGAGGGATAGCAGGATCTCAGAGTTTAAGGTTGTGGTTAGATTTATCTTAATTACTTTCTTGTAGTTGCGGATGCTTGCAAGAGGTATAATCACAAGTATGTATTAGTCCTAGGAAGGGCGGTGCATTAGCATAGGTTCACCCACATAACACTTATCAAAACAATGAAGATTAATCAGCTATATGAAGAGAAAGCACTAGACTAAATTCCCGTGTGTCCTCAAGAACGTTTGGTCATTATAAGTAAACAAACCGGCTTGTCCTTTGTGCTAAAAAGGATTGGGCCACTCGCTGCAATTATTTCTCTCGCATTTTACTTACTCGTACTTTATTTATCTGCTATATCAAAACCCCTTGAATACTTTTCTGTGAGCATTTATAGTGAATCCTTCATCGAAACTGCTTGTCAACACCTTCTGCTCCTCGTTGGGTTCGACACTCTTATTTATCGAAAGTACTACGATACACCCCTATACTTGTGGGTCATCAAGACTATTTTCTGGCGCCGTTGCCGGGGAGTGAAGCGCTATTGGTAAGTGGAATTGGTAAGGGAAACTTTTACTGTATGTGCTGATTTTATTTCTGCCTGTTGCTATAATTCATTATGGAGAGATCTTCTCTTGAATTTCTATTTGGAAAATCTACTACTACTGCAAAGGTAGTGGATGAGGCGCCAGGTGAGAAAGAGGTTCCATACAAAATACCTATGAAGATTATTGAACGTGTTGTGGATAACCGCTATGAAGGGGATGGAACTGTCCATCCTGGAGATCATTTACTGTTTTTACATGAGTTATGCGGTTTATTCAAGTGTGCAGGTATTGCTATGGATGAAGTTAGGAAGAAACTATTCTCTATATCGCTGTCTGGTAAAGCGGCGCATTGGTATAAATTACTGAAGAATGGGGATTCTCTTGATTGGAAGGATATTGTGCCTCTATTTTATTCTAAATTCTATCCTCCAAGTGAAATTCACAAAGACCGGAACCGCATATATAATTTCTGGCCTCATGATGGAGAGAGTATTGCTCAAGCATGGGGGAGATTGAAGTCTTTAATGCTCAAATGCCCCATTCATGAGCTTCCTGGTAATATCATCATTGATAATTTCTATGCAAGACTTTCTTTTCAAGACAAGACCTTGCTGGATACTTCTTGTTCTGGATCATTTACACGCAACAAAGAAGAGTTTAAAAGGGACCTTCTTGATCGGATTTAGGAGAATACTGAAGGATGGGAGAACGACAAAGATAGAGAGTCAGGTATAAATTATGATTATGAATGCATTGAAACTTTTATGGATACTGATAAATTTCGTAATATGAGTGCTATTTATGGTCTTGATTCTTAAGTCGTTGCAAATTTTTATAAAGCCTTTGCCTCTCATTTTGAATTGCCTAGGAAGAATTTTGATAAGTATCATGAACCGTATAAAGATAAAATTGATTC
Organism: Lolium perenne; assembly: GCF_019359855.2. Taxonomy (NCBI): domain Eukaryota; kingdom Viridiplantae; phylum Streptophyta; class Magnoliopsida; order Poales; family Poaceae; genus Lolium; species Lolium perenne. The sequence goes on from NC_067248.2 coordinate 254,037,348, forward strand.
ATCTATAAATAAATGTGTTGTAATTGAAACTGTTGATCATATTCTTCCTGAAGCTTATATTGAAAAAACTCCTTTCCCTGCTAAAATGAAGGAGTATTCTGTTATAAATAGTGCGGTTAATAAAAGTGCAAAGAAACCTATAGAACCTGAAGAGCAAATAAAGGTTGAACATGCTATTGCAATAGTTAAAGATCTTGTGACTGAAAATGTAGAAGATGGTCATATTATTTTCTGTGAAGATGCTTCTAATATTGTTTCACATCCTAATAAGTCTAGGAAAACCAGTGTTCCTATGCTCTCTGTTAGAATTGGTGATCATTGTTATTATGGTTTATGCGATATTGGTGCAAGTATTAGTGCTATTCCTTATGAGCTTTACACGGAGATCATGCATGAAATTGGTTCTTGTGAACTTGAAGATATTGATGTGGTTATTCGGCTAGCTAATAGAGAAAATATTTCTCCTATTGGTATTGTTCGAGATGTGGAAGTTCTATGTGGTAAGATTAAATATCCTGCTGACTTTTTAGTACTTGGTTCTGCTGCTAGTAAGTCTTGTCCTATTATTTTTGGTAGGCCTTTTCTAAATACTTGTGGAGCTGTTATAGATTGCAAGAAGGAGAAAATTGTGACTAAATTTGCTGGAGAATCTTATGAGTTTAATTTCTCTAAATTTTCCAAAACTCCTTATAAAGCTAATTTGCCTAATAATGATTTTAGAGTTGAACAGTGTGCATCTATTGCTCTTGCTCCTAATAATCCTTTGCAGCAACATTTGGAGGATAGTGAGAGTGAAGTCTTTAGGGAAGAAAGGAATGAGCTTGATGAAATTTTCCTTCGTCAACCTATTCTTAAGAATGATTTACCGGTTGAAGATCTAGGTACAACACCACCACCAACGGAAGATCATGTTTTTGATTTAAAACCATTGCCTGATAATCTTAAATATGCTCATATTGATGATAATAAAATATATCCTGTTATTATTAGTTCTAAGCTTTCAGAGTTTGAGGAAGAAAGGTTATTGGAAATATTGAAGAAACACCGAGGAGCTATTGGCTACACTCTTGATGACTTGAAGGGGATTTCTCCTTCTATTTGCCAACATGCTATCAACATGGAAGATGATGCAAAGCCTGTTGTTGAGCATCAGCGTCGTCTAATTCCTAAGATGAAGGATGTGGTAAGAAATGAGGTATTAAAACTTCTTGAAGCTGGTATTATATATCCTATTGCTGATAGTAGATGGGTTAGTCCTGTGCATTGTGTTCCTAAGAACGGAGGAATAACTGTTGTGCCTAATGATAATGATGAGTGATACGTCTCCAACGTATCTATAATTTCTTATGTTTCATGCTACTTTTATGATGATACACACATGTTTTATACACACTTTATGTCATTATTATGCATTTTCCGGAACTAACCTATTGACAAGATGCCGAAGTGCCAGTTCCTGTTTTCTGCTGTTTTTGGTTTCAGAAATCCTAGTAAGGAAATATTCTCAGAATTGGACGAAATCAAGGCCCACGATCTTATAATTCCACAAAGCTTCCAGAACACCGAAGAGGGACAAGAGGGGAGGCCCAGGGCCCCCACACATGGTGGCGGCGCGGCCAGAGGGGGGGCGCGCCCCCCTGCTGTGTGGGTCCCCCGTGGCCCTTCCGACTCCGACTCTTCGCCTATATAAGTCGTCGTGACCTAAAAACTTCGGGGGAATAAGCCACGATACGAGAAACCTTCCAGAGCCGCCGCCATCGCGAAGCCAAGATTCGGGGGACAGAAGTCTCTGTTCCGGCACGCCGCCGGGACGGGGAAGTGACCCCGGAAGGCATCTCCATCGACACCACCGCCATCTTCATCAACGTTGCTGTCTCCTATGATGAGGAGGGAGTAGTTCTCCCCCGAGGCTGAGGGCTCCACCGTAGCTATGTGGTTCATCTCTCTCTTTGTGATCTAGTTGAATATCATCTATGTGCTACTCTAGTGATGTTATTAAAGTAGTCTATTCCTCCTCCATGATGTAACGTTGACAGTGTGTGCATCATGTAGTACTTGGTATAAGCTATGATTGTGATCTCTTGTAGATTATGGAGTTAATTATTACTATGATAGTATTGATGTGATCTATTCCCCCTTGCATAGCCTGATGTTGACAGTGTGCATGCTATGTTAGTACTCGGTATAATTGCAATGGTCTATCATGCACTCTAAGGTTACTTAAATATGAACATCGGATGTTGTGGAGCTTGTTAACTCCGGCATTGAGGTGCTCTTGTAGCCCTACACAATGAATGGTGTTTGTCATCCAACAAGAGAGTGTAGAGTAGTTTCATTTATGTGATCAATGTTGAGAGTGTCCACTAGTGAAAGTAGGATCCCTAGGCCTTGTTTCCGAATATCGAAACTCCGTTTATTTACTGTTCTATTGCATGTTTACTTGCTGCCATATTTTATTCAGATTGCTATTACCACTCATATTCATCCATATTACTTGTATTTCACTATCTCTTCGCCGAACTAGTGCACCTATACATCTGACAAGTGTATTAGGTGTGTTGGGGACACAAGAGACTTCTTGTATCGTGATTGCAGGGTTGCTTGAGAGGGATATCTTTGACCTCTACCTCCCTGAGTTCGATAAACCTTGGGTGATTCACTTAAGGGAAACTTGCTGCTGTTCTACAAACCTCTGCTCTTGGAGGCCCAACACTGTCTACAGGAATAGAAGTGTGCGTAGACATCAATGAGCTCATCCCTCAAAGAGTAGTTGTAGGGTATAGAATGTGCATTGATTATCGGAAAGTTAATAAAGTTACTAAGAAAGATCATTACCCTTTACCTTTTATTGATCAAATGTTTGAAAGGTTGTCTAAAAATACTCATTTTTGCTTTCTTGATGGTTATTCTGGGTTTTCACAAATTGCTGTTAAAACTAAAGATCAAGAGAAAACCACTTTCACTTGTCCCTATGGAAATTATGCTTATAGGCGTATGCCTTTTGGTTTATGTAATGCTCCTGCTACTTTTCAAAGATGCATGTCTGCTATTTTTCATGGCTTTTGTGAGAAAATTGTAGAGGTATTCATGGATGATTTTTCTGTCTATGGGAATTCTTTTGACAGTTGCTTGCGAAACCTTGATAAAGTTTTGCAGAGATGTGAAGAAACTAACCTTGTTCTTAATTGGGAGAAATGCCACTTTATGGTTAATGAAGGAATTGTATTGGGACATAAAATTTCCGAGAGAGGTATTGAAATTGATAGAGCTAAAGTGGAAGCAATTGAGAAGATGCCCTATCCTAGGGATGTTAAAGGTATTCGTAGTGTTCTTGGTCATGCTGGGTTTTATAGGAGATTTATTAAATATTTCTCTAAGATTTCAAAGCCTCTTACTAATCTTCTTCAAAAAGATGTACCTTTTGTTTTTGATGATGATTGTAAGGAAGCTTTTGAAACTCTAAAGAAAGCCTTGACAACTGCTCCTGTAGTTGAACCTCCTGATTGGAATTTACCTTTTGAGATTATGTGTGATGCTAGTGATTTTGCTGTAGGTGCTGTCCTTGGACAGCGAATAGATCAAAAATTGAATGTTATTCATTATGCTAGTAAAACTCTTGATGCTGCTGAATGAAATATGGCAGCGAGTAAACATGCAACGGAATAGTAAACAAACGGAGATTCGATGTTTGGAAACAAGGTCTAGGGATCCTAATTTCACTAGTGGACACTCTCAATATTGATCACATAATAAAACCACTCTACACTCCCTTGTTGGATGATGAACACCACTAATTGTGTAGGGCTACAAGAGCACCTCAATGCCGGAGTTAACAAGCTCCACAACATTCGATATTCATATTTAAATAACCTTAGAGTGCATGATAGATCAACACAATTATACCGAGTACTAACATAGCATGCACACCGTCACCGACAGACTATGAAAGGGGGAATAAATTGCATCAATACCATCATAGTAATAGTTAACTTCATAATCTACAAGAGATCACAATCATAGCATATACCAAGTACTTCATGATGCACACACTGTCAACATTACATCATGGAGGAGGAATAGACTACTTTAATAACATCACTAGAGTAGCACATAGATGATATTCAACTAGATCACAAAGAGAGAGAGATGAACCACATAGCTACAGCGGAGCCCTCAGCCCCAGGGGTGAATTACTCCCTCCTCATCATGGGAGCAGCCATGGCGGTGAAGATGGCGGTGGAGACGGCTTCCGGGGGCAATTCCCCGTCCCGGCAGGGTGCCGGAACAGAGACTTCTGTCCCCCGAATTGGAGTTTCGCGATGGCGGCGGCTCTGGAAGGTTTTCTCGGGTTTTGTCAATCGGTGTCGAAGTTTTAGGTCTGGACGGCTTAAATAGGCGAAGAGGCGGAGTCGGAGGGGCCACGGGGGGCCCACACAGTAGGGGGCGCGCCCCCCTGGTGGCCGTGCTGCCATGTTGTGTGGGGCCTCCCTGGCTCCCCTCTGGCCCCTCTTCGGTGTTCTGGAAGCTTCGTGGAATTATAAGATCGTGGGCCTTGATTTCGTCCAATTCCGAGAATATTTCCTTACTAGGATTTCTGAAACCAAAAACAGCAGAAAACAGCAACTGGCACTTCGGCATCTCGTCAATAGGTTAGTTCCGGAAAACGCATCAAAACGATATAAAGTGTGAACAAAACATGTAGGTATTGTCATAAAACAAGCATGGAACATAAGAAATTATCAATACGTTGGAGACGTATCAGCATCCCCAAGCTTAGTTCCTACTCGTCCCGAGTAGGTAAACGATAACAAAGATAATTTCTGAAGTGACATGCTACCAACATAATCTTAATCATACTATTGCAAAGTATATGAGATGAATGCAGCGATTCAAAGCAATGGTAAAGACAATGATTAAACAATTGAATCATATAGCAAAGACTTTTCATGAATAGTACTTTCAAGACAAGCATCAATAAGTCTTGCATAAGAGTTAACTCATAAAGCAATAGATTCTAAATAAAGGCATTGAAGCAACACAAAGGAAGATTAAGTTTCAGCGGTTGCTTTCAACTTGTAACATGTATATCTCATGGATAATTGTCAACACAGAGTAATATGATGAATGCAATTAAGCAAGTATGTAAGAATCAATGCACAGTTAACACAAGTGTTTGCTTCTAAGATAGAAAGAAGTAGGTGAACTGACTCAACATAAAAGTAGAAGAAAGGCCCTTCGACGAGGGAAGCATGGATTGCTATATTTGTGCTAGAGCTTTTATTTTGAAATCAAGAAACAAATTTGTCAACGGTAGTAATAAAGCATATGCATTATGTAAATTATATCCTACAAGTTGCAAGCCTCATGCATAGATTACCAATAGTGCCCGCACCTCGTCCTAATTAGCTTGGATTTACATGGATTATCATAGCATAGCATATGTTTTAACCAAGTGTCACAAAGGGGTACCTCTATGCCGCCTGTACAAAGGTCTAAGGAGAAAGCTCGCATTGGATTTCTCGCTTTTGATTATTCTCAACTTAGACATCCATACCGGGACAACATAGGCAACAGATAATGGACTCCTCTTTAATGCATAAGCATTCAACAACAGATAGTAGTCTCATTAGAGATTGAGGTTTGTTGTCCAAACTGAAACTTCCACCATGGATCATGGCTTTAGTTAGCGGCCCAATGTTCTTCTCTAACAATATGCATACTCAAACCATTTGATCATGATAAATCACCCTTACTTCAGACAAGATGAACATGCATAGCAACTCACATGATATTCAACAAAGAAATAGTTGATGGCGTCCCCAGGAACATGGTTATCGCTCAACAAGCAACTTAATAAGAAATAAGATACATAAGTACATATTCAATAGCACAATAGTTTTTAGGCTATTTGTCCCATGAGCTATATATTGCAAAGACAAAGAATGGAAATTTAAAGGTAGCACTCAAGCAATTTACTTTGGAATGGCGGAGAAATACCATGTAGTAGGTAGGTATGGTGGACACAAATGGCATAGTGTTTGGCTCAAGGATTTGGATGCACGAGAAGTATTCCCTCTCAATACAAGGCTTAGGCTAGCAAGGCTATTTGAAACAAACACAAGTATGAACCGGTACAGCAAAACTCACATAAAAGACATATTGCAAGCATTATAAGACTCTACACCGTCTTCCTTGTTGTTCGACCCTTACTAGAAAATATCTAGACCTTAGAGAGACCAATTATGCAAACCAAATTTTAGCAAGCTCTATGTATTTCTTCACTAATAGGTGCAAAGTATATGATGAAAGAGCTTAATCATGAGCACAACAATTGCCAAGTATCACATTGTTCAAGACATTATACCATTTACTACATGTAGCATTTCCCGTTTCCAACCATATAACAGTGAACGAAGCAGTTTCAACCTTCGCCATGAACATTAAAAGTAAAGCTAAGAACACATGTGTTCATATGAACCAGCGGAGCGTGTCTCTCTCCCACACAAGGATTTATTCAGAGAATGAAAATAACAAAAACGAAAATAAAACACACAGACGCTCCAAGTAAAGTACATAAGATGTGACGGAATAAAAATATAGTTTCAAGAGAAGAAACCTGATAATTTGTTGATGAAGAAGGGGATGCCTTGGGCATCCCCAACCTTAGACGCTTGAGTCTTCTTGAAATATGCAGGGATGAACCACCGGGGCATCCCCAAGCTTAGAGCTTTCACTCTCCTTGATCATATTGTATCATCCTCCTCTCTTGATCCTTGAAAACTTCCTCCACACCAAACTCAAAACAACTCATTAGAGGGTTAGTGCATAATCAAATATTCACATATTCAGAGGTGACACAATCATTCTTAACATTTCTGGACATTGCACAAAGCTAATGAAAGTTAATGGAATAAAGAAATCCATCAAACATAGCAAAACAGGCAATGCGAAATAAAAGGCAGAATCTGTCAAAACAGAACAGTACGTAAAGACGTATTTTTCTGGGGCACTAAACTTGCTCAGATGAAAATGCTCAAATTTAATGAAAGTTGCGTACATATCTGAGGATCACGCACGTAAATTGGAATAATTTTCTGAGTTACCTACAGACGGGGCGACTCAAATTCGTGACAGTAAGAAATATGTTACTGCGCAGCAATCCAAATCTAGTATCAGCTCTACTATCAAAGACTTTACTTGGCACAACAATACAATAAAACAAAGATAAGGAGAGGTTTCTACAGTAATAACAACTTCCAAGAATCAAATATAAAATAAAAGTGCTGTAGTAAAATAAACACATGGGTTATCTCCCAAGAAGTGCTTTCTTTATAGCCATTAAGATGGGCTCAGTAATTTCAATGATGCACTCCCAAGAAATAAGAGTTGAAGCAAAAGAGAGCATCAAGAAGCAAATTAAAAACACATTTAAGTCTAACCCACTTCCCATGCAAAGGAATCTTGTACACAAATGAATTCATGAAGAACAAAGTGACAAGCATAGGAAGATAAAACACGAGTAACTTCAAGATTCTCAACATAAAGAGGGGAAACTTAATATTATTAAGATGCATATAACCATGTTTCCCTCTCTCATAATAACTTTCAGTAGCCTCATTGATGAAATCCACAATATACCCATCACTTAAAATATTCTTATCATGGTTCATATGCATAGAAGTATCATTAATTTTGGCATAAGAAGAGTTCTTCTCATTAATAGTAATTGGAGAAAGATTATTATCAAGAATTTGAACATGGTAAACAAGTTGCATATTAAGGGAATTGTTTTTGGCAATCCAATCATAACTATGACAAGTTTCATAAGGATAGTTATAACCTATATCATAGCATTCTTTATAATAATCATCAAAGGTCGGAGGCATAGTGTCATCATAAGAAATATAGTAGTTATCTTTCACAGTAAGTTCATCTGTGACCATACCATCATTGTTGCAAGAAAGAGATGTATCAAACATGTAATGATCAGTAGCAAAAGGATTTTCAAACACCTCATCCCCAAGCTTAGAGCTTTCTATATCATTATGGGAGGAAGCATGGATAGTACTGATATTATGGCAATTATTATCATCATCATTTTCAGAATTAGTTTCCCAGAGATTTGCAATATCAAAAGTAGTGTGCTCTTTCAAATCATGATCACTAATGTATGTAAAGAGCATAGGAAGATCATCGTATTCAGATTCATTATCATAATAGTCATTAGGAGCAACATACTTACGGTTACCTATTGTTATCTCATTCATGCGGGGATATGCCGTTACCTCTTTCTCTTTATTTCCCTTCTTCTTCTTTGTTCCCTTCTTCTTCGCTCCCTTCTTCTTTTTATTCTTCTCTTCCTTCTCCTCGTTCCCTTCTTTAGGAGGAAGAGGCTTGAAGGGAGGCTTCTCCACATAACCTAATTCATTTCTAGAAACAATAGAAGAAACTTGGGAGGATTCCTCCTTTTCATTAATAAGTTCAAAACACACAACGGTCCTATTATATTTTGGCAAGGTGTCATCTTCTAAAATATTTTGTATGTAAGTATTTGTATGGCAATTATTAATGCAATAAGAAAAACACCCATGCAGGACATCATCAATATCAAGATCACTCATATGTAGCAAAGAGAATTTTCTTGATAACTCTTCACACCACAAAAATAAAGTAAGTTCATCATGCTGATTGGGAGTAATTTCATCATCACAATACAAATTTGCAGCACTCATGGGGTTCGAATTATCATTGGAGGAGCATTGAAAATTAAAATGACCCGCTCTATGGCAAAGTTCACAAATAAAAGGATAGATGGCACAAACTTTTTTACCAAGATCATCTAGAGCCCTAGACCACTTTCTAGTTTTTTCATTCATATGATGGATACAATATTCATCTTCGATTTGATTAATTCCACAGGGTCTATGCATTCCACAAAAATTAACATGCTTATAGGAAATAGCATTCTCAGGAGTTTGAGCATGTTCATTGCAATCATTAACAACAATTCCATTTTCCATGCAAGTGTCTTTAAAAGGTTCATGATACTTATCAAAATTCTTCCTAGGTAATTCAAAATGAGAGGCAAAAGCTTTATAAAGATTTGCAGCAACTTGAGAGTCAAGACCATAAGTAGCACTCGTATTTCGAAATTTATCAGTATCCATAAAGGTTTCAATGCATTCATAATCATAATTTATACCTGACTCTCTACCTGTGTTGTTCTCCCAATCATCAGCGTTCTTCTCAATCCGATCAAGAAGGTCCCTTTTAAAATCTTCTTTGTTTTGCGTGAAAAGAAAGTCTTGCATAGAAATTATCAATGATGATATTACCAGGAAGCTCATGAATGGGGCATTTGAGCATTAAAGACTTCAATCTTCCCCATGCTTGGGAAATACTCTCTCCATCACGAGGATAAAAGTTATAAATGTAATTCCTATCAATATGCACTTCATGAGGAGGATAAAATTTAGAATAAAAGAGAGATACAATTTCCTCCCAACCAAGAGAATGACTATTCTTCAGCAATTTATACCAATGCGCCGCTTTACCAGACAGCGAAATAGAGAATAGTTTCTTCCTCACTTCATCCATAGAGATACCTGCACAATTGAATAACCCGCATAATTCATGCAAAAATAGTAAATGATCTCCAGGATGGACAGTTCCATCCCCTTCATAACGGTTATCCATAACACGTTCAATAATTTTCATGGGTATCTTGAAAGCAGTACTTGCAGTAGGTGGATTTAAAATATCACAAGCATCATTAGAGTTATCGCATATTGGAGACAAAGCATTATCAGGGCAAAATATTTCTTCCAAAGCTGAGGAGCAAAAAAGATTATTTTTATATAAACTAGCTTCCCCAAGCTTAGACTTCTCCACAGCATTAGCAGTAATTGCGTTCATACTAATAACATTGCTACTAGCATGCAAATAAGGTTCCATAGGTTTTTTTAATTTTTGCATCACACAATTCATGTCCTAACTCAGGAAATAGATTAAAAAGCTCACTAAATTTTTTGTTGTTTTCCATTATGCCTAAATAGTGAAAATAAAAACAAGAAACGAAAAGATGCAATTGCAGGATCTAAAGGAAATAGCTTCGAGCACTCACACACCGACAACAGTGCTAGGAAATAGCTTAGTAGTCGAAGGATGTGAATACCTTTTACCTTACCTCCCCGGCAACGGCGCCAGAAAATAGCTTGATGTCTACGCACGCTTCTATTCCTATAGACAGTGTTGGGCCTCCAAGAGCAGAGGTTTGTAGAACAGCAGCAAGTTTTCCCTTAAGTGGATCACCCAAGGTTTATCGAACTCAGGGAGGAAGAGGTCAAAGATATCCCTCTCAAGCAACCCTGCAATCACGATACAAGAAGTCTCTTGTGTCCCCAACACACCTAATACGCTTGTCAGATGTATAGGTGCACTAGTTCGGCGAAGAGATAGTGAAATACAAGTAATATGGATGGATATGAGTAGCAATAGCAATCTGAATGAAATATGGCAGCGAGTAAACAAGCAACAGAACAGTAAACAAACGGAGATTCGATGTTTGGAAACAAGGCCTAGGGATCCTACTTTCACTAGTGGACACTCTCAATATTGATCACATAATTGTTGATCGCCAAAACCCACCGGCGGGCAGCGGCCTGTCAACACGGTAGAGCCGGGAAGAGCCTAGAGCTGCGGCTGGCTGAGACCCCTCCGAGCGACGGCCCGCAATGCTCTTCTGGTCACACGCGGCGATGCGAAGTGCAAGGGCGTGCCACCTGACCTATACCTGGTCAGGAAGGTGATGGGGATGCCTCGCTTAGTTCCTGCATGGCATACACGTAAACATTAAATCAGAGCCTCGATCGGCTCTCAGGTTATCCTGTGAATTGGCTCAAAGAGCCGATCCACCCATGATCCGTACGGGGTGCACGAATACTTGGTGATCCTGCTTGATCAAGATAAAGCTAATGAGATCTACGACGATTTAGGGTTTTCACCGCATAATCGGATCATCCTACTCCAGGTTGGGCCTCGCGGCCACGCACGGTGCTCGTAAGCCGATCCTAAACAAGGCCACACAACCAACGTGACGTTGATCATCGGAACATCCTGTTTAGGACTTGCGAACGCCACCCTACGTGCCGCTGGATCCTCCCCCCCTTCGTAAGGCCTAACTATTGCAGATATTAAACTAATCCTTGCAGAGCAAGGAGCAATCGTAACAGATCAGATCTACTAGATGATGAACAAGCAGGGTGCCGCCCCCACGCCTGAGATAGGCGTGAGGGCGGCTAGACATGCGAGGGTTGCACTACGTAAGCATGTTTATACGAAGAGCTATGCTAACCCTAACACATCTATGATAACTACGTTGCCCGCCATCAAAGACGCTTCAGTACGGGCAACGCATGGACAACGTGGGGCTTGTGCTGCCTAGATCGCAAGATGCGATCTAGGCAGCATGTCGCTTACCTGATTGAAACCCTCGAGACGAAGGAGTTGGCGATGCGCCGAGATTGGTTTGTTTTTGGGGGTGAACGTTGTGTTGTTGTTTATTCCATAAACCCTAGATACATATTTATAGTCCGGCGGACTTTCTAATTCGGACGTGCACCTAACCGTGCACGGGTAAAACTCTAACTTCTAACTTAAGACACGATCTAATAAATTACAGATAAACGGGCAATCTAGCCCAACTTTGCATATAAGGCCGATCTTCGTATTCTCTCCATATATAACCTTCAAGCTTATCTTGATCGTGGCCCACCTCCGACGTGGTCAAATTCTGGTGATAACACATGCCCCCCTGGTTTTGGAAATGACATTTCCAAAATCATTATGCTTTGTCCGTCGGGTCATGTCGTGGCAGAGCAGAACCATTGCAGTATTTTTCGTCATGATGCCCTGTCTTCTCGACTGCTTCGCGTGATTTGACCGTTGTATTTGGGCACTGCCTCCTCGAAAACTGCTGTGGCATTGAATTTTTTACCGTAGCCCCCTTTTATTTAACCGCTCTGAGCAATTCGCCACTTCACCATCCTGCTCTGTTCTGGCCATCGGCACCAAAAAACCCCAATCTCCCACAGCCATGTCTTCCTCTTCTTCCTCTTCGTCGTCGGCCTTCCACGACTCCTCCTCCGAGTTTTCCTACGGGTCCTCCTCCTCCCGCGAGACGCCGCCGGACATCCGCGCCCCAGAAGCATGGGACCTGGAAGACCACGCCTCCTCGGTTTGGTCCGAAGACGACCAGTCCCTGACCAGCGGGGACGAAGACCTTCAGCTCCTTGCCGTCGGGGAACTGAAGTCGGAGAGCGAGGACGATCAGTTCCCCTGGGACGGCTGCCCCACCTCTGAAGAAGAGGAAGAGGAAGACGACGATGACGACGACGACTCCCTCGAGGGCTACCCGCCAGCGAAGCGCCTCCGCATGTGGTGGGACGACGACAGCAGCGACGATGAAGATGAAGATGAAGCTCCCGTAGAGGGCTATGGGAGCAGCGATGAGGAAACCATCGGCAGCAGTGCCGATGAGAGTTCCGAGGATGACGACGAAGGAAGCGACGGCCCATAGATTAGGATCTACTAGTGTAGGCCTAGTAGGAGTAGATTGGTCAATAGACCCTTCTTTTGTTCTTCCTTCCTAAGAAATCGGCTCTTTCTCTGTAAGAAATCCTCTTATCAATGAAGAAAACCCTTTAATTAATTTTGCTCCCTTGCCGATTGTCGAATGGAGTCGCCGTACAGGGAGCCGATAGCAGAACATCGGCTCATGTCGCTGCCTGAGGCCAAGCTGTTGTATAAACTTATTTCGCTAAAGTCGATATCAGCGTATCGGCTTTGTTTTCTGAAGTCGATGTCCGCGCATCGGCTGTACTTGCATACTGTTAATCTCCATATGTCTTCTCAAGTCGATGTCTGTGCATCGGCTGTGATTTTCTTACTATTTATGATTTCTTTTACTGGCCGATTCTGAAATCGGCCCCCACATCTTACTGTCCATCATCCCACATGCTTGGGAAATATTTCTTGAGGTGTTGACCATTTACAGCCACTGGAAATTTTTCGCCGCTCAACTCTTCCAGCATGTATGCATTACCCTTCAAGGCCTGGACAACTTTGTACGGACCGTGCCAATTAGGAGACCATTTGCCATATGCCTTATCCCTGGTTCCCAAGGGTAACACAGCTTCCCACACAAGATCACCAACTTGGAACTCCTTTGGCCTAACCTTTTTGTTGTAAGCACGAGCCACCCTGGCTTTGTTCTCCTTAATCTTCTCCAATGACCAAAGCCTGAGTTCTGTTGCGTCTTCAATAGGGTCGCTCAGCAAAGCTGCAGATTCTTCAGTGTCGAGATCATTCTGAAACGTGACACGTCTTGATCCAGCCGTAATTTCCCAAGGCAATACAGCTTCCTGTCCATAGACAAGCTGGTACGGCGAAGTCTTTATGGCTCCATGGCACGACATGCGGTAGGCCCATAGTGCTTCTGATAACTTCTCATGCCAATCCCGAGGGTTCTCGTCGATTTTTCTCTTGATCAACTTGATCGAGACTACGATTGGACGCCTCAGCCTGCCCGTTAGCTTGAGCATAGTACGGGGATGATCGGATCAATTTAACCCCTAAGTCATCACAGAACTTCCTGAATTCTTTAGAAGTAAAGACCGAACCCCCATCGGTCGTGATAGTTTGGGGAATCCCAAATCTATGAATGACGTGTTCTTTCACAAATTTGATCACATCTTCTGATTTCACCTTTTTCATAGGGACGGCTTCCACCCACTTAGTGAAGTAATCTGTGATAACCAAAATCCATTCATGTTTTTTCCACACGGCGCGGATGGATTTTGCCGATCATATCCATGCCCCACCCCCGAAACGGCCAAGGTTTGATGATTGGGTTCATCGCTGATGCTGGCACCATCTGAATCTTTCCAAACATCTGACACGCTTGGCACCCCTTGTAATAATTGAAGCAATCTTCAAGCATAGTGGGCCAATAAAACCCTGATCGCCTGATCAACCACTTCATCTTATGAGCCGGCGATGCGTTCCACGGGCGCCTTCATGCACCTCATGTAAAAGCCGATTAGATTCGATCGGTCCTAGGCACTTGAGTAGCAACCCCTCCAATGTCCTGTAAAACATGTCGTCTCCTATAAGGACATACTTCATGGCTTTGTATCTAACCCGTTTCGGTGCCCCCCGAGCCGAATCTTTTAAATAATCGAAGATCTCGGCTCTCCAATCATTCTGTTCCAGGAATTGTATCTGAACTTCCTGTCCGTCGGCTATGTCTATGTAGCCTGACGCCATTTGTGCGAGATTGTTGGCATCGGTATTCTGGGATCTGGGGATCCAATTAAAGTTGATGTACCGAAACTGTGTCATCAACTCACGGCATTCCATCCAATATGGGAAAAGCGATTCACTTTCGCAATTATATTCATCCGTGAGCTGGTTAATCACCAACTTTGAGTCTCCAAAGAGCTCTACAGCTTCCGCTCCAGCTTCCAATAACAATTCCATTCCCTTGCGTATTGCCTCATATTCTGCTACGTTGTTGGTGCAAGGGGTAGATAATCTGATGGAGAAGGAGTATTCTGCTCCCCGAGGCGACACAAGCAGAATGCCGATGCCACAACCACCATCACAAACCGATCCATCGAAGAACATAGCCCATGCTCGTATAGATAGTGCTGCTATATTGGTGCGATTCGTTCAGCGATGAGATCGGCCAACGCTTGGCCCTTGATCGCCCTCGCCGGCTGGTACCGGAGATCAAATTACGACAGCGCCAACATCCACTTACCGAGTCGGCCTTTCAAAACAGGAGCCGACAACATGTGCTTGACAACGTCCGATTCTGAGATGACGATGATTTCTGCCGTCAGAAGGATGTGATGAAGCTTGGTGCAAGTAAAGAACAGGCAGAGGCAAAGTTTCTCGACCTCAGGATATCTTGTCTCCGCGTCCAGCATCCTTCTGCTGAGGTAGAAAACGACTCTCTCAACGCCCTCATAGAGTTGCACCACTACCGAAGCAATGGACGTGTCGACTGCGACAGGTAGATGTAGAATGGCCTGTCTTCTTGGGGCGGAACTAATACGAGCGGTGTTGTCAGATATCGCTTGATTTCATCAAACGCTGTTGCTGTTACGCCCCCGGTGAAACTCGTCGTCAGATTTAGTCTTCACCAACGCCATGAACGGCTCGATTCGTCCTGACAAATTAGAGATGAACCGCCGGACGAAATTGATCTTGCCGATGAGGCATTGGAGCTCCTTTTTCGTGGTGGGCGGCTGCATGGCGCGCACCGCCTCCTGACTTTTCAGGCCGATCTCAATTCCCCGCTCATGAACCAGAAAACCTAGGAATTGACCAGCCGTCACGCCAAAAGCGCACTTCTTCGGATTCATTCTCAGCCCGAATTTCCAAGTTCGTTCTAGGACGCGCCGTAAATCGTCCAAATGCCCTTCCATGGAGACCGATTTGACCACCACGTCGTCGATATAGATCTCCACCAACTTGCCGATCAGATCATGAAATATATAATTCATGGCTCGTTGGTATGTTGCACCAGCATTCTTTAGTCCAAAGGTCATGACCACGTACTCAAACAAGCCTACTGCCCCTGGTACTCTGAATGCGGTCTTGTGTATATCTTCCGGAGCCATGAAAATCTGGTTATAACCGGCGTTGCCGTCCATGAAGCTCAACACCTTGTGGCCAGCAGCAGCGTTTATCAATGTTTCTGCCACGGGCATTGGATATTCGTCCTTTGGGGTGGCTCTGTTAAGATCTCGGAAATCGATGGCCACGCGCCATCGGCCGTCCTTCTTCTCCACCGGAACGATACTGGAAATCCACTCAGCATACCTGCATGGCCTGATGAATCCAGCGGCCAACATTTTCTCGATTTCCTTCTTGACTTCTTCCAGGATCTCGGCCCTCATCG
Source organism: Lolium perenne (assembly GCF_019359855.2). Lineage (NCBI taxonomy): Eukaryota > Viridiplantae > Streptophyta > Magnoliopsida > Poales > Poaceae > Lolium > Lolium perenne. The sequence continues at coordinate 254,053,315 of NC_067248.2, forward strand.
CGTGCTCGCTGTTGGAACGGCCGAAATCCTTTCTTAAGGGGGAGCCGATGCTCAATGATGCTCCTGTCCAACCCAGGCATCTCCGTGTAATCCCATGCAAAGCAATCTGGGTATTCCTTCAACAGGGCTATCATCTGTCCCCTGAGCTGTGGATCTAACTTCTTGCTGATAAAAGTAGGTCGAGGTTTGTCCCCGGGACCGATGTCGACTTCTTCTAGCTCATCAGCTGATGTAAACCCGTACCCCAGCTTTCCGTCACCTGTGAGGTCGACGCCACATACCGGGAGAGCATGTGATACGGATACTACGGGCCGATCGCTAGCATCGGCTTCTACCTTGATCATTACCAAGACGTTTTGGCGGTGTCGGGGCCGATCGCATGGAGCAGCCTCCTCCTTATCTTTGCCACGAAAGCAGTTACCCCCGCCTTTTTCTCCATCCAGGGGGCGTCCCAGTTCTATCATGTTGACGCTGAACGAGTGCCCTGGTTGGCACCTCCCAGGATAAGTACCGTTGGTCCTGTCAACGGTGCGCGACGGTGAATGAGGCGCTCCTGGTGCCGCCGATGTGCACGACAACGGCGGACGGGGCTGGAGTGGCATTTTCCCTCGGTAGGTCCTGAGAGCTGACTCTAATAGAGAGTGCTGATTCTTCATGACCTCCTTGACCATCCGAACGGCGACGTGCTCCAAAGTATTCACGAGGCTCTCGGAATGGAGACGCAACGAGTGAGCCACCATGCCACCAATCTCCTGGCGCACGGCCCTGGTACGTCCCTCTGACGGGACAGATAGATCCACTTCATCGAGTGCGCCTTCCGGTGAGAACCCTTTCTGCCTGATGCCATGGGTACGGGTTCTCTGAAAAGAGCCGATGAGGTCGGCTTCGAGGGTGGCCTTGATCTCGTCATATTTCTTCTTGAGCTCAGCAGGCAGCTCCTCGTAGGTGACTGGCGTGCCGTCCGCCGCCATCTCAGATGTAGATGGCGATGTGGTTGATGTAGAAGATGGTCCCACCGGGCGTGCCAGAATGTGTTGATCGCCAAAACCCACCGGCGGGCAGCGGCCTGTCAACACGGTAGAGCCGGGAAGAGCCTAGAGCTGCGGTTGGCTGAGACCCCTCCGAGCGACGGCCCGCAATGCTCTTCTGGTCACACGCGGCGATGCGAAGTGCAAGGGCGTGCCACCTGACCTATACCTGGTCAGGAAGGTGATGGGGATGCCTCGCTTAGTTCCTGCATGGCATACACGTAAACATTAAATCAGAGCCTCGATCGGCTCTCAGGTTATCCTGTGAATCGGCTCAAAGAGCCGATCCACCCATGATCCGTACGGGGTGCACGAATACTTGGTGATCCTGCTTGATCAAGATAAAGCTAATGAGATCTACGACGATTTAGGGTTTTCACCGCATAATCGGATCATCCTACTCCAGGTTGGGCCTCGCGGCCACGCACGGTGCTCGTAAGCCGATCGTAAACAAGGCCACACAACCAACGTGACGTTGATCATCGGAACATCCTGTTTAGGACTTGCGAACGCCACCCTACGTGCCGCTGGATCCTCCCCCCCTTCGTAAGGCCTAACTATTGCAGATATTAAACTAATCCTTGCAGAGCAAGGAGCAATCGTAACGGATCAGATCTACTAGATGATGAACAAGCAGGGTGCCGCCCCCACGCCTGAGATAGGCGTGAGGGCGGCTAGACATGCGAGGGTTGCACTACGTAAGCATGTTTATACGAAGAGCTATGCTAACCCTAACACATCTATGATAACTACGTTGCCCGCCATCAAAGACGCTTCAGTACGGGCAACGCATGGACAACGTGGGGCTTGTGCTGCCTAGATCGCAAGATGCGATCTAGGCAGCATGTCGCTTACCTGATTGAAACCCTCGAGACGAAGGAGTTGGCGATGCGCCGAGATTGGTTTGTTTTTGGGGGTGAACGTTGTGTTGTTGTTTATTCCATAAACCCTAGATACATATTTATAGTCCGGCGGACTTTCTAATTCGGACGTGCACCTAACCGTGCACGGGTAAAACTCTAACTTCTAACTTAAGACACGATCTAATAAATTACAGATAAACGGGCAATCTAGCCCAACTTTGCATATAAGGCCGATCTTCGTATTCTCTCCATATATAACCTTCAAGCTTATCTTGATCGTGGCCCACCTCCGACGTGGTCAAATTCTGGTGATAACAATAATAAAACCACTCTACACTCCCTTGTTGGATGATAAACACCACTAATTGTGTAGGGCTACAAGAGCACCTCAATGCCGGAGTTAACAAGCTCCACAACATTCGATATTCATATTTAAATAACCTTAGAGTGCATGATAGATCAACACAATTATACCGAGTACTAACATAGCATGCACACCGTCACCGACAGACTATGAAAGGGGGAATAAATTGCATCAATACCATCATAGTAATAGTTAACTTCATAATCTACAAGAGATCACAATCATAGCATATACCAAGTACTTCATGATGCACACACTGTCAACATTACATCATGGAGGAGGAATAGACTACTTTAATAACATCACTAGAGTAGCACATAGATGATATTCAACTAGATCACAAAGAGAGAGAGATGAACCACATAGCTACAGCGGAGCCCTCAGCCCCAGGGGTGAATTACTCCCTCCTCATCATGGGAGAAGCCATGGCGGTGAAGATGGCGGTGGAGACGGCTTCCGGGGGCAATTCCCCGTCCCAGCAGGGTGCCGGAACAGAGACTTCTGTCCCCCGAATTGGAGTTTCGCGATGGCGGCGGCTCTGGAAGGTTTTCTCGGGTTTCGTCAATCGGTGTCGAAGTTTTAGGTCAGGACGGCTTAAATAGGCGAAGAGGCGGAGTCGGAGGGGCCACGGGGGGCCACACAGTAGGGGGGCGCCCCCCCTGGTGGCCGCGCCGCCATTATGTGTGGGGCCTCCCTGGCTCCCCTCTGACCCCTCTTCGGTGTTCTGGAAGCTTCGTGGAATTATAAGATCGTGGGCCTTGATTTCGTCCAATTCCGAGAATATTTCCTTACTAGGATTTCTGAAACCAAAAACAGCAGAAAACAGCAACTGGCACTTCGGCATCTCGTCAGTAGGTTAGTTCCGGAAAACGCATCAAAACGATATAAAGTGTGAACAAAACATGTAGGTATTGTCATAAAACTAGCATGGAACATAAGAAATTATCGATACGTTGGAGACGTATCAGCGGCGCACCAGAGGAATCCTTGACGGGCAAGACAAGGACAAAGCCGAACAAGGAAAGTTTAGACTCAAAACTACTGTAAACCCATTCGTACTCGGTTAGACCTCTTGAGACCTGGCCTCCTATATAAAGGCCAGGAGAGGGGCTGCCGAGGGACACAATCAATCTTAGTATTCATAGCCACCAGAAAGTCTAGAGCTAGGTCATCGCAACACTTAGCCTCTCGACGAGATCTCTTCCGAACTATTCGGCACCCCATTGTAACCCATTGTTATCATAATCAAGAACAGACAGGCAGGACGTAAGGGTTTTACCTCATCGAGGGCCCCGAACCTGGGTAAATCGCTCTCCCCGCTTGTCTGAGAACCGATGTCTCGTGTCAGCTTGCAGGATTCCATCAACCCTAAGCCCCAATCGGAGGGCATTGCTGAGGAGTACCCTTGACAATTGGCGCCGTCTGTGGGAAACCTGTCGGCACCAGACAAGTCATCGGCAGTACCAGTCACGTCTGCAGCGTTCTTACTCGAATCACCGACGCCAGCAGAACCAAGAGATCCAATCCGATGCGGGTCTTTCGAGTTCGTGCCGCTGATGACCCACAAGTATAGGGGATCGCAACAGTCTTCGAGGGAAGTAAAACCCAATTTATTGATTCGACACAAGGGGAGACAAAGAACACTTGGAAGCCTTAACAACGGAGTTGTCAATTCAGCTGCACCTGGAAACAGACTTGCTCGCAAGAGTTTATCGATAGTAATAGTTTTATAGCGATAGCTTGGTAGTGAAATAACAGCAGCTGAGTAACACAGACAGCAGTAGTGATTATAGTAAACAGCAGGATTAAAATACTGTAGGCACGGGGACGGATGATGGGCGTTGCATGGATGAGAGAAACTCATGTAACAATCATAGCAGGGCATTTGCAGATAATAATAAAACGGTGTCCAAGTACAAAGCAATCAATAGGCATGTGTTCCATATATAGTCGTGCGTGCTCGCAATGAGAAACTTGCACAACATCTTTTGTCCTACCAGCCGGTGGCAGCCGGGCCTCAAGGGAAACTACTGGATATTAAGGTACTCCTTTTAATAGAGTACCGGAGCAAAGCATTAACACTCCGTGAACACATGTGATCCTCACATCGCTACCATTCCCTCCGGTTGTCCCGATTTCTGTCACTTCGGGGCCATCGGTTCCGGACAGCGACATGTGTATACAACTTATAGGTAAGACCATAAACAATGAATATCTTGATGAAACAATAACATGTTCAGATCTGAGATCATGGCACTCGGGCCCTAGTGACAAGCATTAAGCATAACAAGTTGCAACAATATCATCAAAGTACCAATTACGGACACTAGGCACTATGCCCTAACAATCTTATGCTATTACATGACCAATCTCATCCAATCCCTACCATCCCCTTCGGCCTACAGCGGGGGAATTACTCACACATGGATGGGGGAAACATGGCTGGTTGATGTAGAGGCGTTGGCGGTGATGGCGGCGGTGATCTCCTCCAATTCCCCGTCCCGGCGGAGTGCCAGAACGGAGACTTCTGGCTCCCGCGACGGAGTTTCGCGATGTGGCGGCGTTCTGGAGGGTTTCTGGTGACTTCGACTTCTCCCCGTGCATTTTTAGGTCGAGGCCGATAAGTAGTCCGAAGGAGGGCGTCGGAGGCCGGCCGAGGGGGCCACACCACATGGCCGCGCGGCCCCCCTGGGCCGCGCCGCCCTATGGTGTGGGGCCCTCGGGCCTCCACCTAGTTTGTCCTTCTGGCTCCGTCAGTTCTCTGGGAAAATAGGGCCTTCTGCATAAATTCCGAGGATTTTCCAGAAAGTTGGATTTCTGCACAAAAACGAGACACCAGAGCAGTTCTGCTGAAAATAGCGTTAGTCCGTGTTAGTTGCATCCAAAATACACAAATTAGAGGCAAAACAATAGCAAAAGTGTTCAGGAAAGTAGATACGTTTTGGACGTATCAACTCCCCCCAAGCTTAGCTTATTGCTTGTCCTCAAGCAATTCAGTTAACAACTGAGCGATAAAAGAACTTTCACGAACACATTTGCTCATATGATGTATATATTCTCATGATATGGCTAATACTTAAGCAGTTCATAATAAGACACATGCAAATAAGATCATCTAACAACTATGTCAATCATGGAGAGGTACCAACAATTAATAAGAAGCATCATGAATCATGTATATAAGCAAGATTGCAATGTTCATAAGAGAGTATGATAAAGTGGTATCTCGCTTGCCTGTATTTGATTGGCAAAACATAAATGCCCGGGCACCTCTGGAGTTCATAGAAAGACTAGAAGTAGTGATTGTCAAAGATAGAAGCATCAAAGTTATACCACAATCAATCATATTTTGAGACAAGCATATTATACTAAGAATGACAGTTGTGCTCTCAAGATAGTGCTCAAAGAAATAATGGAGACACAACATAGAAGTAAAAGATTGACCCTTCGTAGAGGGAAGCAGGGATTAACATGCGCTAGAGCTTTTCATTTTTGAAATCAGGAGTAAAATTATTTTGAGAGGTGTTTGTTGTTGTCAACGAATGGTAATGGGTACACTAACTACCTCGCCAACCGGACTTTCAAGAGTGGCTCCCATGAATTATTGCATATTTATGTGGCACTCCTTCCAACCTTTCTTACACAAACCATGGCTAACCGAGTCCTCGGGTGCCTGCCAACAATCTCATACCATGAAGGAGTGCCTTTTTATTTTAGTTTTATTATGATGATGACACTCCCCCCAACCTTTGCTTACACAAGCCATGGCTAACCGAATCCTTCGGGTGCCGTCCAACAATCACAAACCATGGAGGAGTGTCTATTTAAGTTAATTAATTCGGGACTGGGAATCCCATTGCCAGCTCTTTTTGCAAAATTATTGGATAAGCGGATGTGCCACTAGTCCATATGAGAGTCCGTCAAAAGTAAATGACAAGGTTGAAAGCTAAACACCACATACTTCCTCATGAGCTATGAAACATAAACACAAATTGAGAAGCATTTTGAAGGTTTTAAAGGTAGCGCATGAGAATTTACTTGGAATGGTTTGAAATGCCATGCATAGGTATTTATGGTGGATACTCTGGAATAACTTGGTTTTCATGTGTTTGGAAGCACGAGCAGCGTTCCCGCTCAGTACAAGTGAAGGCTAGCAAAAGACTAGGGAGCGACAAATCAGGAGAGCAGTAACTGTCATAATCATGCTTGCGGCAAAATAAATTAATGGAGGCATAAAAGTGATACAAGAACTCTGAAGCAATATAGATCATCGAGGCTTAATTGACTTTTTGTTCAGTCATATGCATGCGTGAGCATGTGCCAAGTCGATATAAATGAATTATTCAGAGGAGGATACCACAATGCCATACTTACTTATGAATAAAACAATGCAAGCAAACATCCACGACATGCTACTCATATTAATAAATTGGAGCTAAACATGAGAGATCATAAACTACTAGACTTTCTCAAATAACATATACCTCACATGGACCAACTAAGCATGCTCACATGGATGAGTATATGTACAAAAATGAAAACAAATAGAGTTCATACCAGCCTCTCACCACAATCAGATTGTCGTAGATCGTCATTATTGCCCTTTCACTTGTGTAGCTTGGATAATATGAAATGAAAACCACGCTCCAGCCACCGAAAACCATTGAACTCATAAAGAACTTTACAAACCAAAGAAGAACAGCAAATATTTTTGGTGTTTTCGAATTTGAGAACAAGAACAAAAGGAAACAAACAAACAAAGCAAAATCTTTTTGGGTTTTCTTATAGTAAACTAGCAATAGCAAATAAAGCGAAACAAATGCAAGAAACCAAAGCAAACAAATGGTGAAGAGAAACAACAGAAATATTTTTGGTCTTTTTGTGTTTTGAAAAGGAAACAAAGCAAAAACAAGAAATAGCAAACTAGAAGAAACACAGAAAAGCGAGATGGCAGAAATCTGCCAAAACCTGACAGCAGTACAGAAATCGATTTTTACAAAAATCTTACATTGCTCAGCTCGAAAAGTGTTCAACTAATGAAAGTTAGATAACAACCTGGGGAACCTGCACAAAAATTGGCAGCTCAAAATAACTCTCTGGCTGTGCGCACGAATTTTTCTAGTAACAGTACAGAATCTGTTTTCAGGCAGCACTTCCCCAAATTTCATCTTCCTCTCATTAGAAAACCATTCAAACGAACAAAACAAATATGTACAAGTATCCAGCAACCATAATATGCAAAGAATGAGTGATGCCGGTATACCTCCCCCCAAGCTTAGGCTTTTGGCCTAAGTGGAGATCAACCCCATCGAGGGTCTGGGTTCCATGCCGATGAATCGTACATGGAGTAGTCATAGTAAGGTACCGATGCAGAAGAAAAGCGTGGAGGCTCCATATGCCCAACATGTTGATGCGAGGAACTTGCTGCATCGGATGATGAGTCGGGGTGTTCCTCGACCTCCGTGTCATCTCTTGCATGGTGGCCTCCTCCTTCTATGTGTGCACTCAGCGCACCTTCGGTGACTGACCAATCATTCCTGGAATCAATGTTAAATAGAACAGGCGCAGGCAATTTTACTAGTTTTTCAGTTTTCTTAGTTAATCTCCAAGTTTTCTTATAAAAAGTCATCTTGTACAACAGGTTACCCAAGTTAGATGAATTAGAAACAAATTCATGTTTAATCATGGAGGCTATGTCAAGTTTCTCTACGGAGAATGGAATATCAAGATGGTGAGGTTCTACCCCATGCATAGCTAATAAGCGAGAGGCGATGAGACCTCCACAAATTCCTCCCTTCTCACGGTTAGTGGCAAGTCTATAGGCTATCAAAGCACCCAAGTTATAAGTCCTATCACCTTGTAATGCAGCAGCTAAGAAGGCTAAATCCGGGATAGATAACTTACTCCCATTCTTTCTGGCAAGAACGCACTTGGTGATGAAATAAGCAAAGTAACGAATGGCTGGGAGTTGAATACTACTGATTTTACCACTATCCTCTGAAAAGCTCCTTTCATGACAAATCATCTTGTAGAGATTCAAGAACTCTTGCGGCGATCCCCTTATCTTCTCACATGATCCCCATTGTGGTACTCTAATTGCTGCACAAAAATCACCGAATGGCAAGTTGACAGCTTTATTATAAATCTTATACTGAACCGTGGGGTTAGATCGCGACCAATTGAATTTAAAGTCCTGCACAACAGACATAGTTAGTTTTGCATATTGGCTTGGCTCTCCTTCAACAAAATCACTCAGCCATGCACGAGAAATTAGGCTTTGAACATCTTCAAATATTCCCGCGCTTCTCATGAAATCTGCGCACGGGTAGTAAGAGGGGTATACTCCCTCTTCACGATTGACTCTCATAACTTGTTGGACTTCCAATTCTTGTTGGTTCAAGTGATATCTATTCCACTCCATTTTCTGAAATTTCAACAAACAATATAAAAATTTGATTTGGTGACATATAATTGAGGGAAACTACCATAGGAACTTGCTAGAGTACTAATCATGCATCAAAACTAGTTTCTACCACTTAGAACAAGCATGCAAGCTCACTAAACATGTTACCTACAGCAGCAAAATATTCAAGATATACTCCACCAAACAAAATTCTACTTGGATCATTGGAGGAGTAACATACCAAGGAGCAAATGTGCCAAATTTCAGCAAGAAATCTGGGCTGAGCAAAGAGATCGAGAAATCTGGAGCTCTGGAGCAAAAAACGCGAGTGAGAGGAACCTGGTACGAGTTTTTTCGGGAGAGAGAAGGTGCTGGAGAAAGAGATGGCAAAGTGGGGCAAGGAGGGGCCCACACCACAGGGTGGCGCGCCCCCCTCCTTGGCCGCGCCGGCCTGTGGTGTGGCACCCTCTGGTGCCCCACAGGTCATCCTCTGGTGCTCCTAGGTGCCTCGTCGAAAAATAGGACCAACGGTATAATTTTTGTGAATTTTTGAAAACTTTGAAAAATGCACATTTCTGGGTATTTAATTTATTATTACTGGCCAGGAAATTTTTTGAAATCTCCAATTAACTAAGGAACTTTACAAATTAAAAGTGCTATAGCAACTAGAGCAAATGGAGGAAGAAAGAGATGTTGTTTACCTCCTCTATGCATATAAAAAGTATTTGTTAACAAGGTTGATCAAGTCTTGCCACCAAATAAATTTTACATAGCATATGAAGAAATAAACCTCAAATCAATCATGTTACCTTGAATTGTATTGATATGGATCCAATCATGAGAGTTTGATATTCTTCTTTAGGCTCATATATAGGACAATCAATAGTTCCCACTTTGATAGTTCTCACATTAGAAATAGTATTAACTCCGCACACTTTATCAATCTTCTTGGGGAAATAGACGGTATGCTCTTTATCATCAACATTGAAAGTAACCTTTCCTTTATTGCAATCAATAACAGCCCCTGCGGTGTTAAGAAAAGGTCTCCCAAGAATAATAGACATATTATCATCTTCAGGCATTTCCAACACAACAAAATCGGTTAATATCAAGCAGTTAGTAGTAACTTGAACAGGAACATCCTCACATATACCAACAGGAATAGCAGTAGATTTATCAGCCATTTGCAAAGATATATCAGTAGGTATCAACTTATCTAAGTAAAGTCTCTTATAAAGAGAAAAAGGCATAACACTAACACCGGCTCCCAAGTCACATAGAGCAGTTTTAACATAATTATTCTTAATAGAACAAGGAATAGTAGGTATACCTGGGTCGCCCAACTTCTTTGGAACTTTGCCATTGAAAGAGTAATTAGCAAGCATAGTGGAAATTTCCTCATTGGGGATTTTCCTTTTGTTAGTAACAATATCTTTCATATACTTCGAATAAGGTGGCAATTTAATAGCATCAGTCAAAGGGATTTGCAAGAATAAAAGTTTCATCCAATCACAAAATTTATCATAGTGTTCTTCTTCCTTTGATTTTAGTTTCTTAGCAGGAAAAGGCATTTGCTTTTGCACCCAAGGTTCTCTTTCATTACCATGTTTCTCAGCAATAAAATCTTCTTTAGTGTACTTTTTATTTTTAGCATGCTTTTCAGGTTCTTCTTCAACCTCTTCTTTATCAGGAGTATCATTCTTATCATTATCTTTATCATGTTCATTACCACTTTCAGTTTCAGCATCGAAATAGAAATACTATTAGGATCATTAACGAGGTTCGAGAGGATTCTACAACATTTTTATGCTTCTTCTTCTTTTTCTTCTTAGAATGAGCACTAGGTTCAATGCGTTGAGAATCTTGTTCAATTCTTTTGGGATGCCCTTCAGGATATAGAGGATCCTGGGTAGAGACACCACCTCTAGTTGTTACTTCATAAGCATGTTTCTCTTTAGAATTATTCCCTAACAAGTCATTTTGCACTTTAGTGAGTTGATCAATTTGAGTTTGAATCATATGAAAATGTTTAACAAGCATCTTAACATCATTGGAGGTTCTCTCTACAATATCATGCAATTCACTAATAGCTCGAGAATTTTCCATTAAATGATTCTCTACTCTCATATTAAAATTTTCTTGCTTAACAATATAATTATCAAACTCATCTAAGCATTGTGCAGGAGGTTTCGAATACGGAATATCTTCCCTAGTAAAGCGTTGAAGGGAGTTTACCTCAATCATGGATGAAGGGGGAATTATCTCACATATATCTTCTATGGGAGGAAGATTCTTCACATCTTCAGATTTAATACCTTTCTCCTTGAGAGACTTCTTGGCTTCCCTCATATCTTCATCATTTAATTTAATCATACCCCTCTTCTTTAATATTGGCGTTGGAGTTGGTTCAGGCGTAGTCCAATCATCATGATTCCGGCCTATTTTAGCCAATAATTCTTCAGCGTCGTCTGGAGTTCTTTTCCTGAAAACACAACCAGCACAACTATCCAGGTATGCCCTAGACTCAATGGTTAGTCCACTATAAAATATATCAAGTAAATCATGCTTTTCCAAATCATGATCAGGCCGAGCTCTAATAAGAGAGCAAAATCTCGCCCAAGCCTCAGGCAATTTCTCTCCATCTTCCTGGTTGAAATTATAAATTCTCTGCAAAGCTATATGTTGAGCACTATCAGGAAAGTATTTACGGAAGAAAACATCAAGCAATTCTTTTGGACTTTTAATAGAATTAGGTGGCAAACTATTATACCAAGTTTTAGCGTCATCCTTTAATGAGAATGGAAAGATTTTAGCAACAAAGTAAGTACGCATCTTGACATCATCGAGAAAACAAGCTACTTAGAGTAGATAACTCAGTCATGTGTTCAACGGCACTCTCTTTTTCGGTACCACAAAAGGGCGTTTTCTCAACAATAGCTATATGAGATAGATCAAGAGAAAAATCATAATCTTTATCCTTAATGTTTATAGGAGATGTGGCAAACTTAGGATCGAGAGGCAGTTTATATCTAACGGCATGTTCTGCAAGCAACTTTTTAATTTTTCTTGCATCAGTAGTAGCATTGCATTTTTCAATAAAATCATCATTAAGCTCCACATAATCTTCATCAGGATCATCACTAAAATAATCAAGTTCAGGTGAATTAACAGGTGTAGTAGCATTAGGAGTTTCAGTATTTTCAATTTGTCTAGACCTAGCAATCGTAGCATCTAGAAAAGATCCCAATGAACCACTATCATCAAGCACAGCAGAAATATTATCAATATTATGAGAGTTTTCAGATTCAGCAGAAGTACCCGCATGTGAAGCATGCGGCGGTGAAACAAGTTTATCAATCACAGATGGTGAATCAAGTGTAGCGGAGGTACTCAGAATTGTACCTTTTCTTGTAGTGGATGGTAATATGGCAATCTTAGTATCGCGAGGTTTACCCATGATGGAGAATTTGCAGCGAACAATATTAATCCAAGTGAACTTCCAAATAAAGCTATGCTCCCCGGCAACGGCGCCAGAAAATAGTCTTGATGACCCACAAGTATAGGGGATCGCAACAGTCTTCGAGGGAAGTAAAACCCAATTTATTGATTCGACACAAGGGAGACAAAGAACACTTGGAAGCCTTAACAGCGGAGTTGTCAATTCAGCTGCACCTGGAAACAGACTTGCTCGCAAGAGTTTATCAGTAGTAATAGTTTTATAGCAGTAGCAGTAGTGAAATAACAACAGCAGAGTAACACAGACAGCAGTAGTGATTATAGTAAACAGCAGGATTAAAATACTGTAGGCACGGGGACGGATGACGGGCGTTGCATGGATGAGAGAAACTCATGTAACAATCATAGCAGGGCATTTGCGGATAATAATAAAACGGTGTCCAAGTACAAAGCAATCAATAGGCATGTGTTCCATATATAGTCGTGCGTGCTCGCAATGAGAAACTTGCACAACATCTTTTGTCCTACCAGCCGGTGGCAGCCGGGCCTCAAGGGAAACTACTTGATATTAAGGTACTCCAGTGAATAGAGTACCGGAGCAAAGCATTAACACTCCGTGAACACATGTGATCCTCACATCGCTACCATTCCCTCCGGTTGTCCCGATTTCTGTCACTTCGGGGCCATCGGTTCCGGACAGCGACATGTGTATACAACTTATAGGTAAGACCATAAACAATGAATATCTTGATGAAACAATAACATGTTCAGATCTGAGATCATGGCACTCGGGCCCTAGTGACAAGCATTAAGCATAACAAGTTGCAACAATATCATCAAAGTACCAATTACGGACACTAGGCACTATGCCCTAACAATCTTATGCTATTACATGACCAATCTCATCCAATCCCTACCATCCCCTTCGGCCTACAGCGGGGGAATTACTCACACATGGATGGGGGAAACATGGCTGGTTGATGTAGAGGCGTTGGCGGTGATGGCGGCGATGATCTCCTCCAATTCCCCGTCCCGGCGGAGTGCCAGAACGGAGACTTCTGGCTCCCGCGACGGAGTTTCGCGATGTGGCGGCGTTCTGGAGGGTTTCTGGCGACTTCGACTTCTCCCCGTGCGTTTTTAGGTCGAGGCCGATAAGTAGTCCGAAGGAGGGCGTCGGAGGCCGGCCGAGGGGGCCACACCACATGGCCGCGCGGGCCCCCCTGGGCCGCGCCGCCCTATGGTGTGGGGCCCTCGGGCCTCCACCTGGTTTGTCCTTACGGCTCAAATCGATTCTGCGGGAAAATAGGGCCTTCTGCATAAATTCCGAGGATTTTCCCGAAAGTTGGATTTCTGCACAAAAACGAGACACCAGAGCAGTTCTGCTGAAAACAGCATTAGTCCGTGTTAGTTGCATCCAAAATACACAAATTAGAGGCAAAACAATAGCAAAAGTGTTCGGGAAAGTAGATACGTTTTGGACGTATCAGCCGCCTGCGAAGCGCCTCATCTGATCCCTGTGGGATCATCTGGCGACCTGGATACTACTTTCGGTGGTGTCCACTTCATCATCGACTCAGGAGGTTTCCTTCGTCTCCCTAGGGCCAGCGCATCTAGCCTGAAGGCCGCAGTTTCGGAAGACGCTCCTCCAACGGCAACCTTGGAAGTCCCACCCAGGAGCATACGAAAGAGCAACCGAGGAAGTTTCGACGTCATGGCAGGGCGAAGGAAGAGACAAAGAGACTCGCTTCACGAGGAGGAAGGACGAACAGCACCTCACCTTCGTCAGTACGAACGAGGATGCCACGACGCGTTATCAATCAAGGGTCGCACCCGTTCACCATATCTATCGGCTACAGAGCAGCTCGAAGCACCATGTTACCTCCACTCCTACATCGATCCGAAGGACGGTCGGGAGAAATCAAGCCATCTGTTAAGGAACTGTCGACATTTCCTGGAAATTCGGCAGTTCTGCGACGACCTCAGAGCCGAGGCCATGTCGAGAGTTCACGCAATGGAGAAAAGGGCAGGTTCCTACAGTTATCCGCCAGAACCATACGTACCGGAACCATATGTACCAGCAGAAGCAGGCGAGCATGTACCGACCGAAGTGTTTCCGCAACCATGTGGGCAGGTCAACATGATCCATAAAACCAGCTTTTCAAAGAGAGAAATCAAGAAGTTCTCCCGGGAAGTAAAATATGCAGAAGTTGCCATGGTCGACACGCCAGATTTCATCGACTGGTCAGATCAAGGTATCTCCTTCAGCAGAGCGGATCACCCGAAAGCTGTCCCGAGGCCTAGCCACGCGGCCCTTGTCCTCGAAGCACAGATAGGAGGATACAATATGAGCAAAGTATTCATGGATGGAGGAAGTGGCTTGAACCTACTATTCGCTAGCACAATGAGAGCGATGGGACTAACAGTCGATATGCTAAGAGAGTCTGACACAGGGTTCCACGGCATTATACCGACTCGGCCTGCTTATTCTCACGGTAAAACATCTTTGGATGTAGTCTTCGGCACGCCCAACAACTTCAGGAAAGAGAAGATCGAGTTTGAAGTAGTCGACTGGGAGTCTCAGTATCACGCCATCTTCGGCAGGCCCGCGTTTGCCAAGTTCATGGCCGTACCTCATTATGCGTACCTAAAGCTGAAGATGCCAGGCAACAACGGGACCCCAATAACCGTTCATGGAAGTTTTGCTCGATCGGACAACTGCGACAGGGAATTCCAGAAGATCGCCTCGAGGTTCGGAACCAAGGAAGAACTCAACGCAATCGACACCGTTACAGATCACACGCAATCACCAGCCGACAACCGAAACGTAAGATCCGATGAGTTTGACGCTGCCAAGGAAGCCAAAAAGCTGCAGGTGCACCCCACTGACCCGAAGAAAACGGTCAATACGTCGGCTGACCTTACTGACGCATAGGAAGGCGCGCTCATCGAGTTCCTCCGTGAGCGCTGGGAGATATTTGCATGGGAACCATCCGACATGCCAGGTATCCCCAGGGAACTCGCTAAGCACGCCCTTAATGTTGACCCGACAGCCAGCCGGTGCAGCAGTCAATGCGTCGATTTTCCGAACCAAAGAGGAGAGCAATTGGCGAAGAAATCAGTCGACTCCGTAAAGCAGGATTCATTCCGGAGCTCAAGGAAGCCGAATGGGTCGCTGATGTCTACGCTCGCTTCTATTCTTGTAGACAGTGTTGGGCCTCCAAGAGCAGAGGTTTGTAGAACAGCAGCAAGTTTTCCCTTAAGTGGATCACCCAAGGTTTATCGAACTCAGGGAGGAAGAGGTTAAAGATATCCCTCTCAAGCAACCCTGCAACCACAATACAAGAAGTCTCTTGTGTCCCCAACACACCTAATACACTTGTCAGATGTATAGGTGCACTAGTTCGGCGAAGAGATAGTGAAATATAGGTGGTATGAATGTATATGAGCAGTAGTAACGGTGCCAGAAAAGTGCTTGCCGGCGTGCAGTTGATGGTGGTAATATTGCAGGAAGTAAAGATGCAGCAAAACAGTAAACAAGCGATGATTGCAGTATTTGGAAACAAGGCCTAGGGATCGTACTTTCACTAGTGGACACTCTCAACATTGATCACATAATAAAACCACTCTACACTCTCTTGTTGGATGATGAACACCACTAGCTGTGTAGGGCTACAAGAGCACCTCAATGCCGGAGTTAACAAGCTCCACAACATTCGATATTCATATTTAATTAACCTTAGAGTGCATGATAGATCAACACAATTATACCAAGTACTAACATAGCATGCACACTGTCACCTTCATACTATGAAAGGAGGAATAGATCACATTAATACCATCATAGTAATAGTTAACTTCATAATCTACAAGAGATCATAATCATAAACTACGCCAAGTACTACATGATGCACACACTGTCACCATTACATCATGGAGGAGGAATAGAGTACTTTAATAACATCACTAGAGTAGCACATAGAGTAATGGTGATACAAAGCTCATATGAATCTCAATCATGTAAGGCAGCTCATGAGATCATTGTATTGAAGTACATAGGAGAGAGATTAACCACATAGCTACCGGTACAGCCCTTAGCCTCGATGGATGATACGTCCAATTTGCATCACTATTTTATATCATAATTTGCTGTTATTCATTGATATATTTCATATTTGGAGATGATACTTATGTTATTTCATCTATTTTGCATGTTTCATGATTATTGGAGGATCGCGCACCGGAGCCAGGATTCTGCTGGAAAAAGCACCGTCAGAATGCAATATTTCGGAAGATCAACAGCTGATAGAAATTATATGAAAAATCCTATTTTTCCAGATGACGAAGGGAGCCAGAAGGGGGAGAAGAGGGGACCCGAGGTGGGCCCACCCCATAGGCCGGCGCGGCCCAAGGCCTGGCCGCGCCGCCCTGTGAGGAGGGGGCCCACAGCCCCCTCTCGCCTCCTTTTCTTCGCGTACGCCTTCTCTGCGAGGCGGAGAACACCAGAGAGAAAAGAGCTCTCCGGCAGGCTGAGTTCCGCCAGGGAAATTCCCTCCCGGAGGGGGAAATCGACGCCATCGTCACCGTCATCGAGCTGGACATCATCTCCATCACCATCATCATCATCTTCATCATCATCACCGCCGTCTCCACCGCTGCACATCGTCACCGCTGTAGTAATTTGGGTTTGATCTTGATTGTTTGATAGGGGAAACTCTCCTGGTGTTGATTTCTACTTGTTATTGATGCTATTGAGTGAAACCGTTGAACCAAGGTTTATGTTCAGATTGTTATTCATCATCATATCACCTCTGATCATGTTCCATATGATGTCTCGTGAGTAGTTCGTTTAGTTCTTGAGGACATGGGTGAAGTCTAAATGTTAGTAGTGAAGTATGGTTGAGTAATATTCAATGTTATGATATTTAAGTTGTGGTGTTATTCTTCAGTGGTGTCGTGTGAATGTCGACTACACGACACTTCACCTTTATGGGCCTAGGGGAATGCATCTTGTACTCGTTTGCCAATTGCGGGGTTGCCGGAGTGACAGAAACCTGAGCCCCCGTTGGTATATCGATGCAGGAGGGATAGCAGGATCTCAGAGTTTAAGGCTGTGGTTAGATTTATCTTAATTACTTTCTTGTAGTTGCGGATGCTTGCAAGGGGTATAATCACAAGTATGTATTAGTCCTAGGAAGGGCGGTACATTAGCGTAGGTTCACCCACACAACACTTATCAAAACAATGAAGATTAATTAGCCGTATGTAGCGAAAGCACTAGACTAAAATCCCGTGTGTCCTCAGGAACGTTTGGTCATTATAAGTAAACAAACCGGCTTGTCCTTTGTGCTAAAAAGGATTGGGCCACTCGCTGCAATTGTTACTCTCGCACTTTACTTACTCGTACTTTATTCATCTGTTACATCAAAACCCCCTGAATACTTGTGCAGCGAGCATTTACGTTGAATCCTTCATCGAAACTGCTTGTCAACACCTTCTGCTCCTCGTTGGGATCGACATTCTTACTTATTGAAGATACTACGATACACCCCCTATACTTGTGGGTCATCAAGACTATTTTAAGGCGCCGTTGCCGGGGGGATGAAGCGCTATTGGTAAGTGGAATTGGTAAGGGAAACTTTTCTTGTTAGTGCTGATTTTATTTCTGTCACTTTGCTATAATTCATTATGGAGAGATCTTCTCTCGAATGTTTGTTTGGAAAATCTGCTACTACTGCAAAGGTAGTGGATAAGGCGCTAGGTGAGGAAGAGATACCATACAAAATACCTATGAAAATTATTGAACGTGTAGTGGATAACCGTTATACAGGGGATGGAACTGTCCACCCTGGAGATCATTTACTGTTCTTACATGAATTATGCGGTTTATTCAAGTGTGCAGGTATTGCTATGGATGAAGTAAGGAAGAAACTATTCTCTATATCGCTGTGCGGTAAAGCGGCGCATTGGTATAAATTCTTGGATAATGGGGATTCTCTTGAATGGAATGATATTGTGCCCCGATTTTATTCTAAGTTCTATCCTCCAAGTGAAATTCATAAGGATCGGAACCGCATATATAATTTTTGGCCTCATGATGGAGAGAGTATTGCCCAAGCGTGGGGAGATTGAAGTCTTTAATGCTCAAATGCCCCATTCATGAGCTTCACGGTAATGTTATTATTGATAATTTCTATGCAAGACTTTCTTTTGAAGACAAGACCTTGCTGGATACTTCTTGTTACGGATCATTTACGCGCAACAAAGAAGAGTTTAAAAGGGACCTTCTTAATCGGATCCGGGGAAAATCTTTTGAAGGATGGGAGAACGACAAAGATAGAGAATCAGGTATAAATTATGATTACAAATGCATTGAAGCTTTTATGGATACTGATAAATTTCGTAATATGAGTGCTACTTATGGTCTTGATTCTCAAGTTGCTGCAAATCTTTATAAAGCTTTTGCCTCTCATTATGAATTGCCTAAGAAGAATTTTGATAAGTTTCATGAACCGTATAAAGATAAAATTGATTCATCTATAAATAAATGTGTTGTAGTTGAAACTGTGGATCATGTTATTCCTGAAGCTTATATTGAAAAAACTCCTTTCCCTGCTAAAATGAAGGAGTACTCTGTTATAAATAGTGCGGTTCATAAAAGTGAAAAGAAACCTATGGAACCTGAAGAACAAATAAAAGTTGAACCTGCTGTTGCAATAGTTAAAGATCTTGTGACTGAAAATGTGGAGGATGGTCATATTATTTTTTGTGAAGATGCTTCTAATATTGTTTCACATCCTAATAAGTCTAAGAAAGCTAGTGTTCCTATGCTATCTGTTAGAATTGGAGAACATTGTTATTATGGTTTATGTGATATTGGTGCAAGCATTAGTGCTATTCCTTATGAGCTTTACACGGAGATTATGCACGAAATTGGTTCTTGTGAACTTGAAGATATTGATGTGGTAATTTGGCTGGCTAATAGAGAGACTATCTCTCCAATTGGTATTGTTCGAGATGTGGAAGTTTTATGCGGTAAGATTAAATATCCTGCTGACTTTTTGGTACTAGGTTCTACTGCTAGTAAATATTGTCCTATCATTTTTGGTAGACCTTTTCTAAATACTTGTGGAGCTATTATAGATTGCAAGAAAGAGAAAATTTTGACTAAATTTGCTGGTGAATCTTATGAGTTTAACTTCTCTAAATTTACCAAAACTCCTTATAAAGCTGATTCACCTAATAATGATTTTAGAGTTGAACAGTGTGCATCTATTGCTCTCGCTCCTAATAACCCTTTGCAGCAACATTTGGAGAATAGTGAGAGTGATGTTTGTAGGGAAGAAAGAAATGAGCTTGATGAAATTTTTCTCCGTCAACCAATTCTTAAGCATGATTTACCGGTAGAAGATCTGGGTACAACACCGCCACCAAAGGAAGATCCTGTCTTTGATTTAAAACCATTACCTGATAATCTTAAATATGCTCATATTGATGATAAGAAAATATATCCTGTTATTATTAGTTCTAAGCTTACAGAGTTTGAAGAAGAAAGGTTATTGGAAATATTGAAGAAACACCGAGGTGCTATTGGCTACACTCTTGATGACTTGAAGGGGATTTCTCCCTCTATTTGCCAACACGCCATTAATATGGAAGATGATGCAAAGCCTGTTGTTGAACCTCAGCGTCGTTTAATTCCTAAGATGAAGGATGTGGTAAGAAATGAGGTATTAAGACTTCTTGAAGCTGGTATTATATATCCTATTGCTGATAGTAGATGGGTCAGTCCTGTGCATTGTGTTCCTAAAAAGGGAGGAATGATTGTTGTGCCTATTGATAATGATGAGCTCATACCTCAAAGAGTAGTTGTAGGTTATAGAATGTGCATTGATTTTCGTAAAGTTAATAAAGTTACTAAGAAAGATCATTATCCTTTGCCTTTTATTGATCAAATGTTAGAAAAGTTATCCAAAAATACTCATTTTTGCTTTCTTGATGGTTATTCTGGGTTTTCACAAATTGTTGTTAAAACTAAGGATCAAGAGAAAACCACTTTCACTTGTCCCTATGGAACCTATGCTTATAGACGTATGCCTTTTGGTTTATGTAATGCTCCTGCTACTTTTCAAAGATGCATGTCTGCTATTTTTCATGGATTTTGCGAGAGTATTGTAGAGGTATTCATGGATGATTTTTCTGTCTATGGGAATTCTTTTGATAATTGTTTGCGGAACCTTGATAAAGTTTTGCAGAGATGTGAAGAAACTAACCTTGTTATTAATTGCGAGAAATGCCACTTTATGGTTAATGAAGGAATTGTATTGGGACATAAATTTCCGAGAGAGGTATTGAAGTTGATAGAGCTAAAGTTGAAGCAATTGAGAAGATGCCCTATCCTAGGGATGTTAAAGGTATTCGTAGTGTTCTTGGTCATGCTGGGTTTTATAGGAGATTTATTAAAGACTTTTCTAAGATTTCAAAGCCTCTTACTAATCTTCTTCAAAAAGATGTACCTTTTGTTTTTTATGATGATTGTAAGGAAGCTTTTGAAACTCTAAAGAAAGCCTTAACAACTGCTCCTATAGTTGAACCTCCTGATTGGAACTTACCATTTGAAATTATGTGTGATGCTAGTGATTTTGCTTTAGGCGCTGTTCTTGGACAGCGAGTAAATAAAAAATTGAATGTTATTCATTATACTAGTAAAACTCTTGATGCTGCTCAAAGAAATTATGCTACTACTGCAAAAGAATTGTTAGCTGTAGTCTTTGCTTGTGATAAGTTTAGATCTTATATTGTTGATTCAAAAGTTACTATTCATACTGATCATGCTGCAATCAGATACCTTATGCAAAAGAAAGATGCTAAGCCAAGGCTTATTAGATGGGTGCTTCTGTTGCAAGAATTTGATTTACATATTGTAGATAGGAAAGGTGCTGATAATCTTGTTGCTGATAATTTGTCTAGATTGGAAAATATTGCTTATGATCCTGTTCCTGTCAATGATAGTTTTCCAAATGAACAATTGGCTGTAACACTAGTAGGAAAAGCCTCATCAGTGGCGCACCAAAAATGGATTCTGTGGCGCATGGGAGGTGCGCCACAGAAACGTCGCCACAAAAATAAGGTTTCTGTGGCGCACCTGCCCATGCGCCACAGAATTAAGGTTTCTGTGGCGCACTTGTTCTTAGGTGCGCCACAGAAAAGCGTGCGCCACAGAATTGGTTCTAAGTGCGCCACAGAATTTGCTTGTATTATACACGATTTTGTGCTGCCTGCTATACATATGCAGTTTATAGACAGCAATACAAATACACAGGTTATATACAGCAACATTCAGATATAATATAAATATCATGTACATTGCACAGATATAACATAGACATCATCATCACATTACTTAGAGCCCGATCGAGATACATATATAGTGGCAAGTGTCAAATGTTTTGCATACAACTCTTAATTCATACAAAATTCACAATTTCGAGATACAAAGTAGTCTTCATCCGGTTCCTCCTTTGCTCCGTCATCTCTACCCACCAGGCTCGCTTGCATCGGGGTCCTTCATCCAGTTCCTACTATGATGAAAATGGAAGAAAGTGAGACCAACAAGTCCGATGCACAAGAGAAATGGAATAAATGCCTCATACATTGTTGGTCAACACAAATATTAACATTCAGGGACGGTGTAAGTGAGACCAAGTCCGATGCACAAGAGATTGATATTTGTGCTATCTTACCAGGCTCACTTACGCCGCCCCCGAGTGTACGGTGACCAAACATTTTAAGCATCGGCATTTTGAAAATCTCAAAGCAAATGGAATGACAAAATGGAATAAGTGCCTCATACATTGTTGGTCAACACAAATATTAACATTTAGGGATGGCGTAAGTGAGACCAAGTCCGATGCACAAGAGATTGATATTTGTGCTATCTTACCAGGCTCACTTACGCCACCCCCAAGTGTACGGTGACCAAACATTTTAATCATCGGCATTTTGAAAATCTCAAAGTAAATGGAATGACAAAATGGAATAAGTGCCTCATACATTGTTGGTCAACACAAATATTAACATTTAGGGATGGTGTAAGCGAGGCCAGGTAGGATGCACAAGAGATTGATATTTGTGCTATCTTACCAGGCTCACTTACGCCACCCCCGAGTGTACGGTGACCAAACATTTTAATCATCGGCATTTTGAAAATCTCAAAGCAAATGGAATGACAAAATAGAATATGTTCCTCATACATTGTTGGTCAACACAAATACTATGGTCAGAAACCATAGTTGCAGTATACACCGCCGTATACTTTGCAGAAGGGCCCCCTTTCCCCGGTCGGCGTTCCGTCAACGGGTGCTTGACGACACAACAACGCCGATCTGCATCTCCGGCGCAGAACCACGCCAGTCCCTCGCTGTCCAGTGAACGAGTCCTTGATGCAAAGACCGTGCCGGCCTACCCAGCATTATGCCGGGCCGTGTTGCCGCGCTTCAAGCCGTGTGTCCCGCCTGCCTTTGTTCGCCTTCTTGCCGGTGAACCAATAGGCTGATCGTTGGAATAAGGAAACCGATGACAGCCGGTCGCAAGATTAAATTGCGATCGGCCGTCATCGGCTTCCTTATTCCAACGATTAGTCTATTCGTTCACCGGGCAAAAAGGCGAAGAGTGCAGGGCGCGTGATCGACACGGCCTGAAGCGCGACAACAGGGGTCGGCATGATGCTAGGGAGGCTGGCACCGTCTTGGCATTAAGGACTCGTTCACGTACTGGACGGCGAGAGAAGAAAAGTGGTGCTGCGCCGGAGAGGCATGTCGGCGTTGTTGTCTCGTCAAGGACTCGTTCACGGAACGGCGGCTAGGGAAAGGGGGGCTCGTCTACAAAGTATATTGCGGCGTATAGGTGACCAAACATTCTAATCATCGGCACTAAAATGGAAGAAAGAGCCAAGTGGTATCTCAACTAGATATCATATGCCTCATACTTTGTTGGTCGAAAGAAATATTAACATTCAGGGATGGGGTCAGCGAGGCCAGGTAGGATGCACAAGAGATTGATATTTGTGCCATCGCACCAGGCTCAGTGGCCCCACCCCAGAGTGTACAAGTGACCAAACAATTTAATCATCGGCACTAGAATGGAAGAAAGGCCAATGCAATTAAGAAGTAGCTAGTATGAACTAAATGGAATGCCTCATACTTTGTTGGTCGAAACAAATATGAACATCCCGGGATGGCGTTAGTGAGGCCAGGTAGGATGCACAAGAGATTGATATTTGTGCCATCACACCAGGCTCACTAGCGACACCCCGGAGTGTACTATTGACCAAACATTCTAATCATCGGCACTAAAATGGAAGAAAGAGCCAAGTGGTATCAACTAAATGGAATGCCTCATACTTTGTTGGTCGAAACAAATATTAACATCCAGGGATGGAGTAAGTGAGGCCAGGTAGGATGCACAAGATATTGATATTTGTGCCATCACACCAAGCCTCACTTGCTCCACCCCCGAGTGTACGAGTGATCGACCAACCATCTAATCATCGACAAGTAAATCACTTGGGGTAATGTTAAAATGTTTGTCTCCATATTTGGGAGACATTTTTAATATTGGAGTCTAGCTAATGGAAATCAAGAACTAGTCTTGATCTCCAAATGGTGATTAGAGGGAATTTATTCATCTTAAGCAACATTAGGGACAAATGGGATCATGCAAGGGACTTGGGTCATTTGGATCATGAGGCATCAATTAAGGAGGCAACCAGGGACAAAGGGAAACATTTGATGATCCATTATCATAGGCAACAAAGCAGCAACTTTTTCCCCTCTAATCTAGCTAGAGTCCTTAAAAGAAATCCATCATAAGCATGGTCAAATACACATATATAGCATGGGGCAGATGCTCCAAAGGGATTATATATTCATCACTTGGTAATTTGGAGAGCAAACAAGCAGTAGCCATATCACTCAATCCAATAATATAGTAATTTGGATCATAAGGCATCAATTAAGGAGGCAACCAGGGACAAAGGGAAACATTTGATGATCCAGTAAGTGCATGACACTTTGAGCTACCCAAGAATAAAGGCCAACAGTGGATAAACATCTGCTCAACCATTTCTTGCACTAGAGGAAAAGTAACCAACATTGAAACTTGAATAGTCAAGTGACACTACAAGCAGCTCACACACACATGCAAACACATGTGTTGACAGTAACTAAACAGCAGAAGAACACCACCAGATATTCATGGGTACTTAGGATCAGTAGGTAATTGATAAAGTACAGTGAGGAGCAAGCATACCATCAGAAACTGTCAATTTGAGAGAAATAACATTGGGGTAATGTTAAAATGTTTGTCTCCATATTTGGGAGACATTTTTAATATTGGAGTCTAGCTAATGGATATCAAGAACTAGTCTTGATCTCCAAATGGTGATTAGAGGGAATTTATTCATCTTAAGCAACATTAGGGACAAATGAGATCATGCAAGGGACTTGGATCATTTGGATCATAAGGCATCAATTAAGGAGGCAACCAGGGACAAAGGGAAACATTTGATGATCCATTATCATAGGCAACAAATCAGCAATCTTTTTCCCCTCTAATCTAGCTAGAGTCCTTAAAAGAAATTCTACTTAAAATGAAGTAGCTCTCTGTTGGTATTGGTTACCAACAGGAACTCAAGCCACTACTTGATCTTACTAATTCAAAGCAGGACCAATGCAGGACCAGTGCTGATGTTGCCATCATCTCTGCCCCCAAGAACTCTCTCATGCTCTCTCTCACATGCCATGCCAGCTGCTTGCTCCAAAACACAAGCATCACAGGCAGAGCATAGAAAAAATATATAGCTAACAGCACAGTAAAACAAAAAGAATGTTTGACTGTTTTTATTCATGATGACCACAACAGCAGCACAACAGCATCCAGATCGAGCACAACATCATCCTCTCTGTAATTTTGTCCAGAGCAGCATCAACATCCAGAGAACAACAGCAGCACAAGAGCATCCAGATCGAGCACAACATCCAGAGCACAACATCAACACATCCAGAGCAGGGGTAGAGGAAGAGGGAGGGGAGGGGAGAGGTGGAGCTCACCGACGCTAGGGGTGGAGGAGGAGGTTGACGACGACGGCAGGGGTGGAGGAGGAGGGAGGGGAGGGGAGAGGTGGAGCTCACCGATGATAGGGGTGGAGGAGGAGGTTGACGACGACGGCAGGGGTGGAGGAGGAGGAAGACGCGGCGGCTCCTCCTCCTTGACGCGGCGGCCCCTCCTCCTCCATGCGGCGGCCCCTCCTCCTCCACGCCGCAGCGGCTTGTGCTGCAGGTGGCGGGGATGGGTGGAGCGTGGCGGCATGCGGCCCTCGCGGAGGAAGGAGGCGGCGGCGGCGACGGCGACGGCGACGACCATGGCGGCGGCGGGGGAGAGGGGAGAGGCGCGCGGAGGTGAACGTACGGGCGTGGGGAGGGGAGGGGAGGGGTACGGGGATGATATAACTTACCCTATTTCTGTGGCGCACCAGCACAAGTGCGCCACAGAAATAACTACTCGTGGCGCACGAGACGGTGCGCCACGAAATAACTACTTCGTGGCGCACGAGCCGGTGCGCCACGTAAATAGTTATTTACGTGGCGCGAAAGCATTGTGCGCCACAGAAATACCTACCCTAATAATTCGTGGTGGCAGAATGTGGGCCCCACATAATTTCTGTGGCGCACGGTTCAGCCTTGCGCCACAAAAATAAGCTATTTTTGTGGCGCACACTTCCTGGTGCGCCACAAAATAAGTTTCTGTGGCGCATTCAAAACGGTGCGCCACAGAACTAAGCTTCGCCTATAAGGGTTTTCCTACTAGTGTAATAAAGGTGAGCTCGCGAGACAGTCCTTGGTATGCTGATTATGCTAACTTTATTGTTTCCAAGTAGTTGCCTCCGACCTTTTCAGCTTAGCAAAGGAGGAAATTCTTTTATGACTTGAGGCATTATTTCTGGGATGACCCACACTTATATAAAGAAGGAGTGGATGGTATTCTGCGAAGATGTGTTCCCGAATATGAACAGCAGGAGATATTGAGTAAATGTCATGGGAGTGCTTATGGAGGACATCACGCCGGAGATAGAACCGCGCAAAAGGTTCTACAATCAGGTTTTTATTGGCCAACTCTCTTCAAAGATGCAAGGAAGTTTATTTTATGTTGTGATGAATGCCAAAGGGTTGGTAATATCTCCAGACGCAATGAAATGCCTATGAATTATACTCTTGTTATTGAACCGTTCGACTGTTGGGGATTTGACTTCATGGGACCTTTTTCCCTCTTCAGAAGGTAACACTCATATACTTGTTGCTGTTGATTATGTTACTAAATGGGTGGAAGCCATACCTACAAAAAGTGCTGATGGTGAGACCTCTTTAAGAATGCTTTTAGATATTATTCTTCCTCGATTTGGAGTTCCTAGATATATTATGACTGATGGAGGTTCTCATTTTATTCATGGTGGTTTTAGAAAAACTCTTGCTAAATATGGCATTAATCATAGAATTGCTTCCGCTTATCATCCTCAAACTAGTGGGCAAGTAGAACTATCAAATAGAGAAATTAAATCTATCTTGCAAAAGACTGTTAATAAAACTAGAAAGAATTGGGCTAGTAAATTGAAGGAAGCACTATGGGCTTATAGAACTGCTTATAAAAATCCCATGGGAATGTCACCTTATAAAATGGTTTATGGAAAAGCTTGTCATTTACCTTTAGAACTAGAGCACAAAGCTTATTGGGCTGTTAGAGAATTAAATAAAGATCCTAAACTAGCTGGTAATAAGAGGTTGCTGCAATTGAGTTCTCTAGATGAATGGAGAAGTGAAGCTTATGAAAATGCTAAACTCTTTAAAGAAAAAGTTAAAAAATGGCATGATAGAAGGATTATCAAAAGAGAATTTAATATAGGGGATAAAGTCCTATTGTATCGGTCTCGTCTCAGATTCTTTGCAGGGAAATTGCTCTCGAAATGGGAAGGACCATATGTTGTTGAGGAGGTGTATCGTTCAGGAGCAATAAAAATTAGCTCTCTCCAAGGCAATGTCACACAAGTGGTAAATGGACAAAGACTCAAGCATTATATCTCAGGTGATTCTTACAATGTAGATGTTGATGTTATTCGAGTGGAAACACCGGAGGCTTTCATCAAAGGACAAATTGACGATCCGCGTAACTCGACTTTGAATAGGTAACAGTACTGGTAATAAAAAGTTCGTGATTTACTTTCCGAACAATGTTTTTGCTGTTTTTGGAAAATATGAAAAATTACGAGATCGAAACGGAGTGGAGGAGACGCACGAGGGCGTGCCCCCATAGGCCGGCGCGGGCCCCAGCCAGGCCACGCCGCCCTATGAGTTGGCTGCCTCGTCGCCTCTTTCCGACTCTGGTTCGACCTGGTACTTTCCTTATGACATAAAAATTTATTCTATATAATCCCCCGGACCACTGGAGGTCCGTAGATCATTTTCTCGACGTGTTTTGTTTTGAGCTGTTTCTGCCAGGATCTGTCTTTGAACTAAAGCACCATGGCCTCCGACAACAAGGGCAAAGGGCCTTCGAAGGAAGAAGTGAAAAGGGTGTCGTCAAAACAAGAGCAACAAGCTGTTGGGAGCAAGCAAATCTTCGTGGGATCTGTTGACACTCGACGTTCTTTCTCTCATAACTTGCAGGGACCCTTACCATCTGCTCTTGGCCTCGACTCTTTCCCTGTGCTGGAAGAATCTCTGCGGACTACTGATGAGTTTTGTGGTCAATATCGGGCATTAAGAAGAGAAGTGGAGATACTCCAGGAGGAGAATTACCGACTCCGTAGAATGCTGGAATATTACTCGATACCCATCACAAGGTCGCCGCCGCCAACTTCAGATAACAATGAATCTCTTCGAGTCTTAGTGCAGAGTTGCCAAGCTGAGAAGCTGAAGCTGAAGGAGATCTGTAAGAAGCGCGGGAGGAATTCATCACCACCATCGCCGAAGGAGTAATTCATCATCGGTATTGGCATCCCCTTGGTTTGTTCCAAGCTTGGGGGAGTGCCGCGGTATCACATCATCACTATCTCTTACTTTTTACTATCAAGTAGTGTCATATCATGAGTAGGGAAGTTATCATATAAGATGGGTTGCAGTGTGGAAGTATCTCTCCTTTAGTTGGTTGTCTATGTATCCCTTGGTGTGAGTTATCGTTATGGAATATTAATGAGAAGTCTTATCATTTACATATTGCACATCTTATTTTAGTTTGCAATCCTTATTATATGATTGATCTTGTTATTAGTATTGGTACCACTTTGGGAGCACTAAATAAATCTATTTGGTTTTGGCAAACTTAGCATTGGTCAATAGGAACAAAACTTTGAGGTTTAAGTAGAAAAGAGAAATACATGTATTTGTTTCATTATCTTTCTTTCTTGTTAGCTCATAGCTTATTATTCTGAAGTTAAAATTGTTGGTGCTTACAAGGAAGTTGCATGATTGTTTCTATCACATGTATATTTGTTTGTTTCCCTCGACTCTTATGCTTGCTAATTAACCTTGCTAGCCAAAGACCTGTACTGAGAGGGAATACTTCTCATGCATCCAAACCTTAACCCAAAACCTATGCCATTTGTGTCCACCATAACTACCTACTACATGGTATTTCCTGCCATTCCAAGTAAATACTTCGTGTGCTACCTTTAAAACAATTCAAAAATTTATTACCTCTTATTTGTGTCAATGTTTTATAGCTCATGAGGAAGTATGTGGTGTTTTATCTTTCAATCTTGTTGGGCAACTTTCACCAACGGACTAGTGGCTTCATCCGCTTATCCAATAATTTTGCAAAAAGAGCTGGCAATGGGATTCCCAGTCCCAAGTTAATTAACCTAAATAGACACTCCTCCATGGTATGTGATTGATGGACGGCACCCGAAGGATTCGGTTAGCCATGGCTTGTGTAAGCAAAGGTTGGGGGGAGTGTCATCATAATAAAACTAAAATAAAAAGGCACTCCTTCATGGTATGAGATTGTTGGCAGGCACCCGAGGATTCGGTTAGCCATGGTTTGTGTAAGCAAAGGCTGGAAGGAGTGCCAACCAAAAATAAAACTTTATGGGAGCCGCTCTTCGGGAGTTTGTCTGGCAAGGGGGTTAGAGTACCCGCTACCAGTCGTTGACAACAACAAACACCTCTCAAAATGTTACTTTCATTCTCTTTATATGATTTCAAAACTGAAAAAGCTCTAGCACATGATTTAATCCCTGCTTCCCTCTGCGAAGGGCCTGTCTTTTACTCTATGTTGAGTCAGTAAACCTATTTCCCTCCATCTTAAGCAAGCATTTGAGTTGTTGTGATCAAACCATTATATTGTGATTTGCTTCATCATGTCTTTTATTCTTCCTTGTTTAGTACAAGTTTTATCTGAATGAATATAGCTTTGCAAGTTATCAATGATCATGAGGAGGTTATTATGATTGAGTATGCAAGTGGTGCCATATAAACTTTAACATGAGATCACTGCTCAATAGATAAGTATAATCTGCTAACTGTTCTTTGACCAAGAACGAAGTTTGCCATCACCAACTATGATTTCTTATGCACCTTTATTTGTGATTACCTTATACTTGTTTCAAGTTGAATTATATGAGAAAGTTGTTTACTAAAATATCTTGTGTGAATGAATGTGAAGCTTCTTGTCCATATTTTATTTATCGACTCCTCACTCCATAAACATGTGGTCCTGTTTACCGAGTTCAGTTTCGCTTGGGGACAAGCGAAGTCTAAGCTTGGGGGGAGTTGATACGTCCAATTTGCATCACTATTTTATATCATAATTTGCTGTTATTCATTGATATATTTCATATTTGGAGATGATACTTATGTTATTTCATCTATTGTGCATGTTTCATGATTATTGGAGGATCGCGCACCGGAGCCAGGATTCTGCTGGAAAAAGCACCATTAGAATGCAATATTTCGGAAGATCAACAGCTGATAGAAATTATATGAAAAATCCTATTTTTCCAGATGACGAAGGGAGCCAGAAGGGGCAGAAGAGGGGACCCGAGGTGGGCCCACCCCATAGGCTGGCGCGGCCCAAGGCCTGGCCGCGCCGCCCTGTGAGGAGGGGGCCCACAGCCCCCTCTCGCCTCCTTTTCTTCGCGTACGCCTTCGTCCCGAAAACCTAAGCCCCTGGGAAATAGTCGCAGAGCGTCACAGCCGCCTCTGCGAGGCGGAGAACACCAGAGAGAAAAGAGCTCTCCGGCAGGCTGAGTTCTGCCGGGGAAATTCCCTCCCGGAGGGGGAAATCGACGCCATTGTCACCGTCATCGAGCTGGACATCATCTCCATCACCATCATCATCATCTTCATCATCATCACCGCCGTCTCCACCGCTGCACATCGTCACCGCTGTAGCAATTTGGGTTTGATCTTGATTGTTTGATAGGGGAAACTCTCCCGGTGTTGATTTCTACTTGTTATTGATGCTATTGAGTGAAACCGTTGAACCAAGGTTTATGTTCAGATTGTTATTCACCATCATATCATCTCTGATCATGTTCCATATGATGTCTCGTGAGTAGTTCGTTTAGTTCTTGAGGACATGGGTGAAGTCTAAATGTTAGTAGTGAAGTATGGTTGAGTAATATTCAATGTTATGATATTTAAGTTGTGGTGTTATTCTTCTAGAGGTGTCGTTTGCCAACTGCGGGGTTGCCGGAGTGACAGAAACCTGAGCCCCCGTTGGTATATCGATGCAGGAGGGATAGCAGGATCTCAGAGTTTAAGGCTGTGGTTAGATTTATCTTAATTACTTTCTTGTAGTTGCGGATGCTTGCAAGGGGTATAATCACAAGTATGTATTAGTACTAGGAAGGGCGGTACATTACCGTAGGTTCACCCACACAACACTTATCAAAACAATGAAGATTAATTAGCCGTATGTAGCGAAAGCACTAGACTAAAATCCCGTGTGTCCTCAGGAACGTTTGGTCATTATAAGTAAACAAACCGGCTTGTCCTTTGTGCTAAAAAGGATCGGGCCACTCGCTGCAATTGTTACTCTCGCACTTTACTTACTCGTACTTTATTCATCTGTTACATCAAAACCCCCTGAACACTTGTCTGTGAGCATTTACAGTGAATCCTTCATCGAAACTGCTTGTCAACACCTTCTGCTCCTCGCTGGGATCGACATTCTTACTTATTGAAGATACTACGATACACCCCCTATACTTGTGGGTCATCAATGGAGAACTACGCCCTCCTCATGGGAGACAACATCGTTGATGGAGATGGCGGTGATGTCGATGGAGAAGCCTTCCGGGGGCATTTCCCCGTCCCGGCAACGTGCCGGAACAGAGACTTATGTCCCCCAGATCTTGGCTTTGCGATGGCGGCGGCTCTGGATGGTTTCTCGTACAGTGGCTTATTCGTATCGATGTTTTAGGTCAGGGACCTTTAAATAGGCGAAGAGGCGGAGTCGGAAGGCTGACGAGGCGCCGACACAATAGGGTGGCACGGCCAGGGCCTGGACCGCGCCGCCTACGTGTGTGGGCCCCCTGTGGCCCCTCTCTGATGGCTCTCGGGTGTTCGATCTGGAAGCTTCGTGGAATTCTAAGATGCTGGGCGTTGATTTCGTCCGATTCCGAGAATATTTCCTTACTAGGATTTCTGAAACCAAAAACAGCAGAAAACAGCAACTGGCCCTTTGGCATCTCGTCAATAGGTTAGTTCCGGAAAATGCATCAAAACCATATAAAGTGTGAACAAAACATGTAAGTATTGTCATAAAACAAGCATGGAACATAAGAAATTATCGATACGTCGGAGACGTATCAGCATCCCCAAGCTTAGTTCCTACTCGTCCCGAGTAGGTAAACGATAACAAAGATAATTTCTGAAGTGACATGCTACCAACATAATCTTAATCATACTATTGCAAAGTATATGAGATGAATGCAGCGATTCAAAGCAATGGTAAAGACAATGATTAAACAATTGAATCATATAGCAAAGACTTTTCATGAATAGTACTTTCAAGACAAGCATCAATAAGTCTTGCATAAGAGTTAACTCATAAAGCAATAGATTCATAGTAAAGGCATTGAAGCAACACAAAGGAAGATTAAGTTTCAGCAGTTGCTTTCAACTTGAACATGTATATCTCATGGATAGTTGTCAACATAAAGTAATATAACAAGTGCAATAGGTAAACATGTAAGAATCAATGCACAGTTAACACAAGTGTTTGCTTCTAAGGTAGAAAGAAGTAGGTAAACTGACTCAACATAAAGTAACAGAAAGGCCCTTCGAAGAGGGAAGCAGGGATAAATCATGTGCTAGAGCTTTTCAAGTTTTAAAATCATATAGAGAGCATAAAAGTAAAATTTTGAGAGGTGTTTGTTGTTGTCAACGAATGGTAGTGGGTACTCTAACCCCCTTGCCAGGCAGACTTTCAAAGAGCGGCTCCCATGAAAGACGTTATCTCTACCAGCAAGGTAGATCATCCCTCTTCTATTTTGTTTACACATGTATTTTAGTTTCGTTTATGGGTGACACTCCTCCCAACCTTTGCTTACACAAGTCATGGCTAACCGAATCCTCGGGTGCCTTCCAACATTCACATACCATGAAGGAGTGTCTATTTGCAAAATTAAGTTGC
Source organism: Lolium perenne (assembly GCF_019359855.2). Classification (NCBI taxonomy): domain Eukaryota; kingdom Viridiplantae; phylum Streptophyta; class Magnoliopsida; order Poales; family Poaceae; genus Lolium; species Lolium perenne. The sequence continues at coordinate 254,086,114 of NC_067248.2, forward strand.
TTACTGATGAATCAGAGCAAAACATGTGAAGAGAATTATTAATGCAAGTTGTAATTAATTGGGGCTGGGAACCCCATTACCAGCTCTTTTTGCAAAATTATTGGATAAGCGGATGAAGCCACTAGTCCATTGTGAAAGTCTGTCAAAAGTAAATGACAAGATCGAAAGATAAAACACCACATACTTCCTCATGAGCTGTAAAACATTGACACAAATAAGAGATAATAGCTTTTGAATTGTTTAAAGGTAGCACATGAAGTATTTACTTGGAATGGCAGAGAAATACCATGTAGTGGGTAGGTATGGTGGACACAAATGGCATAGTTTTTGGCTCAAGGATTTGGATGCACGAGAAGTATTCCCTCTTAGTACAAGGCTTAGGATAGCAAGGTTATTTGAAGCAAACTCAAGTATGAACTAGTGCAGCAAGACTCACATAAGAACATATTGCAAACATTATAAGACTCTATACTGTCTTCCTTGTTGTTCAAACACTTTACTAGAAAATATTTAGACTCTAGAGAGACCAGTCATGCAAACCAAATTTAGCAAGCTCTATGTATTTCTTCACTAATAGGTGCAAAGTATATGATGCAAGAGCTTAAACATGAGCACAACAATTGCCAAGTATCAAGTTATTCAAGACATTATACCAATTACCACACATAGCATTTTCTATTTCCAACCATATAACAATTAACGAAGCAGTTTCAACCTTCGGCATGAAAATTAAAAGCTAAGAACACATGTGTTCATATGAACCAGCGGAGCATGTCTCTCTCCCACACAATCATTTATTCAAACAAAACAAAAATAAAAACAAACAGACGCTCCAAGTAAAGTACATAAGATGTGACCGAATAAAAATATAGTTTCAAGAGAAGTGACCTGATAAGTTGTTGATGAAGAAGGGGATGCCTTGGGCATCCCCAAGCTTAGACGCTTGAGTCTTCTTGAAATATGCAGGGATGAACCACGGGGGCATCCCCAAGCTTAGAGTTTTCACTCTTCTTGATCCTATTGTATCATCCTCCTCTCTTGATCCTTGAAAACTTTCTCCACACCAAACTCGAAACAAACTCATTAGAGGGTTAGTGCATAATCAAAAATTCACATGTTCAGAGGTGACACAATCATTCTTAACACTTCTGGACATTGCACAAAGCTTCTGAAAGTTAATGGAACAAAGAAATCCATCCAACACAGCATAAGAGGCAATGCGAAATAAAAGGCAGAATCTGTCAAAACAGAACAGTCCGTAAAGACGAATTTTTCTGGAGCACTAAACTTGCTCAGATGAAAATGCTAAAATTGAATGAAAGTTGCGTGAGCCGACCTTGCCCGCTGGAGGTATGATTCCTATCTTTGAATCGAATTGGTACATATCTGAGGATCACGCACGTAAATTGGCATATTTTTCCGAGTTACCTACAGACGGGGCGACTCAAATTCGTGACAGACAGAAATCTGTTTCTGCGCAGTAATCCAAATCTAGTATCAACTCTACTATCAAAGACTTTACTTGGCACAACAATGCAATAAAACTAAGATAAGGAGAGGTTGCTACAGTAGTAACAACTTCCAAGACACAAATATAAAACAAAGTACTGTAGTAAAATAAACACATGGGTTATCTCCCAAGAAGTTCTTTCTTTATAGCCATTAGGATGGGCTCAGCAGTTTTAATGATGCACTCGCAAGAAATAGTGTTTGAAGCAAAAGAGAGCATCAAGAGGCAAATTCAAAACAAATTTAAGCCTAACATGCTTCCTATGAAAAGGAATCTTGTAAATAAACAAGTTCACGAAGCATAATGCAACAAGCATAGAAAGATAAAACAAGTGTAACTTCAAAAATTTCAGCATATAGAGAGGAAACTTAATAGGGCTTTCTATTTTCGTGCCCTCAGGTCCTTAGTTGTACTCAGTTTTCCCCAGCTCCTTAGTTTTTCCTCAGTTTTCCCCAAGCCCTTGTTTGAAACCCGCAGAAGCAGCTCAGACGGCAGGATTCCCGTTTAGTTGACCGTTCTGTCACGTGTGGGGCCGCGTCACGTGGGGCCGCGTCGTGTGGGCCCGCGTCGCGTGGGGCTGGTAGAAAGGGACCGCGTGGGACAGGACGAGAAGCGTTTGGTTGCACGTGAGCAGGAGCTGGGTTCTGTCTCTCTCGGCCCCAAATTGGCATTATTAAGTGCACCTTTTTCCCCTCTTTCTCTCTGTCCTTTTCACCAAATTAGTATAAAATCTAGAGAAGCTTGCATTTCTGACTTTCTTCAATTATTTGTGCCTTTTGGCCCTCGTTGTTTGCCCAATATGGCAGCAAATCTAGTACTCCCTCTGGTCCATATGTATGTAGTTAAATCTAGAAGCAAATCTCCAGGATAATGTACGATAAATTCATAGTCAAAGTAAATCAAGAAAACTAAGTACGGCCAACAAAATATAGTAGACTAGGGATAGATAATCCCTAGATAATATGGATAGATAATAAGCTGCATACACAGCAGCCAACATAGTAACAGGTTCTTCACAGCACCATCATACTAACATAACAACAAGGGATCCCTAGCTAACAACAAAGGGATCCCAACAACAAACTAGGAGGCAGCAGCAGCAGCACACGTCCAGGACTCCGCCTATCCCATCTGGCTCTGCCTCCACTTATTGCTCTTGCTCCCCTTGGGAGCCTTGGGCTTGAGCGGAGGCATGCGCCCGGCGGAGATCTCCACCCGCTGCAAGCTGCGGAGGTGCATGCCGAGCGCCCTGTGCTTGGCGCGGAAGGAGTGGACGTTCACCGTCGTGCCGACCTTGGGGAAGGTGGTGCTGATGTTCTCAGCATGCGTGACGAGGCGATTGAAGTCCGTGGCGCCGAGTCTCCCGGTGCGAAGGGGCACTGTAGACCTCCTTGGCGAAGTAGGAGATGTCTTGGCCGACCTGCAACCTCCGCAAAGACTGGCGAGTCTTGACGTCCTCCTCCTCCTCGTCGCTGCCGACGTCGCTGCCGCATACATCTGATCCATATCAAACAGAAACTAGTGAATGAGTTGCAACGATGACTAACGTACATGATAACAAAGTTAAGAAAAACAGTCAGCCTCGGTTAGAGTGGACATGATTATATATCTACGGGGAAGGTGTAAGCGAACTAAAGCTCATGCACAACAGATTTGTACACGACAATGGTTCGCTGAACCCTCCCTGTAAAAATTTGTGCCCAACCATTCATCATAGGCAAAGAAACAGATTCTAGATCTGAACTAGATCTGAACTTGAACACATTCGAGATTATTTGCAAAATTAAACGGTTGATATCTTTTGATTAGTGCATAAAATAACTGATTGAGATCCCATGATTACTTGCATAAATTAACTGATTGAGATCCAATATTACTTGCATAAATTAACCGAACAGCCGAACCCCAAATCTTAAACAAAATCAAGAAGTGATCAAAACAAAATGGAATAAAATCGGCGCACATATTAGCCCAATACTCATCCATCTACAGATCCATCTACACCAGCAAAAATAGGGTTCAAAAAGGAATGGGGAACAAAAAAGGAAGCAAACCGTAATTACCTCGTTCCATGGGTCCTCCAGGGAGGTGTCGTAGGGGTTCGGGGGCGGGACGTACGGCACGGGGTCGTAGGGGTCCCATCCCGCCGGGATCTGACTGCCACCGGCGGCAGCAGCCTCCGATGCACCGGCGACGGCGGCGGCGACGTCCGTAGAGGGGACGACGCCGAAGATCGAGGCGTCGCGCTTCGAGCCTACCTCGACGATGGGATTGGCATTCTCCTTGTCCATCTCTCCGGCGGAGGAAGAGGAAGAGGGAGAGGGTTTTTTGCTTTGGAGAAGATGATGGGACGTGAGAGAGTTGGCGATGCGTGAGCGAGTGAGAGTGACAGAGAGAGTGCGAGGAGGCGTCTATAAAGGCGAGGGGTGGTTAATGTGACCCGCATCCTACGCGTGCACAGGTGCACGTCTGCACGTCTTGGACTTCTGCAACGCGACACGCGTCCACGATTGCACGTCTAGACTTCTCCACCGCGACCCGCGTCTACGCGTCAACAATTGCACGTGTCCTCAAGTCTAACCCTGGAAATTTAGATATACTCAGGTATACCCTCGAGTCTTATACTAGCATTTTTTGTGTGCTCAATTTTCCCCTCGAGTGCTAATACTGGCTAGTGCAATATACTCAGTTTTACCCTCAAGTGGCTGGTCAACAGAGAGTCAACAAATGGGATTAACTAGTTAAATGAGTCATTTAATGTGCAAAAAAATCCGAAAAAGAGTGGCACTTACTCATGGAGTCTTTACCACAAATTGCCACTTCTCAAATCATAGATAAATCGTAGATAAATCAAGTTTTACCACAAATTGCCACTTCTCAAATCACCTAGTAGCTATGAAGGTGCATGGTTTTCCACAATAAGCCCTTCCCAAAACAGCTTCCCCCAAATCATACTTTGTCTAAATGAGGCCACAATTCTCACACTGATGTATATTGGTATTGCAAATAGTTTGAGGTAGGCCAAGATGGGTTTCATTGTACAAAACACGCATTTTCCATTTTTTAAATCTCATATTTGAATCCCTTAGTCTATTTACTACTCAGGTGCCCTTGGTTTCTTGATAGTACTCAGTTTTGCCCTCTCTCTTCACAAATTCTCGCAGACGTGCAACATCGCCCTGATTGGTCTATCCCATGTCACGCGGATCGTGCCCGCCGACCGTTGATCGTATGATATAGGGAACGGGCAGGATAACCCCTCTCTCTCTGTTGGCGGTTAATTAGCTTCCACCCTCTAAGTATGCTGAAGGGCGGTTTTCTGTATTATTTTTCACGCGCTAAAAATTATAAACTCTTTTAGGCGTTATTTTTCACGCAAAAAATGATAAACCATCACCGATTTGTTGTTGCCATTACTTTTCACGCAAAAAAATGATAAACCATCACCGATTTGTTGTTGCCATTACTTTTCACGCAAAAAAATGATAAACCATCACCGATTTGTTGTTGCCATTACTTTTCACGCAAAAAATGATAAACCATCACCGATTTGTTGTTGCCATTACTTTTCACGCAAAAAAAATGATAAACCATCACCGATTTGTTGTTGCCATTACTTTTCATGCAAAAAAATGATAAACCATCACCGATTTGTTGTTGCCATTACTTTTCATGCAAAAAATGATAAACCATCACCGATTTGTTGTTGCCATTACTTTTCACGCAAAAAATGATAAACCATCAACAATTTGTTGTAGCCATTACTTTTCACGCAAAAAATCATAAACCATCTATCTTTGTATAGAATGATAAACCTATCACGTACGATTTTTGAGGTCATTTAGAGAAGGCAGAAAAAACCTAATTTGTTACAAAAGTTTGGCATACATGATGGCATACCTATAACAACAAGGAATATCTAAAAGGGAAAGTTTCAGAAAATTTGAAATTTAGGGTGAAAATGATGCCATACATGATCTTGTTTTTCGAGGTTTTGACCTGAAAATCAATTGGGTATTATAAAGGGAAATAAAAAGTTCGAAAAATGTAAAAACGAAACAATCTATCTATCTATGTATAGAAGATCAGCTGTATGAAATTTGAGGTTATTTAGAGAAGGTAGAAATAATCACCTTGTTAGAAAAGCTGGTTTCAGCGAGACGAAACGGCATGCGCTTAAGCAAAGTGATTTGATCGAACATCTCCAAATTACCCCAAATTTTCCATACATGATGCCATACGTGTAACAACAAGGAACCCTATCTAAAAAGTGTCAAAAAAGTTTGCCCAACCGTATAGCTCTATCAAAAAGAACCTCACCATGGCGCTAGTATAATTTTGGGATAGTTACAAACTTTCGTTACCTAACCTTCAACATGAAACTTGTTTCAAATTCATTTTGGCCTACAAGAAACAAATCCCAACTTGATTCGAGCACCACAGCCTCCAAACGATGCCGATGCCGATATCGGCATGGTCAGAATGGCTATGCTCGCCGCCACTGCTAGGTCAACGTCGGGATGCACCCTCAATCCCGTCCCCTCATTCGATCACTGACACACCAGAGATACCGCCGAGGCCAATGCCGAACGTACATGCTGATGCCAATGCTGAACATGCATGCACGCCGCTGTGGGCACGGCCACGCCGACCCGCTATGCTGGACGCCACAGACCGCCGCGAGGTCTTTCCCTTCGCCACCACACTCTCCTAGCACCCACCTATACACGCCAGAAAGGAGAGACACTAGTTTTCTCTACATTGCTCGCGTTCGTGTCCGACACGGTCAGTCAAAGTTTTGAGGTGGTCGTCGATGTCGTCGACCAATTCTTCTCTTCTTTGCATGGTTAAACGCGTCTAGTTCATATCTATCTAATGCGTCTGGTCTCGCCTCATGCAGTTCTTTGTGGAGGTCGATCTCATCTCGGCACCCCGCATGCCACCTCCTCCGTGCCATCGCTATAGAGCTCCGTTTAAAAATCTAATCCTACCCGTGTATTTCCCCTTGTATCAGCGTCATGGCCCCACTTGTCATTTGATATACCGAAGCCCCACTCGTTCGCGTTTTGGTCAGGGATACAGCGATGCTTACGGTCAAACAAAGATGGATGGTCTGACGTGTCTTTGCAGGCTCTACGTGGCCCCACTAGTCAGAAGATAACGGTCAACCGTCGGGCAACCGGCAGTTACATCACGTGTGATGGTTTCAGACAAACGCTTGGGTAAAACTGAGGAAAAACTAAGGAGCTGGGGAAAACTGAGCACAACTAAGGACCCGAGGGCACGAAAATAGAAATCCCAACTTAATATTATTAAGATGCATATAACCATATTTCCCTCTCTCATAATAACTTTCAGTAGTATCATGAGCAAACTCAACAATATAACTATCACATAAAGCATTCTTATCATGAGTCTCATGCATAAAATAATTACTACTCCTAACATAAGCATAGTCATTCCTATTAATTGTAGTGGGAGCAAATTCAACAAAGTAGCTATCATTATTATTCTCATCATCAAATATAGGAGGCATATTGTAATCATAATCAAATTTATCCTCCATAACAGGCGGCACTAAAAGACTACTTTCATTATAATCATCATAAATGGGAGGCAAAGTATCATCAAAGTAAATTTTCTCCTCCATGCTTGGGGGACTAAAAAGATCATGCTCATCAAAACCAGCTCCCCAAGCTTAGAATTTTCCATAGCATTAGCAATAATAGTATTCAAAGAGTTCATGCTAATAACATTGCTATTTCGCAAACAAAGTTCCATGGGTTTTTTAATTCTCTCTTCAAACACATCATGTCCTAATTCAAGATAAAGTTCATAAAGATCTCTAATTTTTTTGTTGTTTTCCATTAAGCCTAACTAGTGAAAATAAAAACAAGAAATAAAAAGATGCAATTGCAGGATCTAAAGGAAATAGCTTCGAGCACTCACAATGGTACCAGAAAAGTGTTTGGTTACCTGGGACCGGAGTGTGAGTACCTTTTACCTTTCCTCCCCGGCAACGGCGCCAGAAAATAGCTTGATGTCTACGCTCGCTTCTATTCTTATAGACAGTGTTGGGCCTCCAAGAGCAGAGGTTTGTAGAACAGCAGCAAGTTTTCCCTTAAGTGGATCACCCAAGGTTTATCGAACTCAGGGAGGAAGAGGTCAAAGATATCCCTCTCAAGCAACCCTGCAACCACAATACAAGAAGTCTCTTGTGTCCCCAACACACCTAATACACTTGTCAGATGTATAGGTGCACTAGTTCGGCGAAGAGATAGTGAAATACAGGTGGTATGAATGTATATGAGCAGTAGTAACGGCGCCAGAAAAGTGCTTGCCGGCGTGCAGTTGATGGTGGTAATATTGCAGGAAGTAAAGATGCAGCAGAACAGTAAACAAGCAATGATTGCAGTATTTGGAAACAAGGCCTAGGGATCGTACTTTCACTAGTGGACACTCTCAACATTTATCACATAATAAAACCACTCTACACTCTCTTGTTGGATGATGAACACCACTAGCTGTGTAGGGCTACAAGAGCACCTCAATGCCGGAGTTAACAAGCTCCACAACATTCGATATTCATATTTAATTAACCTTAGAGTGCATGATAGATCAACACAATTATACCAAGTACTAACATAGCATGCACATTGTCACCTTCATACTATGAAAGGAGGAATAGATCACATTAATACCATCATAGTAATAGTTAACTTCATAATCTACAAGAGATCATAATCATAAACTACGCCAAGTACTACATGATGCACACACTGTCACCATTACATCATGGAGGAGGAATAGAGTACTTTAATAACATCACTAGAGTAGCACATAGAGTAATAGTGATACAAAGCTCATATGAATCTCAATCATGTAAAGCAGCTCATGAGATCATTGTATTCAAGTACATAGGAGAGAGATTAACCACATAGCTACCGGTACAGCCCTTAGCCTCGATGGAGAACTACTCCCTCCTCATGGGAGATAGCAGCGTTGATGGAGATGGCGGTGATGTCGATGGAGAAGCCTTCCGGGGGCATTTCCCCGTCCCGGCAACGTGCCGGAACGGAGACTCATGTCCCCCAGATCTTGGCTTCGCGATGGCGGCGGCTCTGGATGGTTTCTCGTACCGTGGCTTATTCGTATCGATGTTTTAGGTCAGGGACCTTTAAATAGGCGAAGAGGCGGAGTCGGAAGGCTGACGAGGCACCGACACAATAGGGTGGCGCGGCCAGGGCCTGGGCCGCGCCGCCTACGTGTGTGGGCCCCCTGTGGCCCCTCTCTGATGGCTCTCGGGTGTTCTGGAAGCTTTGTGGAATTCTAAGATGCTGGGCGTTGATTTCGTCCGATTCCGAGAATATTTCCTTACTAGGATTTCTGAAACCAAAAACAGCAGAAAACAGCAACTGGCCCTTTGGCATCTCGTCAATAGGTTACTTCCGGAAAATGCATCAAAACCATATAAAGTGTGAACAAAACATGTAAGTATTGTCATAAAACAAGCATGGAACATAAGAAATTATCGATACGTCGGAGACGTATCTGTCGCCAATCCTTTCATGGTACCCAAGAAGGATACCACCGCTCTACGCATGTGTATCGACTACACCAGCCTTAATAAACACTGTCCAAAGGACAACTTCCCGCTGCCTCGCATCGATCAGATAGTCGATTCCACAGTTGGGTGCAATCGCCTCTCCTTCCTCAACGCATACTCCGGGTATAATCAGATCAAACTGAAGAAAGAAGACCAGGAGCTAACTGTGTTCATCACCCCACACGACGTTTTCTGTTATAACGTCATGACCTTCGGGTTGAAAAACGCGGGATCAACTTATCAACGTTGCATGCAAGCTTGCCTTGGAGAGCAGATTGGGAGGAACATTGAGGTTTATATCGACGACATCGTGGTGAAGACGAAGCACGCCGCCACTCTCATCGATGACTTGCGGGAAACTTTCGACAACTTAGACAAGTATAAAATCAAGCTGAACCCCAAAAAATGCTTCTTCGGAATACCATGGGGGCAAGTACTCGGGTACTTCATTTCAGCCAGAGGGATTGAAGCCAACCCTCTGAAGATCAAAGCTATTCTCGACATGGAGCCGCCAAAGAATCTGCACCAAGTGCAGCAGTTGGCAGGACGATTAGCAGCGCTCCGGAGATTCATCGCCAAGCTGGGAGAAAAAGCTTTGCCGTTTTATAACCTGATGAAAAAGTCAGAAAAGTTCGAGTGGACAAAAGAGGCGCAGGAGTCCTTCGACAGTCTGAAGAAAATCCTGTCGACGTCCCCAGTCCTCGTCACCCCGCGCGAAAAAGAAACGCTGCTTATGTACATAGCCGCAACGGCACAAGTCTTTAGCAACGTTTTGGTTGTCGAGCGAGAAGAGGCAGGACACGTTTACGGTGTTCAAAGGCCCGTTTACTACCTCAGTGAAGTACTCACACCCGCGAAGCATAGATACCCTCACCATCAGAAGCTGGCATATGCAGTGTGGAAGTCAGCCCGCAAACTGTGTCACTATTTCACGGAGCACCCGATTGTCGTCGTAAGTGAAGCGCCATTAAAGAACATAATGACTAACCCAGAAGCCACAGGTCGGGTGTCCCAATGGGCCATCGAGATAGCGCCACACGACATAACTTACGTTAATCGAACGGCGATAAAATCCCAAGTCCTCCCAGATTTCGTGGCGGATTGGATCCAGTCGCAGACACCAGCAGCACCAGACATGTCGGGATCATGGACAATGTATTTCGACGGGTCAAAACGAAGCACGGGCGCATGAGCAGGAGTGATAAGATGAACTTATGTGACGCGGTCAGCGACAACATGATCGCTTACCGACAGTTGTATCAAAATATGGAAGCCAAGTTTGAAGGATGCAAACTTAAACATATCGGCAGAGCCAACAACGAGGAAGCCGACACTCTGGCAAACATCGGGTCCATGTGCTCCCCCATCCCAGGCGGAGTATTCTATGAAGTCATTGCTCAGCGATCGATAAAAGAGAAAGCTTCGGCACCTTCAAAACTGTCGGATGATAAATTAGCAGCGGGCCAGCAGCAAACTGCCGAAGAACTTTCGCCTTCATCAGCGGAGCAAGTCCTCCTCCTTGAGCCGCTATGGACCAAACCATTCCTTGCATACCTGACAAAGCAGGAGTTGCCAGAGGATTCTGTGGAAGCAAGGCGGATCGTCAGGCGGTCAAAGGCCTTCACTGTGGTTAATGGCGAACTTTACAAGCGTAGCATCTCGGGTATCCTCCAAAGGTGTATCACCATTGACGATGGAAAAGCACTACTGCGCGAGATACATGAGGGAACCTGCGGACACCACGCAGGAAGAAGGGCCCTTGTAGCAAAAGCCTTCAGGGCAGGATTTTACTGGCCAACAGCAGCATCGGATGCTCGGGAGCTAGTCATGAAATGTGACCCTTGCCAGCGCTTTTCCCCAAAACCGCACGCCCCCGCAACAGATCTAATGACAATACCTTTAGCCTGGCCCTTTGCTCAGTGGGGACTCGACCAAGTTGGACCACTGCCGAGGTCGTCGCAGGGATTGTTGCGAGCAGCCGAAGATTTGTTAAAAAAAACGCATCGGATGGTCTTGCATCCAGACTCGGGGGCTATGCTCAGATCAAGTCGGCACCCGGTTGTAAACGACCGTGCCCAGACTCGGGGACTACTCCCATCGGGAGCGCTGGACGCGCACCCGACAGAATGAAGACTCGAATGAAAAAACTGAAGAAAAAGATGGTTGCTCAGCTCGAGTCTGCACCCGGTTGCAAGCACCCGCGCCCAGACTCGGGGGCTACTCCCATCAGGAGCGCTGGACGCGCACCCGACATAACTTTTTTGCACTCCAGGATCTATGTAGGGTAACGTTGTTTTGCCATCGGTAGTTAACCAACAAAAGTTGGGCACGTTACTCATCGTCCCTTGCAAACGGAAAATATATCGGATGACCTATGAAGACCTGCAGAAGACTTCGACATAGAAGAATGGTCGAGTGGTACAACTTGAGTCTACGCACGGATTCTAAGCATCCGTATCTAGACTCGGGGGCTACTCCCATCGGGAGCGCTAACGCGCACCCGACAAAAGAAGACGATGCTGATTCAAGGAGAAGAATATCAGAAGGAGACATGCTTCAGTCTCTACCCGAACAATGTTCGGCTAGACACTCGGGGGCTACTGACGTGGGCATTACCCTTCGGGTAACCGACGTTGCCCTATCCTATATTGACTAATTGGAGGCCCATGAAGGCACTTGGAGGCGAGATGGGCCACCTGGGCGGCGCACCAGAGGAATCCTTGACGGGCAAGACAAGGACACATCCGAACAAGGAAAGTTTAGACTCAAAACTACTGTAAACCCAGTCGTACTCGGTTAGACCTCTTGAGACCTGGCATCCTATATAAAGGCCAGGAGAGGGGCTGCCGAGGGACACAATCAATCTTAGTATTCATGGCCACCAGAAAGTCTAGAGCTAGGTCACCGCAACACTTAGCCTCTCGACGAGATCTCTGCCGAACTATTCGGCACCCCATTGTAACCCATTGTTATCATAATCAAGAACAGACAGGCAGGACGTAAGGGTTTTACCTCATCGAGGGCCCCGAACCTGGGTAAATCGCTCTCCCCGCTTGTCTGAGAACCGATGTCTCGTGTCAGCTTGCAGGATTCCATCAACCCTAAGCCCCAATCGGAGGGCATTGCCGAGGATTACCCTCGACAGCTGCTCAAAGAAATTATGCTACAACTGAAAAAGAATTGTTAGCTGTGGTTTTTGCTTGTGACAAGTTTAGACCTTATATTGTTGATTCAAAAGTTACAATTCATACTGATCATGCTGCAATTAGATACCTTATGGAAAAGAAAGATGCTAAGCCGAGGCTTATTAGATGGGTGCTTCTTTTGCAAGAATTTAATCTGCGTATTATAGATAGGAAAGGTGCTGATAATCCTGTTGCTGATAATTTATCTAGATTGGAAAATATTGCTTATGATCCTGTTCCTGTTAATGATAGTTTTCCAAATGAACAATTGGCTGTAATAAAGGTGAGCTCGCGAGATAGTCCTTGGTATGCTGATTATGCTAACTTTATTGTTTCCAAGTACTTGCATCCAATCTTTTCAGCTCAGCAAAGGAGGAAATTCTTTTATGACTTGAGGCATTATTTTTGGGATGACCCACACTTATATAAAGAAGGAATGGATAGTATTATGCGAAGATGTGTTCCCGAATATGAACAACAAGAGATATTAAGTAAATGTCACGGTAGTGCTTATGGAGGACATCACGCCGGAGATAGAACCGCGCAAAAGGTTCTACAATCAGGTTTCTATTGGCCAACTCTCTTTAAAGATGCAAGGAAGTTTATTTTATCTTGTGATGAATGCCAAAGGGTTGGTAATATCTCCAGACGCAATGAAATGCCTATGAATTATACTCTTGTTATTGAACCATTCGATTGTTGGGGATTTGACTTCATGGGACCTTTCCCTCTTCAGAAGGTAACACTCATATACTTGTTGTCGTTGATTATGTTACTAAATGGGTGGAAGCCATACCCACAAAAAGTGCTGATGGTGAGACCTCTTTAAGAATGCTTTTAGATATTATTTTTCCTAGATTTGGAGTTCCTAGATATCTTATGACTGATGGGGGTTCTCATTTTATTCATGGTGGTTTTAGAAAAACTCTTGCTAAGTATGGTATTAATCCTAGGATTGCTTCCGCCTATCGTCCTCAAACTAGTGGACAAGTAGAATTATCAAATAGAGAGATTAAATCTATCTTGCAAAAGACTGTTAATAAATCTAGAAAGAATTGGGCTAGTAAATTGAAGGAAGCACTGTGGGCTTATAGAACTGCTTATAAAAATCCCATGGGTATGTCACCTTATAAAATGGTTTATGGGAAAGCTTGTCATTTACCTTTAGAACTAGAGCACAAAGCTTATTGGGCTGTAAGAGAACTAAATAAAGATCCTAAACTTGCCGGTAATAAGAGATTGCTACAATTGAGTTCTCTAGATGAATGGAGAAGTGAAGCTTATGAAAATGCTAAACTCTTTAAAGAGAAAGTTAAAAAATGGCATGATAGAAGAATTATCAAAAGAGAATTTAATGTTGGGGATAAATTCCTATTGTATCGGTCTTGTCTCAAATTTTTTGCAGGGAAATTACTCTCAAAATGGGAAGGACCATATGTCATTGTGGAGGTGTATCGTTTAGGAGCAATCAAAATTAGTTCTCTGCAAGGCGATGCCACACAAGTGGTGAATGGGCAAAGACTCAAGCATTATATTTTTGGAGATTCTTATAATGAAGATGTTGATGTTATTCGAGTAGTGACTCTGGAAACTTTCATCAAAGGTCAAATTGACAGTTCTGCAGAGTTCGACTTTGAATAGGTAACAGTACTGGTAATAAAAAGTCCGTGTTTAACCTTCCGAACAATGTTTTTGCTGTTTTTGGAAAATATGAAAAATTACGAGATCGAAACGGAGTAGAGGAGACGCACGAGGGCGTGCCCCCATAGGCCGGCGCGGGCCCCAGCCTGGCCGCGCCGCCCTATGAGGAGAGCCCCTCGTTGCCCCTCTCCGACTCTAGTTCGACCTGGTACTTTCCTTTCGTCGTGAAAAAATCTGCTATATAATCCCCCGGACCCCTAGAGGTCCGTATATCGTTTTCTCGTCGTGTTTTGTTTCGAGCTGTTTTCTGCCAGGATCTGTCTTTGATCTAGAAGCACCATGGTCTCCAACAACAAGGGCAAGGGGCTTTCGGAGGAAGAAGTGAAGAAGATGTCGTCAAAACGAGAGCAACAAGCTGTTGGAAGTAAGAAAATCTTGGTGGGATCTGTTGACACTCGACGTTCTTTTTCTCATAACTTGCAGGGACCTTTACCACCTGCTCCTAGCCTCGACTCTTTCCCTGTTTTGGAAGAAGCTCTACGGGTCACCGATGAGTTTTGTGATCAATACCGTGCTCTAAGAAGGGAAGTGGAGATACTTCAGGAGGAGAATCACCGAATTCGAAGAATGCTAGAGCGGTTCCTCACTCCCATCGAGGTTGTCCCATTGATACGTCTCCAACGTATCTATAATTTCTGATGTTCCATGCTTGTTTTATGACAATACCTACATGTTTTGCTCACACTTTATAATGTTTTTATGCGTTTTCTGGAACTAACCTATTAACAAGATGCCACAGTGCCAGTTCCTGTTTTCTGTTGTTTTTGGTTCCAGAAAGGCTGTTCGGGCAATATTCTCGGAATTCGACGAAATAAAGACCCAACATCTTATTTTTCCCGGAACCTTCCAGAAAGTCAAAGGGGGACCAGAGGAGGGCCACAGGGGGCCCACACAGGTGGCTGGCGCGGCCCAGGAGGGGGGCGCGCCGCCCTGTTGTGTGGCGCCTCCGTAACCCCTCCGACTCCGTCTCTTCGCCTATATAAGCCCTTTCGACCTAAAAACTCGATACCAATTGACGAAACTCCAGAAAAGTTACTGTGACGCCGCCGCCATCGCGAAACTCCGTTTCGGGGGACAGAAGTCTCTGTTCCAGCACCCTGCCGGAACGGGGAAGTGCCCCCGGAAGCCATATCCATCAACGCCATCGCCTCCATCATGCTCCGTGAGTAGTTCCCCCATGGACTACGGGTTCTAGCTGTAGCTAGTTGGTACTCTCTCTTCCATGTACTTCAATACAATGATCTCATGAGCTGCCTTACATGATTGAGATTCATCTGATGTAATCGTGTTGTGTTTGTTGGGATCCGATGGATTGTTACATTATGATTAGTCTATCTATAAAGTTTGTGAAGTTATTGTTGCTGCAATCTTGTTGTGTTTAATGCTTGTCACTAGGGCCCGAGTGGCATGATCTTAGATTTAAGCTCTATACTTATTGCTTAGATTGTATCTACAAGTTGTATGCACATGTCTATATCCGGAACCAAAGGCCCCAGAGTGACAGCAACTGGGATAACTGGAGGGGAAGGCGTAGGTATGAGGATCACATGTTTTCACCAAGTGTTAATGCTTTGCTCCGGTGCTCTATTAAAAGGAGTACCATAATAGCCAGTAGATTCCCTTGAGGCCCGGCTGCCACCGGCTGGTAGGACAAAAGATGTTGTGCAAGTTTCTCATTGCGAGCACGTACGACTATATATGGAAAACATGCCTACATGATTAATAATCTTGATGTTCTGTCTTAATGCTATTTCAATCCTATCAATTGCCCAACTGTAATTTGTTCACCCAACACTTGACACTTGTTATTGGAGAGTTACCACTAGTGTAGATAGCTGGGAACCCCGGTCCATCTCTCATCATCATATACTCGTTCTACATGTCATTGGAAGTAGTATCAACTATTTTCTGGTGCCATTGCTCTCATATTATCGCTATCTTTCTTTGTATTATCACATATTGCTCTCATATCACTGCTACTTTCACATCACCCCTGTTACTAGTGCTTTTCCAGGTGCAGCTGAATTGACAACTCAGTTGTTAAGGCTTATAAGTATTCTTTACCTCGCCTTGTGTCGAATCAATAAATTTGGGTTTTACTTCCCTCGAAGACTGTTGCGATCCCCTATACTTGTGGGTCATCAAGACTATTTTCTGGCGCCGTTGCCGGGGAGGCATAGCTCTACTCATAAGTTCACCTGGGGAGTACACTCTACCTCTCTATCTGTTTTTTTTGCTTAGTTTTCTTTTGTCTAGTTTATTTTTGCTTAGTTTATTTTTGTCTAGTATTATTTTTCTTAGTTTACTTTTGCTTAGTTTCTTTTTGTCTTGTTTTATTTTTCTCATATACCCAAAAATCCATAAAATTTTGAAAAACCAAAAAACTAAAAACTGTTGCTATGGAAGAACGCATAACCATGTTGGAGCTTATAGAATTTTATAATAATTATAGAGAATCAAGAACGGGTAAAGTTATGAGTGCTGTGATAGAAAAATTGAATACAATTGCTAAAATCTTGCTTAAACGCCATGATATAAACTGTTGCTCTCAACAGGATACTAAACATCTTAAATTTTAATGTGGCTTTAGTGAGGAAATTTTAATTAAGAACTATAATTGGAATAGCTATATTCATCTTGGGTTCGAAGAGGTAGAACAATTTGTCTTATTTATGGGAGCCTCTGAGATCGAATCCTTCATTGTTAAAAATTATGAAACTTGTGTTGTTTGTAAGGACCTTAAAGATTATGTCTCTTCTATCCTTAATTTTTGCATAGAAAGCTACAGTGATAATCCTTATATCATTGATTATAAAGAGAGACTCATTAATGCACAAGAATGCACTCACAATTTGCCGGAACCTGTGGAAGAAGAAATTGATGAACCTGAAAGCTCATTGGATGAAAAAGAAGAGGAGAGTGATGAACAAAAGGAGGAAGAATGGATTAGTGTCAACACCCGGATTTTTAAGTCCAGATGCCTATTATGCCATTCATCGCAATCCCAGGAATATTGTTTTTGCGAGACATAATAGATTGATATCACAGAACATCATTCATTACAACATCGTAATTGTCTTACAACAAAGGATCACATGATCCAGTCTCATTACAATAGTAGATGATCTATCGATCAATTACAAAACACATAGCAGAAGCGAAGTAGCGTAGTAGTAGTCCATCTATTCCACAGGCAACTGTTGACGTCAGGAGTGATCCTAGTTGTCGTAGACGTCCTGCTGTCCTTCTTCCGGGTTCTGGTACTCCTCTTCATAGTCTGGCCATTTGAATAGCCAGGGACAAAGCCATGAGTACTTTAAAGTACTCACAAACTAATACTAAGGTAAGTATTATCAACTATGGAAGGGGATGCTAAGCTCTAGTTTCATTTGCATAAAGCCAGTTTTATTTCATAAGCACTTTAGTAAACCAAGACTTTTCATTTGCCTAGCTTAACTCAAGTGGGAACATTAGTGTCATTCCCACAACTCAGGTGTGATTCAAAATCAAAGTCACCTTTCAATTCAAGTCACAATTCACCATTCATAGTTTTTGAAAAATGTCTGATGACGGAACAGTATGGCCTTTCCAACTGTCCATAACCGCGGACGCGGCTATTCGAATAGGTTAAACTCTGCAGAGGTTGTACACTTGTGCCACAACAATTGCAATAGTTCGTCAGGGGTAACTGGCCCTGATTTATCGTACACAGTACGCGAACTACCAATCCTAACCTTTCATTTACATACCCTAGTATAGGCACCTCTCCCCATGAGCTTGGCCTCCCAGTGAAGACAGACAGTCAGCCTGGGAACTGCACAGGGCTTGGGCCGGACATTCACCTCATTTCACGTCATTTCACCTCATTCCTTTTGTTGTAGAGGCAGCCTCCGGCATAACCCCGATGACGCTTGTTTTAGAGGGAACCCATACTAAGACACATAAATTTCCAGCTAAGCCTTACCCAGATTCAGGTATTGTGGGGGTACTTGTAAAATTGGAATGGTATCGCATCCGAACCCAACCATCAGTTTTGGTAAAATTCTCCAAGTCATTCACCAGTCATATTCACCTTCAAAATCTTTCAATAGAATGACTCATCATTCCAAGGTTTTCAAAGTCATTTCACACACACAAGTTCCCATCTAGAATAGCCAATTTTAATTTAGCACTAGCATCTAGGTATGAGGGGTGCTAAGTAATTTGCTTTGCTTCTAGGCTAACTTTGATACTGTTGTACTAATCCACTACTAACCAAGTGAAACATAAATCAAGAAATACTTTGATAAAACAAAAGTAAATAAAGCTTGTAAAGTAAAACTGGGAAATAGGATCATGAACATAAAATAAATGGGGGATGCCTTGCTCATGGTGAGCTTTGCACTTTGCAAGAGTATTATCTTGCAAGAATATTAGCTTGCCTTGATTGGTGATGTGATCAAAGTTTTCTTGCTCTTCCTCTTGGTAGAAAACCTCTTCCTCTTTATAGTCTCCGGTACTAGCGTCTATAAATGAATACGAGGATACAATCACCAAACAACACTTAAGTATTCTTAATTAGCCTTAATGGCTCACACAATTGATCTAGTATCACTACTTAACATTTATCCAAAAATTATTCTAGGGTTTCTTTATTTAATCATTAGGAAATAATTTCCTCTCATTGAAAATTGGAGTTAGAGTTTCTCTTTGGTTTGGGATAAATAATTTCCTCTCATTGAATTCTTCTTAAGCTTTAATTTCCTCAAATAACCAGGGATGATACCAGGTTGACCAAGGTCAACACTTCACACTTATTATTTGAGAAAAGTGATTTAAATGAGACTCATCATCTCATGTGATATAAAATAACCATTGCAATATTAAATACTATTTTGATTTAAATTCTATAAGTGAGCAAGTATGAGCCTAAGCAATTAGAGGTCACACATTACTTCATATCACTTGAGAAAATAATTTAAAAGAGGTGCTACACCTCATAGTAAATTCTAAAATTTGGTATAGTTTAAAAATGGACTAGTATTGACTACCTAGCCAATATTTTGATTCTAGCCCATGATTATGTACAGAACATATATCATATTTTTACATAATAAATTAGAGTTTGCTAAATGTGAATTATTGCAATTGGATTCACTTCAAAATTCAAATTGGTTGATTTTCTATATTTATTTGAATACTAAAAAGTTTCTGTTTTGTTATTTTTGCTATTCAAAATCTACCCAAGATATGAGGTTGAATCTAGTGGGGTTGGATCAAGATTTTCATGGGCTTTCCAACAATATAAGGTTGGTCAAATTTGGTTGAGTCGATTTGAAGTTATTTGAATTTGATTAAAGCATCTGTGAGCAAATTCAAGGAAAATATTTAAAACGAATTCAAATCTTGGGCTTAGGCGGGAAAAGAATTGGGCCCAATTGGTTTGAAACAGAGAAACCACAGCCCAGTAACGTTTCAAAAGCCGCGGGCCAGCTGACAAGTGGGACCCAGCGGTCAGCCTGTCTTAAAACCCGAAACGTTATGTGCTAACCTGGCCCGTTGGATTAGATCGAGGATCTACGGTGGAGCTTCGTCGTCTTCGTCATCGAGAGGGGAGTGCTGGAGCGGCGGAGGTAGGGGGTCGATGGCGTGAGGAAGCTCCGGCGAAGGGCGGCGCGGACGCTAGACGGGGTTGTCGACGACGAGGAGTTGAATGGTGGTCGCGGCGTCGCTTGGGGTGGCCTAAATCGACGGGTGGTTCTGCGGTGGACTCCGGCGATCGTGGACGCGATTGGAGCTTTCTACGGCGCAATGTGGATGAGCGAGGGATCGAGGAGGCTCAGAAGGAAGAGGGGAAGCAGATGGGGTGAGGAATTCGTCCAGGGAATGCCTCCCTTTTATAGGGCGAGGTGGTCTGCGAGGGTGCACGTCGGGTCGCTCATGGCGTGGCGCTTCTGGACGGCGAAGGGGCAAGGAGGGGTGCGCGTGGCGTAGGCGACGTCTAAGTGGAGCTAGGGAGCGTGCTAGCGTGGCCAATGATGGACGAGAGCGTGCGGGCTTCATCGCCGTCCTTGCAGTACTGGCGCGGGAGGGTTTGATCATGGCGATGCCTTCGTGGCACGGGCGACCAATGGCGCTTGTCTGGGCGTGTGCTGGGGTGGTGTAGAGTGCGCGTGCGCAAGGAGAGAGTGAGAGGAGGACGACGGTGTCCAGGCGAGGAGGTGTACTGCGGCGTCCAGAGTGGTGCTGGTGCATGCTCTGGCGTGTCCGTGCGTGGTGATCACGATGCGTTCTCGTGCATGTCGTGTTCCTTTTGGTATTAGATCATGTCCAGTATGCTCAGTGTTGAGAGGGGAGCTAGTTTGGCAAGGTTTTGTAGAGAGGAGAGGACCAGGGTAGGGTGGAGCCTGGTGGTGAGCACCATGATGGCATGTGGTGGCATGGAGGTCCTTTGGGCATCTTCTCTGGTCCATTCTTGCAGGGTTGGGTCCAGTATGATAAGGCATGACTAAGGGACAAGGGGAGAGTGACTAAAGAAGTGGAAAGGCAGGGGTTGGCATGGTGGTGTCCATTTCAATGGCATGGCTTGGCATGGGTCTTATGTGCATGATTTCTTGTGTAACAAATGTGCTGCAAGTTTGGTTGTGATGAGTGGAGTGTGTATGACCAGAGGCACAAGATTGACAAGGGCTAGAGGGTGCACATTGGATTATTTCCAAAAGTGTATGTGGTACATGCCATGAGTGGCATGCTTGGGCATGGTGATGATCATGGCTAAGGTAGAGTCACTCATTGATGTGTATTCAGAGTACCATGGTGTACTATCAAGGATGGAAAGAGAGGGAGAGAGAAAAAGTGAGAGAGTGATGAGTAAAGTGGTTGTACCTCCATTTGATTCTATGTGTACTTCTTCCCTTTAGTGCAATGACCTCCCTTGTACTTATTTTTGATCAATTTTCTGCATGGATGTGTTCTAATTGATGTTGGGCAACTATGTGTGGCATTGGTTTGAATTTTGGAGAAGTTTGGTAAAAATTCAAATAGTGGAGGGAATCTAGAATTTGTTTCAAGGTGGCATCTTGGCTTGACTATTTTGAGCAATGTTCAAAGCTTTGGTCAAAGTGGTCAACACGAAACTTGTTCATCTTGATGAGGTCTTGGATGAGGTGCAAAGAGTTGTTAGGGTTTGGATTAAGAATCTCTTAATAAAAGGGTTCCAAGTGGGTAAGATATTAAAAAGGTCAAAAGTGACCATGATCACATGTAATTGAATTTTGATTTTTCCTTTGATTTGATTTGTGTTTCTTTGATGCATTTGTGTTTGTTTATCATATATAAGAGTTTTACAAACCATAGATCAAGCAATGGTGGCCTTTGGTGAAGATTTGCAAAATTGGCCTTATGTGTATGTGAGTGAAATTGGGATTTTCTCACTATTTGGTTTCTCTCCATTTGATTTGACTTTTCTTGACTCTAATGTGATTCTTATTAGTTTAGAAACATTTTTCAACCATTGAAACCAATTCAAATGGTCTTGTTCAAAGATTTGCAAAAATGGCCATAAACACATAAGAGGTGAAAATCCAAATTTCTTGATTTCCTATTTTATTTTCCTTGGCTTTATTTGGGCAAGGTCTAGGGTCCATGTGATGTGAGATTAAGTTTAAAGATGGTTTCACACCATTTGGGTAAGGTCTAGATGCTTAGAACAAGATTTGGGAAAAATGGCTAAGTGCCACATATGCCTCTATGCATAGGTTGCATTTGAATTTTAATTTGACTTGGCTTGACCCAAATGGTGTTGTTGAGTGTTGAAATGGTATATAGGAGTGATCCCACCATTCACAACAAGTCTTAGGGTCAAGCTTCTCAATTTCACAATTTTGCTAAATTACTCTCATATGCCTCCATGGCATTTTTAGTTTCTTTTTATTTTCTTTGGTTTCAACTTGGAAATGACTTGAGAAGTACTATATAAGGTTTATGAAGTTTGTCCAATCCTCTAAATAAAGTGGAAGGGTCTAGGGTAAAGATTTATAAAAATAGCCATAGGCACATATACCTTTTTCTTATTTAATTTCCTTTTATTTTATTTTAACTAGGATGGTGAAAAGAGAGGTGGGGTATTGGGTTTAAGATTATTTCAAACTACTATAACAAGCAAACATGGCAATAGCACAAGAATTAAGCAAGGTCACTATGGATCATACTTATTTGAATAAAAGTTTTTGTTGGTTCCAAAATTTGGAGAATGGGAAATCCATTTGTTTTGTTTTGAAATTTTTGGGATGTTACAAACCCTTCCCCCTTAAACAAATCTCGTCCCGAGATTTTAAGAAAAGTTAGGTTCCTAAGAGAGATTCAGCATTTTATTAACAGGAAGACATACTTGGCATGGTCTGGGGTGCTTCCTGAGCTTCAGTGGCAGTCATGTGGTAGAAACGGCCATTGTTGTTGTTCTGGTTCCTTCTACCGGCGAAGCAACGCTGTTGCTGGGCAGGTGCAGCAGTATTGGGGGCAGTCTTGGCTAGTTTCTTGGGGCATTCATTTGAGTAGTGGCCAACAGTGCCACATTCATAGCAGGTCACAGTTGACTTGTCCTTTGGGGTGACGGGGGTGGCATTGCTTGCAGTTCTCGGGGCAGTATTTGTGTTGTTGTTGTTTCCATTGTTGTTGTTGTTGTGGTGGTGGTTGTTGTTGTTGTGGCTGTTGTTGGTGTTGCCTCCGGTCTTCGGGGGTCCTCCGTTGTTGTTGGGGTAGTTGGGGCGATAAGTCTGAGCAGTGGGCTTGTTGTTTCTTGGGGTGAATCCTCCAGAGGAGTTATTGCGATACTTCTGATTATGGTGGGGTCCATTCTGGTTCATCATCCTTCGCTTGCGGTTCTCATTGGCCTGATGCAGCTTCCCGTCCATTTGGATGGCTGAGTCCACGAGGGCTTCCAAGTCAGCGAACGGAATGTTCACCAACACAGTTTGCATCTCGGCATGCAGTCCGTTCAGAAATCTTTCCTTTCTCTTCTCATTGGTGTCGGTCTCGTCCGGGGCGTACCTTGATAGAGTGAGAAACCTGTCGCGGTATTCCACCACGGACATCCTTCCTTGCTTGAGTTCGCGGAACTCGTCTCTCATCTTCTTGATCAGTCCTTGGGGCACATGGTACTTGCTGAACTTCAGCTTGAAGTCTTCCCAGGTCATCATCTGTCCCGCATTCATTGCACGGGCACTTGTCCACCAGGCTCTGGCAGGTCCTGACAGGTAGTGGGTGGCAAACAGTACTTTTTCTGCGGCTTCAACTCCCGCAACTTCGAGGTTGTTCTCCATGGTCTGGAGCCAGTCATCAGCATCGAGGGGCTCTTCAGTCTTGTTGAACATCGGAGGGTTGGTGTGCTGAAAGTTCTTCAGATTCGATCCGGGGTGATCGTGGTTTCCATGGCCGTTGTTGTTCTGAGCGATCTGTTGTAGCGCAGCGATGTTGGCTTGGCGTTCAGCTCTCTCGACTTCTCGGTCTGCCATCATTGTCTGCAACAGTTGCATCATGGCATCCTGGGTGGCGTTGCGGGTTGGTGGGGCCATCTGAACATCGAGGTAGATGATAAGATAAGAGGGAAATTTCTATGTTTTGTTTTGGTAATGTTTTTAAAAAGTTCACAACTTAAAAATTTGAGTAGTGTTGCAGGGGTAACACCGACAACACTTTTTCATTCATACCAAGCATCACATATTACAAAACTAACACACCGGTGGTTTGAAGAACCATTCATCGCTCTACGATACAAGGGGGATCCTGATACAACTCACACCTACTATAGTGCTTTAATGGTACTACCCTTCAGGGTGGATTCTTCGTCTTCACGGGTAATGTGCTTGGCGAAAGGCGAGGGCGTTGTCCAAATCCCTGCGGGTTTTGTGCAGCCTGAAGTCCTGATGTGCTACGTAGGGGTTCATCTCCGTGTGTGGTGGCATGATCATCGATCTTCCCATGGAGTCATGTCTTGGGTAGTAGATGAAGCGAGTGTTCTTGATCTTGTTCTCATTTTGTCCACACAGACGGAAAATTGCTTCTTGCATAGCTCTGTCTAGTCCTTCCTCCCAAGTGTTTCCCTTTACAGAAAACCAGATGGTTTCCCATACCGGGGCTCCAAGGTTTCTTCGTAGATCCATAGAAACTTCCCACCGAGGGGGTTTTCCGGAGTGGTTGTTGAGGGGTATTCCGAAGAACTCGGGATACGGGTGTCCTAGATATTCCACTAGTTGATTCAAATCCTTTTCGAACCTCAGTTCTCCTCCGTGACCAAGCTGATAGCACTCCCAATTGTATTCCATCTATGAACAAAGAGGAGTAAATTAGAGAAGTATTCCAGTGTGCAAAATTTTATGTAGAAATGGCAATGAAAAGGAGGGCATGAATTTCTCATTTTTTGAAGAAGATCTCAAGGATAAGAGTGAGAATAAGTTTTTCGCAAATTTTCACTTCTTTGTTTTGAAACTAAGTTTTGCAGACGTCCATTCTAACTAGGGTCTCCTAAGGTCAAACAATGGCTCTGATACCAACTTGTCAACACCCGGATTTTTAAGTCCAGATGCCTATTATGCCATTCATCGCAATCCCAGGAATATTGTTTTTGCGAGACATAATAGATTGATATCACAGAACATCATTCATTACAACATCGTAATTGTCTTACAACAAAGGATCACATGATCCAGTCTCATTACAATAGTAGATGATCTATCGATCAATTACAAAACACATAGCGGAAGCGAAGTAGCGTAGTAGTAGTCCATCTATTCCACAGGCAACTGTTGACGTCAGGAGTGATCCTAGTTGTCGTAGACGTCCTGCTGTCCTTCTTCCGGGTTCTGGTACTCCTCTTCATAGTCTGGCCATTTGAATAGCCAGGGACAAAGCCATGAGTACTTTAAAGTACTCGCAAACTAATACTAAGGTAAGTATTATCAACTATGGAAGGGGATGCTAAGCTCTAGTTTCATTTGCATAAAGCCAGTTTTATTTCATAAGCACTTTAGTAAACCAAGACTTTTCATTTGCCTAGCTTAACTCAAGTGGGAACATTAGTGTCATTCCCACAACTCAGGTGTGATTCAAAATCAAAGTCACCTTTCAATTCAAGTCACAATTCACCATTCAAAATTTTTGAAAAATGTCTGATGACGGAACAGTATGGCCTTTCCAACTGTCCATAACCGCGGACGCGGCTATTCGAATAGGTTAAACTCTGCAGAGGTTGTACACTTGTGCCACAACAATTGCAATAGTTCGTCAGGGGTAACTGGCCCGATTTATCGTACGCAGTACGCGAACTACCAATCCTAACCTTTCATTTACATACCCTAGTATAGGCACCTCTCCCCATGAGCTTGGCCTCCCAGTGAAGACAGACAGACAGTCGGCACAGGAGCGCAGGCTTGGGCCGGACATTCACCTCATTTCACGTCATTTCACCTCATTCCTTTTGTTGTAGAGGCAGCCTCCGGCATAACCCCGATGACGCTTGTTTTAGAGGGAACCCATACTAAGACACATAAATTTCCAGCTAAGCCTTACCCAGATTCAGGTATTGTGGGGGTACTTGTAAAATTGGAATGGTATCGCATCCGAACCCAACCATCAGTTTTGGTAAAATTCACCAAGTCATTCACCAGTCATATTCTGCTTCAAAATCTTTCAATAGAATGACTCATCATTCCAAGGTTTTCAAAGTCATTTCACACACACAAGTTCCCATCTAGAATAGCCAATTTTAATTTAGCACTAGCATCTAGGTATGAGGGGTGCTAAGTAATTTGCTTTGCTTCTAGGCTAACTTTGATACTGTTGTACTAATCCACTACTAACCAAGTGAAACATAAATCAAGAAATACTTTGATAAAACAAAAGTAAATAAAGCTTGTAAAGTAAAACTGGGAAATAGGATCATGAACATAAAATAAATGGGGGATGCCTTGCTCATGGTGAGCTTTGCACTTTGCAAGAGTATTATCTTGCAAGAATATTAGCTTGCCTTGATTGGTGATGTGATCAAAGTTTTCTTGCTCTTCCTCTTGGTAGAGAACCTCTTCCTCTTGATAGTCTCCCGTACTAGCGTCTATAAATGAATACGAGGATACAATCACCAAACAACACTTAAGTATTCTTAATTAGCCTTAATGGCTCACACAATTGATCTAGTATCACTACTTAACATTTATCCAAAAATGATTCTAGGGTTTCTTTATTTAATCATTAGGAAATAATTTCCTCTCATTGAAAATTGGAGTTAGGGTTTCTCTTTGGTTTGGGATAAATAATTTCCTCTCATTGAATTCTTCTTAAGCTTTAATTTCCTCAAATAACCAGGGATGATACCAGGTTGACCAAGGTCAACACTTCACACTTATTATTTGAGAAAAGTGATTTAAATGAGACTCATCATCTCATGTGATATAAAATAACCATTGCAATATTAAATACTATTTTGATTTAAATTCTATAAGTGAGCAAGTATGAGCCTAAGCAATTAGAGGTCACACATTACTTCATATCACTTGAGAAAATAATTTAAAAGAGGTGCTACACCTCATAGATTTAAATTCTAAAATTTGGTATAGTTTAAAAATGGACTAGTATTGACTACCTAGCCAATATTTTGATTCTAGCCCATGATTATGTACAGAACATATATCATATTTTTACATAATAAATTAGAGTTTGTTAAATGTGAATTATTGCAATTGGATTCACTTCAAAATTCAAATTGGTTGATTTTCTATATTTATTTGAATACTAAAAAGTTTCTGTTTTGTTATTTTTGCTATTCAAAATCTACCCAAGATATGAGGTTGAATCTAGTGGGGTTGGATCAAGATTTTCATGGGCTTTCCAACAATATAAGGTTGGTCAAATTTGGTTGAGTCGATTTGAAGTTATTTGAATTTGATTAAAGCATCTGTGAGCAAATTCAAGGAAAAGATTTAAAACGAATTCAAATCTTGGGCTTAGGCGGGAAAAGAATTGGGCCCAATTGGTTTGAAACAGAGAAACCACAGCCCAGTAACGTTTCAAAAGCCGCGGGCCAGCTGACAGGTGGGACCCAGCGGTCAGCCTGTCTTAAAACCCGAAACGTTATGTGCTAACCTGGCCCGTTGGATTAGATCGAGGATCTACGGTGGAGCTTCATCGTCTTCGTCGTCGAGAGGGGAGTGCTGGAGCGGCAGAGGTAGGGGGTCGGCGGCGTGAGGAAGCTCCGGCAAAGGGCGGCGCGGACGCTAGACGGGGTTGTCGACGACGAGGAGTTGAATGGTGGTCGCAGCGTCGCTTGGGGTGGCCTAAATCGACGGGTGGTTCTGCGGCGGACTCCGGCGATCGTGGATGCGATTGGAGCTTTCTACGGTGCAATGTGGATGAGCGAGGGATCGAGGAGGCTCAGAAGGAAGAGGGGAAGCAGATGGGGTGAGGAATTCGTCCAGGGAATGCCTCCCTTTTATAGGGCGAGGTGGTCTGCGAGGGTGCACGTCGGGTCGCTCATGGCGTGGCGCTTCTGGACGGCGAAGGGGCAAGGAGGGGTGCGCGTGGCGTAGGTGACGTCTAAGTGGAGCTAGGGAGTGTGCTAGCGTGGCCAATGATGGACGAGAGCGTGCGGGCTTCGTCGCCGTCCTTGCAGTACTGGCGCGGGAGGGTTTGATCATGGCGACGCCTTCGTGGCATGGGCGACCAATGGCGCTTGTCTGGGCGTGTGCTGGGGTGGTGTAGGGTGCACGTGCGCAAGGAGAGAGTGAGAGGAGGACGACGGTGTCCAGGCGAGGAGGTGTACTGCGGCGTCCAGAGTGGTGCTGGTGCATGCTCTGGCGTGTCCGTGCGTGGTGATCACGATGCGTTCTCGTGCGTGTCGTGTTCCTTTTGGTATTAGATCATGTCCAGTATGCTCAGTGTTGAGAGGGGAGCTAGTTTGGCAAGGTTTTGTAGAGAGGAGAGGACCAGGGTAGGGTGGAGCCTGGTGGTGAGCACCATGATGGCATGTGGTGGCATGGAGGTCCTTTGGGCATCTTCTCTGGTCCATTCTTGCAGGGTTGGGTCCAGTATGATAAGGCATGACTAAGGGACAAGGGGAGAGTGACTAAAGAAGTGGAAAGGCAGGGGTTGGCATGGTGGTGTCCATTTCAATGGCATGGCTTGGCATGGGTCTTATGTGCATGATTTCTTGTGTAACAAATGTGCTGCAAGTTTGGTTGTGATGAGTGGAGTGTGTATGACCAGAGGCACAAGATTGACAAGGGCTAGAGGGTGCACATTGGATTATTTCCAAAAGTGTATGTGGTACATGCCATGAGTGGCATGCTTGGGCATGGTGATGATCATGGCTAAGGTAGAGTCACTCATTGATGTGTATTCAGAGTACCATGGTGTA
The DNA here is from genome assembly GCF_019359855.2 of Lolium perenne. NCBI lineage: Eukaryota > Viridiplantae > Streptophyta > Magnoliopsida > Poales > Poaceae > Lolium > Lolium perenne. Next base: position 254,114,499 of record NC_067248.2, read on the forward strand.
CTATCAAGGATGGAAAGAGAGGGAGAGAGAAAAAGTGAGAGAGTGATGAGTAAAGTGGTTGTACCTCCATTTGATTCTATGTGTACTTCTTCCCTTTAGTGCAATGACCTCCCTTGTACTTATTTTTGATCAATTTTCTGCATGGATGTGTTCTAATTGATGTTGGGCAACTATGTGTGGCATTGGTTTGAATTTTGGAGAAGTTTGGTAAAAATTCAAATAGTGGAGGGAATCTAGAATTTGTTTCAAGGTGGCATCTTGGCTTGACTATTTTGAGCAATGGTCAAAGCTTTGGTCAAAGTGGTCAACACGAAACTTGTTCATCTTGATGAGGTCTTGGATGAGGTGCAAAGAGTTGTTAGGGTTTGGATTAAGAATCTCTTAATAAAAGGGTTCCAAGTGGGTAAGATATTAAAAAGGTCAAAAGTGACCATGATCACATGTAATTGAATTTTGATTTTTCCTTTGATTTGATTTGTGTTTCTTTGATGCATTTGTGTTTGTTTATCATATATAAGAGTTTTACAAACCATAGATCAAGCAATGGTGGCCTTTGGTGAAGATTTGCAAAATTGGCCTTATGTGTATGTGAGTGAAATTGGGATTTTCTCACTATTTGGTTTCTCTCCATTTGATTTGACTTTTCTTGACTATAATGTGATTCTTATTAGTTTAGAAACATTTTTCAACCATTGAAACCAATTCAAATGGTCTTGTTCAAAGATTTGCAAAAATGGCCATAAACACATAAGAGGTGAAAATCCAAATTTCTTGATTTCCTATTTTATTTTCCTTGGCTTTATTTGGGCAAGGTCTAGGGTCCATGTGATGTGAGATTAAGTTTAAAGATGGTTTCACACCATTTGGGTAAGGTCTAGATGCTTAGAACAAGATTTGGGAAAAATGGCTAAGTGCCACATATGCCTCTATGCATAGGTTGCATTTGAATTTTAATTTGACTTGGCTTGACCCAAATGGTGTTGTTGAGTGTTGAAATGGTATATAGGAGTGATCCCACCATTCACAACAAGTCTTAGGGTCAAGCTTCTCAATTTCACAATTTTGCTAAATTACTCTCATATGCCTCCATGGCATTTTTAGTTTCTTTTTATTTTCTTTGGTTTCAACTTGGAAATGACTTGAGAAGTACTATATAAGGTTTATGAAGTTTGTCCAATCCTCTAAATAAAGTGGAAGGGTCTAGGGTAAAGATTTATAAAAATAGCCATAGGCACATATACCTTTTTCTTATTTAATTTCCTTTTATTTTATTTTAACTAGGATGGTGAAAAGAGAGGTGGGGTATTGGGTTTAAGATTATTTCAAACTACTATAACAAGCAAACATGGCAATAGCACAAGAATTAAGCAAGGTCACTATGGATCATACTTATTTGAATAAAAGTTTTTGTTGGTTCCAAAATTTGGAGAATGGGAAATCCATTTGTTTTGTTTTGAAATTTTTGGGATGTTACAATTAGCTTGTGTCCTTGAGCCAACCCCTATGCCATTTGTGTCCACCATACCTACCTACTACATGGTATTTCTCCGCCATTCCAAAGTAAATTGCTTGAGTGCTACCTTTAAAATTTCCATTCTTTATCTTTGCAATATATAGCTCATGGGACAAATAGCTTAAAAACTATCGTGGTATTGAATATGTACTTATGCACTTTATCTCTTATTAAGTTGCTTGTTGAGCGATAACCATGTTCCTAGGGACGCCATCAACTACTCTTTGTTGAATATCATGTGAGTTTCTATGCATGTCCGTCTTGTCTGAAGTAAGGGAGATTTACCACTCATTTAATGGTTAGAGCATGCATAATGTTAGAGAAGAACATTGGGCCGCTAACTAAAGCCATGAATCATGGTGGAAGTTTCAGTTTTGGACATATATCCTCAATCTCATATGAGAACATTAATTGTTGCTACATGCTTATGCATTAAAGAGGAGTCCATTATATGTTGTCTATGTTGTCCCGGTATGGATGTCTAAGTTGAGAATAATCAAAAGCGAGAAATCCAATGCGAACTTTCTCCTTAGACCTTTGTACAGGTGGCATAGAGGTACCCCTTTGTGACACTTGGTTAAAACATGTGTATTGCGATGATAATCCGGGTAATCCAAGCTAATTAGGACAAGGTGCGGGCACTATTGGTATACTATGCATGAGGCGTGCAACTTGTAGGATATAATTTACATAACTCATATGCTTTATTACTACCGTTGATAAAAATTGTTTCTTGATTTCAAAACTAAAGCTCTAGCACAAATATAGCAATCGATGCTTTTCTCTTTGAAGGACCTGTCTTTTACTCTATGTTGAGTCAGTAAACCTATTTCCCTCCATCTTAAGCAAGCATTTGAGTTGTTGTGATCAAACCATTATATTGTGATTTGCTTCATCATGTCTTTTATTCTTCCTTGTTTAGTACAAGTTTTATCTGAATGAATATAGCTTTGCAAGTTATCAATGATCATGAGGAGGTTATTATGATTGAGTATGCAAGTTGTGCCATATAAACTTTAACATGAGATCGCTGCTCAATAGATAAGTATAATCTGCTAACTGTTCTTTGACCAAGAACGGAGTTTGCCATCACCAACTATGATTTCTTATGCACCTTTATTTGTGATTACCTTATACTTGTTTCAAGTTGAATTATATGAGAAAGTTGTTTACTAAAATATCTTGTGTGAATGAATGTGAAGCTTCTTGTCCGTATTTTATTTATCGACTCCTCACTCCATAAACATGTGGTCCTGTTTACCGAGTTCAGTTTCGCTTGGGGACAAGCGAAGTCTAAGCTTGGGGGGAGTTGATACGTCCAATTTGCATCACTATTTTATATCATAATTTGCTGTTATTCATTGATATATTTCATATTTGGAGATGATACTTATGTTATTTCATCTATTTTGCATGTTTCATGATTATTGGAGGATCGCGCACCGGAGCCAGGATTCTGCTGGAAAAAGCACCGTCAGAATGCAATATTTCGGAAGATCAACAGCTGATAGAAATTATATGAAAAATCCTATTTTTCCAGATGACGAAGGGAGCCAGAAGGGGGAGAAGAGGGGACCCGAGGTGGGCCCACCCCATAGGCCGGCGCGGCCCAAGGCCTGGCCGCGCCGCCCTGTGAGGAGGGGGCCCACAGCCCCCTCTCGCCTCCTTTTCTTCGCGTACGCCTTCGTCCCGAAAACCTAAGCCCCAGGGAAATAGTCGCAGAGCGTCACAGCCGCCTCTGCGAGGCGGAGAACACCAGAGAGAAAAGAGCTCTCCGGCAGGCTGAGTTCCGCCGGGGAAATTCCCTCCCGGAGGGGGAAATCGACGCCATCGTCACCGTCATCGAGCTGGACATCATCTCCATCACCATCATCATCATCTTCATCATCATCACCGCCGTCTCCACCGCTGCACATCGTCACCGCTGTAGCAATTTGGGTTTGATCTTGATTGTTTGATAGGGGAAACTCTCCCGGTGTTGATTTCTACTTGTTATTGATGCTATTGAGTGAAACCGTTGAACCAAGGTTTATGTTCAGATTGTTATTCATCATCATATCACCTCTGATCATGTTCCATATGATGTCTCGTGAGTAGTTCGTTTAGTTCTTGAGGACATGGGTGAAGTCTAAATGTTAGTAGTGAAGTATGGTTGAGTAATATTCAATGTTATGATATTTAAGTTGTGGTGTTATTCTTCAGTGGTGTCGTGTGAACGTCGACTACACGACACTTCACCTTTATGGGCCTAGGGGAATGCATCTTGTACTCGTTTGCCAATTGTGGGGTTGCCGGAGTGACAGAAACCTGAGCCCCCGTTGGTATATCGATGCAGGAGGGATAGCAGGATCTCAGAGTTTAAGGCTGTGGTTAGATTTATCTTAATTACTTTCTTGTAGTTGCGGATGCTTGCAAGGGGTATAATCACAAGTATGTATTAGTCCTAGGAAGGGCGGTACATTAGCGTAGGTTCACCCACACAACACTTATCAAAACAATGAAGATGAATTAGCCGTATGTAGCGAAAGCACTAGACTAAAATCCCGTGTGTCCTCAGGAACGTTTGGTCATTATAAGTAAACAAACCGGCTTGTCCTTTGTGCTAAAAAGGATTGGGCCACTCGCTGCAATTGTTACTCTCGCACTTTACTTACTCGTACTTTATTCATCTGTTACATCAAAACCCCCTGAATACTTGTCTGTGAGCATTTACAGTGAATCCTTCATCGAAACTGCTTGTCAACACCTTCTGCTCCTCGTTGGGATCGACATTCTTACTTATTGAAGATACTACGATACACCCCCTATACTTGTGGGTCATCACCCAGTACAACATCTGGTGCTTCCTCGGCTTCTTCGGCGTTCATGTGGTAGAGACGGCCGTTGCGGTTATTGGGGTTGTTGGGGGCGAACTTCTTGCCGGTGGAGACACGGCGTTGCTGCTGAGCAGGTGCAGCGGTGTTGCTTGCGAGCTTGGCGAGCCTCTTGGGACACTCGTTGGAGTAGTGCCCCACTACACCACACTCATAACAAGTGATGGTGACCTTGTCCTTGGTCGCAACGGGGATGGCGTTGCTTCCGGTCCTTGGAGCGGTGTTGGTGTTGGTGTTGTTGTTGGGAGCTCGGGGCGGAGCGCGGTTGAAGTTGTTGTTGTTGTTGTAGTTGTTGTTGTTGTAGCCTCCTGGCTTGGAGTTTCCTCCACTCCGGTTCTGATAACCGGGGCGCGAGTTCTGCATCGGGGGCTTGTTGTTGTTTCTCGGAGTGAAACCTCCGCTTGAGCTGGGGCGATACTTCTGGGTATGGTTAGACCCACTCTGGTTCATCATGCGGCGCTTGCGGTTCTCATTGGCTTGGTTTAGCTTGCCCTCCATTTGGATGGCGGAGTCGACAAGGGCTTCAAGATCTGCGAAGGGGATGTTGACAAGGACAGTCTGCATCTCATCATGTAGTCCGTTCAGGAACCTCTCCTTCCTCTTCTCAACGGTGTCGGTCTCGTCGGGGGCGTACCTTGACAGGGTAAGGAACCTATCGCGGTATTCTACCACCATCAAGCGACCTTGCTTTAGTTCACGGAACTCATCCCTCATCTTCTTGATAAGACCCGGGGGTACATGGTACTTGCTAAACTTGAGTTTGAACTCCTCCCAAGTCATGAACTGACCTCCGTTCATGGCACGGGTGCTTGTCCACCAAGCGCGGGCTGGTCCAGTGAGATAATGGGTTGCAAACAAAACCTTCTCATTGGCTTCTACTCCGGCTACCTCCAGATTGTTCTCCATGGTCTGGAGCCAGTCGTCGGCGTCAAGTGGTTCCTCAGTCTTGCTGAACACCGGAGGGTTTGTGTTCTGAAAGTTCTTGAGCTTGGACCCTGGGTGGTCATGATTCCCATGGCCTTGGTTGGCAAGGTTCTGCAAGGCTGCGATATTGGCTTGGCGTTCAGCCCTTTCTGTCTCCCTGTCAGCTAGCAGGGTTTGCAGCAGTTGCATCATGGCATCGTTGTTGTTGCGATTGGGAGGGGCCATCTGAACATAGGGAAGATCATGAGATAAGAGGGAAATCTCTATGGTTGATTTTTGAGAAGTTTGAAAACATTTGAAACTTGTAGTCTTTTCATGACAAACATAACATTCATTCATTCATTCAACACACATTACAAACTAACACACCCATACTCCAATGGTTTTAAGAACCATTCTCATGCTACGATACAAAGGACGAGATACAACTCACACCTACATAAGTGAAACTAGTGTGACTACTCCTCGGTGTCGACGTCGATCGGGACGAAGACGTCGGGGCTGCCTCCAGGAACTCGTAGTCCTCCTCCTCGGTGAACTCGTCCTCCTCAAAGTCGTCGTCGTCGCTCAAGAAGGCTCCTCCTCCCTGAAGGTCGATACCTCCGTCGTCCTCCTCCATCTCTCTAAGCTGATCCTCCTGGGCCTTGACAGTGGCCTCAAGAGACGTGATCTTGGCGTGAAGGCGCACAATCATAGCGTCCTTCTTGGCACGCTGCTGGCGAAGGCTCTTGCGGTCATTGTTGAGCAGCTTGATCGCCTCACCCTGCTCGATGATGTGAGCATGGGTCTGGTTCACGTAAACGCGGGTGGCATCGAGGTCCTTCTGAGTCTGGTAGAGCATGAAGTCCAGGTGCTCAGCATGGCGCCTCAACTCCGGGTGCGGGTGCAGCTCCATGGGTACTCCCATGGCATCACGCCTCAAGAGATGCGTGAAGCGAGAGGCGAGGATGCGCACCACGTTCTGTCCACAGAGACGCACAAGTGCCTCCTGAAGGCCACGTGCGAGTCCATCGAGCCAGTTGCTCTCGCGGAAGGAGAAAAGGATCCTCTCCGAGGTGGGAGGCTCCATCTTGCCCCTCAAGTCAGCGGTGATGATCCACTGCAACTCTCCTCCAGGGGTGTCATCCACCTGAATTCCGTGGAACTCAGGGTGCGGGCGCCCAAGGAAGTCCGAGAGAGCGTTGAGGTCGTGCTCGAAGATCAAGCTCCCTCCGTTCCCAAGCTGGTAAAACTTGGTGTTGAGGGGTTCATTCGGCTCCATCTGAAAGCAAAATGGATAAGTAAGTTAGAGAGTGAACAGGTGTGGCAAAATTTTAAGTAGATTCAAATAAGATAGACATGATTCATCATATTTTGAAAAAGTCTCCAAGACAAGAGTGTAAGTAAATTTTCACAAATATTCCCTTCATTTGATTTCAAAGTTAGGTTTTTCAGAACCCCCATTCTAACTAAGGTCTTCTAAGGTCAAACAATGGCTCTGATACCAACTTGTCAACACCCGGATTTTTAAGTCCGAATGCCTATTATGTCATACATCGCAATCCCAGGATTAATGTTGTTGCGAGGCATAATAGTTAAGTATCACAGTCATCATTCATTACAAACCATATTGTCTTACAATTTGGAATCACATCATCCATATTACACGAATAGTTGATCTATTGATCAACGAACAAACACATGTTCATAGCGGAAGCGTAAGATACACGGACTCTCTAGTCCACAGGCCAACGCTTGACGTCGGAAGACTCCTAGTTGTCGTAGGCGTCCTGCTGGTCATCTCCTTGTTCATCTTCATACTCTGGCCATTTGAATAGCCAGGGACAAAGCCGTGAGTACTTCAAGTACTCGCAAACTAATACTAGTGTAAGTGCTAGACATTTCTAGTAAGGTTTGCTAAGCTCTAGTTTATTTGCATAAAGCTAGTTTTAGTTCACAAGTCTTTGAGAAAAAGCTTATTCTTGTGCTGACTAACTCAAGTGGGAACATTAGTGTCATTCCCATCATTCAAGTGGTGATTTCAATTCAATTCACCACTTCACAATTAAATTCACCATCATTTCCAAAGATTGACATTGGACAACTGTATGGCCTTTCCAACCGTCCGTAACCGTGGACACGGCTATTCGAATAGATTTACACTCTGCAGAGGTTGCACACTTGTGCCACAACATTTGAATTCATTCGTCGGGATTACCCCGAATCATCATAACTCAGTACGCGGATCATCAACCCTAACCTTTCACTTACATACCCTAGTATGAGCACCTCTCCCCATGAGCTTGGCCTCCCGGTGAAGACCAACTGTCAACTCGGGAACTGCACAGGGCTTGGCCGTACAATTCACCTCAATTCACATCATTTCTCAACAACGGAGGCAGCCTCGGCATAACCCCTATGATGTGTGTTCAGAGGGAACCCATACTAGGATGCATAAATTTCCAGTTAAGCCCTACCCATAATCAGGTATTGTGGGGGTACTCAATATTGGAAAGGTATCGCATTCAAACCAATACCAGTTTTATCAAAAATCACCATCTTCTCTTGGTCACATTCACCTTCAAAAATCATTCAATGGAATGACTCCTCATTCCAAGGTTTCAAATTCATTTCAACATTCACATGTTCCCATCTAGAGTAGTCAAGTTTTAATTCATTAGCACTAGCTCTAAATCATGAGGGGTGCTATCTTGCTTTGCTATATTGAGACTAACTTCACTACTCTAGTAATCTTCTTTCACTTTGACCAAAGTTAACTATAAAAGCAACTCTTTGAAATAAACAAGTAAAAACTTGCAAGGTAGAAACTTGGGATAGGCTTATGATAAGAAAGGAAAGCTATGGTGCCTTGCCCCAAAGGGGCTTTGCACTTTGCAAGAATATTAGCTTGCCTTGGTAGTTCTCAAAGCCTTCCTCTTCCTCCTCTTGGTAGCAACCTTCTTCTTCCGGGTATTCTCCGGTGCTAGCGTCTAAATTTAAATACGAGTATAATCACTCAACTAATTTAATGGCTATTCCAATACATCACATATAATCACACAAACTATTCTAAGCACACAATTAAACTAATTAGGGTGCATTGGTTGTGTTGCTTGAGGAGAAATAATTTCCTCTCATTTAATATGTAAATGATAGTTTCCATAGGGTTCTTGAGAAATAGTTTCCTCTCATTGAAATCTCCTTAAGATTTAATTTCCCAAACAATCATACATGAACATGTATTGACCTAAGTCAAACATTCATCATCATCATTTGAGAAAATGATTTAAATGAGGCAGACCACCTCATACCATTTAATAATGCTACATATGATTTAAATCTCCAAGCAATTCATATAAGTGAGTTTGTCCAGGGGTCCAAACATCACATGAATTCATTTGAGACAAGATTTAAATGAAGTATAATACTTCATATGATTTACTTAATAGTTTTGGACAATATCAACTACATAAACTAGCCATATTGTCCATTAATTAAACTAGGGCATGATCATGCAAAGTGACCACACCATTTTCTTGTATTAACAATTGGTGTAAGTCAAATGTGAGCTATTAGAGTTGGAATTAACTTAATATCTATTTTAGTTGATTTTTAGTAATTATTTGAATAGGGAAAAGTCCCTGCCTTCTTCTTTTTATCAGATTAATTCTACAACTAATCTGGTCATGGGACCAGTGCCATTTTGTAGATCTTTTTACTAGCTTTACAACCATATAAAATTCATTGAATTTGGTTAAGCCAATTTGAATCTATGGCTTTTCAAAGTTTGGGCAGTATTGAAATGGTTTGGGTTTGTTTAAAAGAAATTTGAATTAACAGGGCCGGCGGGAAATGAAACTTGGCCAGATTCGAATTAAAACGGCCCAGTCCAGCCCAGCCACGGTCCACAGACGCGCGGCGTGCTGACAGGGTGGGGTCCGCGCGTCAGCGACTTATAAAACCCGAAGCGGTACGTTTTAAACTGGCGCGTTGGATTAGAATCTAATCCAACGGTGCTCGTTCATCGTCATCACCGGCGAGAGGAGCTCACTGGCGCGGCGGCACTAGGGGGTCGGAGCGCTCACCGTGGCTCCAGCTAGGGTGGGCAGTGTGCTCGGGGACGATGCCGACGACGGCGAAGCTCCTGGTACCGTCGGCTTGTCCTGGGGCGGCTCCAATCGACGGCGAGCTTCAGCGGCGGTCACGGGCAGTGGTGTAGCAATTGAGCGGCGGCGGTGGCTAATCGAGGTAGTGGAGTGGCTCTGGTGGTCGAGTGAGAAGAGGGGAAGGCGATGGTGTGCTTGGATTGCTCAGAGGAGTGCACTATTTATAGGGACGCGAGGGTGCTGCGGGGCAGTGATGCGGTCGACCATGGCGCGGCTTCTCCGGCGAGCTATCGAGCTAGGCGAGGGCGCGGCGCTGTTCTGCAGTTCCTGGCGAAGCGTTTGGCGGCGACAGCGCGGTCGGGCGGTGGCTGGATTGGTCGCGTTGCTTCCGTGTCGAGCGCGTCTGCGGCGGGTCAGGGTTTCCTTCTCCGGCGACGGCGGGCACGGGTTGGCTTGGCGAGCGTGTCGGGCGCGTCCGCGGTGGCACGGTGGTGCTCAACCTGCTCGCAGGGGGTCCAGGGCTTGCGTGATTGCGTGGGACGGATCGTGTCCAGGGCGCGTCTGCGGCGCTCACTCGCGACGTCCTCGGCATGGCGTGGCCACCACTGGGCGCGCGTGTTTCGGCGGCTGTCGAGCTCCTCCTCGACCAGGGCTTGCTCTAGCATGTCCAGTAGGGTGTGGTGGCGAGCGTTGGCGAGGTGGCCAGGTTGGGGAAGGAAAGAAAAGAGGGGGAGGTCGTCGGGTTGGCGACATGGCCGGCATGGCCATGTCCTAGCCTTGCTCCTCCTCTCTCTAGGTTTACTATGCTTCTTTGATGGTTAGAGGGAACCAGGGGACCAATTGGACTAGGGTTGAGGTAGATTTGATGAGGTAGATCACTATAGCAAATAGTGTCAAATAGTTACATAGATGCCATTTTTGAATTTTGTCCAAATTTGATTCAATTCAAATGGTTGCAAGTTTTGAATTGTGAGTATTTCATTTAGTTAGAACTGACCAGAGGTGATGGAGTGTGGTGGTGGAATTGTTAAATTCAAAGTTTTGCAAATTGGGCTAAGTGTGAGATTGTTGCATCTATTAAAATGTTGCAACTTTGGTTGAGCATAGTTAATGATCAAGAAAGAATTTGGCATGGTGATCTTTACAAAAAGTGTTCACCTTGATGTTGACTTGGATGTGGTGCAAAGAGTTAGCAAGGTTTAGTTTGAAAATTTTAATTGCAAGGGCTCAAAGTGGTGACCAGACTATAATTGGCAGATTTGGCCATTATCATATGTGAGCAAGTTTTGTATTTTAAATCCATTTGATTTGTGATTCTTTGATTCCAAAAGTTGTAATAAGTGTTTACTAACATTATTCAACTAATGGTGAAGACCAAATTGGTCTAGGGTCAAAAATTTATAAAAATGCCATAGGGCATATGTGAGGGTTTTAGGGTTTTTCATTTATTTGATTTTCTTCCTCTTTTGGATTTATTTGGTGTGTGATCTTCTCATGATCACATTAGGGTTTTAGGGATTAGCTTATACACATAATAACAATCATCATGGCATATCACTCAAATGCACAAGTCCTATGCATAGCACTATATGAAATTTAAAAAGTTTTTGTTGGTTTGAAATTTTGCTCTGTGGAATCTTCTACTTTCTTTTATTGAAATTTGGGATGTTACAGTCTTCACCTCATTGTGCTATCATGTTAGATCTTGTGAGCTGCCTATCATGATCAAGATCATCTATTTGTAATGCTACATGTTGCGTTTGTTGGGATCCGATGAATATGGAATACTATGTTATGTTGATTATAATTCTATCATCTATGTGTTGTTTATGATCTTGCATGCTCTCCATTGCTAGTAGAGGCTCTGGCCAAGTTGATACTTGTAACTCCAAGAGGGAGTAATTATGCTCGATAGTGGGTTCATGCCTCCATTAAATCTGGGACAGTGACAGAAAGTTCTAAGGTTGTGGATGTGCTGTTGCCACTAGGGATAAAACATCAATGCTTTGTCTAAGGATATTTGTGTTGATTACATTACGCACCATACTTAATGCAATTGTCTGTTGTTTGCAACTTAATACTGGAAGGGATGCGGATGCTAACCCGAAGGTGGACTTTTTAGGCATAGATGCATGCTGGATAGCGGTCTATGTACTTTATCGTAATGCCCAATTGAATTTCACACTACTCATCATGATATGTATGTGCATTGTCATGCCCTCTTTATTTGTCAATTGCCCAACTGTAATTTGTTCACCCAACATGCTATTTCTTATCGGAGAGACACCTCTAGTGAACTGTGAACCCCGGTCCATTCTTTTACATCGAATACAATCTACTGCAATACTTGTCCTTACTGTTCTTTGCAAACATCATCTTCCACACTATACATCTAATCCTTTGTTACAGCAAGCCGGTGAGATTGACAACCTCACTGTTACGTTGGGGCAAAGTACTTTGATTGTGGTGTGCAGGTTCCACGTTGGCGCCGGAATCCCTGGTGTTGCGCCGCACTACACTCCGTCACCAACAACCTTCAACGTGCTTCTTGACTCCTACTGGTTCGATAAACCTTGGTTTCTTACTAAGGGAAAACTTGCTGCTGTACGCATCACACCTTCCTCTTGGGGTTCCCAACGGATGCGTGTTGTACGCGTATCAACCTCTTTTTCTGGCGCCGTTGCCGGGGAGATCAAGACACGCTGCAAGGTGAGTCTCCTACTTCCAATCTCTTTACTTTGTTTTTGTCTTGCTTTACTTTATTTTATTTACTGCTTTGGTTGCTCATTATATAAAAATACAAAAAATTAGTTACTTGCTTTATTTTATTTATTATCTTGTTTGCGTTCTCTATATTAAAAACACAAAAAAATTAGTTACTTGCATTTACTTTATTTAGTTTGCTTTATTTACTACTGCTAAAATGAATACTCCTGAGAATACCAAGTTGTGTGACTTCACTAGCACAAATAATAATGATTTCCTATGCACACCTATTGCTCCACCTACTACTACAGCAGAATTTTTTGAAATTAAACCTGCTTTACTAAATCTTGTTATGAGAGAGCAATTTTCTGGTATTAGTTCTGATGATGCTGCTGCCCATCTTAATAATTTTGTTGAACTTTGTGAAATGCAAAAGTATAAGGATGTAGATGGTGACATTATAAAATTAAAATTGTTTCCTTTCTCCTTAAGAGGAAGAGCTAAAGATTGGTTGCTAGCTTTGCCTAAGAATAGTATTGATTCATGGACTAAATGTAAGGATGCTTTCATTGGTAGATATTATCCTCCTGCTAAAATTATATCTTTGAGAAGTAGCATAATGAATTTTAAGCAATTGGATAATGAGCATGTTGCTCAAGCATGGGAAAGAATGAAATCTTTGGTCAAGAATTGCCCTACCCATGGACTGACTACTTGGATGATCATCCAAACCTTTTATGCAGGACTGAATTTTTCTTCGAGGAACCTATTGGATTCAGCTGCTGGAGGTACTTTTATGTCCATCACTCTAGGCGCCGCAACAAAACTCCTTGATGATACGATGATTAATTACTCTGAATGGCACACGGAAAGAGCTCCACAAGGTAAGAAGGTAAATTCTGTTGAAGAAACCTCCTCCTTGAGTGATAAGATTGATGCTATTATGTCTATGCTTGTGAATGGTAGATCTAATGTTGATCCTAATAATGTTCCTTTAGCTTCATTGGTTGCTCAAGAAGAGCATGTTGATGTGAACTTCATTAAAAATAATAATTTCAACAACCATGCTTATAGGAATAATTCTGGTAATAACTATAGGCCATATCCTTCTAATAATGGTAATGCTTATGGTAATTCTTACAACAATAATAGGAGTGTACCCTCTGGTCTTGAAGCCATGTTTAAAGAATTTATTAGTACACAAACTGCTTTTAACAAATCTGTTGAAGAAAAGCTTGGAAAAATTGGCTTGCTGCTGATGTTGGTCTTTTGAAATTGAAAGTTATGCCTAATGAAGATAAAGATATTAAGTCATTTGCTACAGCAAACGCCATACAAGTTCGAATTAATGAAAATATTAGATTGATGGCTGAATTGCATGCTAGGTGGGAAAAAGAAGAAAATGCTAAAGAGAATAATGTATCTAAAGTTTGGACTATTACCACCACTAGTAATGATAATGCTTCACATGTTGCTGCACCCCCTACTATCAATGGTAAAATAATTGGTGTTAGCAATGTTTCTACTCTTAATGCAAAGCGTTCAAAACTGCCTGACACTGCTAAAACTGCTAAAACTGCTTGTGATAAAACTGCTGAAATTTTTCAAAATGTTGGGGACAATGATCCCATTGCTTTAGATCATAATGGTTTATATTTTTATGATTGTCACATCTCTGAAGTTATTAAGTTCTTACAAAAACTTGCTAGAAGTCCTAATGCTAGTGCTATAAATTTGGCCTTTAAAAAACATATTACAAATGCTCTCGTAAAAGCTAGAGAAGAGAAACTAAAACTTGAAACTTCTATTCCTAGGAAGTTAGAAGATGGTTGGGAGCCCATCATTAAGATGAAGGTCAATGATTTTGATTGTAATGCTTTATGTGATCTTGGTGCAAGTATTTATGTTATTCCTAAGAAAATCTATAATATGCTTGACTTGCCACCATTGAAAAATTGTTATTTGGATGTTAATCTTGCTGATAATTCTACAAAAAAACCTTTGGGGAGGATTGATAATGTTCGCATTACGGTTAACAATAACCTTGTCCCCGTTGATTTTGTTGTCTTGGATATTGAATGCAATGCATCTTGTCCCATTATTTTGGGAAGACCTTTTCTTCGAACCGTTGGTGCTATTATTGATATGAAGGAAGGTAATATTAAAAATCAATTTCCTCTCAAGAAAGGTATGGAAAACTTCCCTAGAAAGAGAATAAAGTTACCTTTTGATTCTATTATTAGAAAAAATTATGATGTTGATGCTTCATCTCTTGATAATACTTGATTCACACTTTCTGCGCCTAGCTGAAAGGCGTTAAAGAAAAGCGCTTATGGGAGACAACCCATTGTTTTACTACAGCACTTTTGTTTTATATTTGAGTCTTGGAAGTTGTTAATACTGTAGCAACCTCTCCTTATCTTTATTTTATTGCATTGTTGTGCCAAGTAAAGTCTTTGATAGTAGAGTTGATACTAGATTTGGATTGCTGCGCAGAAACAGATTTCTTACTGTCACGAATTTGAGTCGCCCTGTCTGTAGGTAACTCACAAAAATATGCCAATTTACGTGCGTGATCCACAGATATGTACGCAACTTTCATTCAATTTGAGCATTTTCATCTGAGCAATTTTAGTGCCCCAGAAAAATTTGTCATTACGTACTATTCTGTTTTGACAGAATCTGCCTTTTATTTCGCATTGCCTGTTTTGCTATGTTTGATGGATTTCTTTGTTCCATTAACTTTCAGTAGCTTTGTGCAATGTCCAGAAGTGTTAAGAATGATTGTGTCACCTCTGAACATGTGAATTTTTGATTATGCACTAACCCTCTAATGAGTTTGTTTTGAGTTTGGTGTGGAGGAAGTTTTCAAGGATCAAGAGAGGAGGATGATACAATATGATCAAGGAGAGTGAAAGCTCTAAGCTTGGGGATGCCCCCGTGGTTCATCCCTGCATATTTCAAGAAGACTCAAGCATCTAAGCTTGGGGATGCCCAAGGCATCCCCTTCTTCATCGACAAATTATCAGGTTCCTCTAGTGAAACTATATTTTTATTCGGCCACATCTTATGTGCTTTACTTGGAGCGTCTTTATGTTCTTGTTTTTGTTTTGTTTGAATAAAATTGGATCCTACCATTCTTTTTGTGGGAGAGAGACACGCTCCGCTGTTGCATATGAACACATGTGTTCTTGGCTTTACTCTTAATGTTCTTGGCGAAGGTTGAAACTGCTTCGTTCATTGTTATATGGTTGGAAACAGAAAATGCTTCATGTGGTAATTGGTATAATGTCTTGAATAATTTGATACTTGGCAATTGTTGCGCTCAAATAGATCATGTTTAAGCTCTTGCATCATGTACTTTGCACCTATTAATGAAGAACTACTATAGAGCTTGTTGAAATTTGGTTTGCATGATTAGTCTCTCTAAAGTCTAGATATTTTCTGGTGAGGGTTTGAACAACAAGGAAGACAGTGTAGAGTCTTATAATGCTTGCAATATGTTCTTATGTAAGTTTTGCTATACTGGTTCATACTTGTGTTTGCTTCAAACAACCTTGCTAGCCTAAGCCTTGTATTGAGAGGGAATACTTCTCGTGCATCCAAATCCTTGAGCCAAAAACTATGCCACTTGTGTCCACCATACCTACCTACTACATGGTATTTATCTGCCATTCCAAAGTAAATTGCTTGAGTGCTACCTTTAAAATTCCATTCTTTGTCTTTGCAATATATAGATCATGGGAAAAATAGCTTAAAAACTATTGTGGTATTGAATATGTAGCTTATGTATCTTATTTCTTAATAAGTTGCTTGTTGAGCGATAACCATGTTCCTGGGGACGCCATCAACTATTACACCTTTGTTGAATATCATGTGAGTTGCTATGCATGTTCGTCTTGTCTGAAGTAAGGGTGATTTATCATGATCAAATGGTTTGAGTATGCATATTGTTAGAGAAGAACATTGGGCCGCTAACTAAAGCCATGATCCATGGTGGAAGTTTCAGTTTGGACAACAATCTTCAATCTCATATGAGAATTTTATCTGTTGTTGAATGCTTATGCATTAAAGAGGAGTCCATTATCTGTTGTCTATGTTGTCCCAGTATGGATGTCTAAGTTGAGAATAATCAAAAGCGAGAAATCCAATGCGAACTTTCTCCTTAGACCTTTGTACATGCGACATAGAGGTACCCCTTTGTGACACTTTGTTGAAACATATGTTATGCAATGATAATCCATGTAAATCCAAGCTAATTAGGACAAGGTGCGGGCACAATTGGTATACTATGCATGAGGCTTGCAACTTATAAGATGTCTTATGCATAACACATATGAATTATTACTACCGTTGACAAAATTGTTTGTATGTTTTCAAAATAAAAGCTCTAGCACAAATATAGCAATCCATGCTTCCCTCTGCGAAGGGCACCATTCTTTTACTTTTATGTTGAGTCAGTTTACCTATTTCTTTCTATCTTAGAAGCAAACACTTGTGTCAACTGTGTGCATTGATTCCTACATACTTGCTTATTTGCATTCATCATATTACTTTGTGTTGACAATTATCCATGAGATATACATGTTGAAGTTGAAAGCAACTGCTGAAACTTATATCTTCCTTTGTGTTGCTTCAAAGCTTTCTACTAAGAATCTATTGCTTTATGAGTTAACTTCTATGCAAAACTTATTGATACTTGTCTTGAAAGTACTATTCATGAAAATTCTTTGCTATATGATTCAGTTGTTTAATCATTGTCTTACCATTGCTTCGAATCACTTCATTCATTACATATGCTTACAATAGTATTGATCAAGATTATGATAGCCTGTCACTTAAGAAATTATCTTTGTTATCGTTTACCTACTCGAGGACGAGTAGGAACTAAGCTTGGGGATGCTTGATACGTCTCAAACGTATCTATAATTTCTTATGTTCCATGCTACTTTTATGATGATACTCACATGTTTTATACACACTTTATATCATTATTATGCATTTTCCGGCACTAACCTATTGACAAGATGCCAAAGAGCCAGTTGCTGTTTTATGCTGTTTTTGGTTTCAGAAATCCTAGTAAGGAAATATTCTCGGAATTGGACGAAATCAACGCCCAGGGTCTTATCTTTCCACGGAGCTTCCAGAAGACCGAAAGTGATACGAAGTGGGGCGACGAGGCGACGCCACACCAGGGCCGCGCGGCCAGGGCCTGGGCCGCGCCGCCCTAGTGTGTGGGTCCCTCGTCAGCTCCCGTGACTACCCTTCCGCCTACTTAAAGCCTTCGTCGCGAATATCCCAGTACCGAGAGCCACGATACGGAAAACCTTCCAGAGACGCCGCCGCCGCCAATCCCATCTCGGGGGATTCAGGAGATCGCCTCCGGCACCCTGCCGGAGAGGGGAATCATCTCCCGGAGGGCTCTTCATCGCCATGATCGCCTTCGGATTGATGTGTGAGTAGTTCACCCCTGAACTATGGGTCCATAGCAATAGCTAGATGGTTGTCTTCTCCTCATTGTGCTATCAAGTTAGATCTTGTGAGCTGCCTATAATGATCAAGATCATCTATTTGTAATGCTACATGTTGTGTTTGTTGGGATCCGATGAATATGGAATACTATGTTATGTTGATTATCAATCTATCATCTATGTGTTGTTTATGATCTTGCATGCTCTCCGTTGCTAGTAGAGGCTCTGGCCAAGTTGATACTTGTAACTCCAAGAGGGAGTAATTATGCTCGATAGTGGGTTCATGCCTCCATTAAATCTGGGACAGTGACAGAAAGTTCTAAGGTTGTGGATGTGCTGTTGCCACTAGGGATAAAACATCAATGCTTTGTCTAAGGATAAAACATCAATGCTTTGTCTAAAGATATTTGTGTTGATTACATTACGCACCATACTTAATGCAATTGTCTGTTGTTTGCAACTTAATACTGGAAGGGGTGCGGATGCTAACCCGAAGGTGGACTTTTTAGGCATAGATGCATGCTGGATAGCGGTCTATGTACTTTGTCGTAATGCCCAATTGAATTTCACACTACTCATCATGATATGTATGTGCATTGTCATGCCCTCTTTATTTGTCAATTGCCCAACTGTAATTTGTTCACCCAACATGCTATTTCTTATCGGAGAGACACCTCTAGTGAACTGTGGACCCCGGTCCATTCTTTTACATCGAATACAATCTACTGCAATACTTGTCCTTACTGTTCTTTGCAAACATCATCTTCCACACTATACATCTAATCCTTTGTTACAGCAAGCCGGTGAGATTGACAACCTCACTGTTACGTTGGGGCAAAGTACTTTGATTGTGGTGTGCAGGTTCCACGTTGGCGCCGGAATCCCTGGTGTTGCGCCGCACTACACTCCGTCACCAACAATCTTCAACGTGCTTCTTGACTCCTACTGGTTCGATAAACCTTGGTTTCTTACTGAGGGAAAACTTGCTGCTGTACGCATCACACCTTCCTCTTGGGGTTCCCAACGGACGCGTGCTGTACGCGTATCATGGTGTCATGTGAACGTCGACTACATGATACTTCACCTTTATGGGCCTAGGGGAATACATCTTGTATTCGTTTGCTAATTGTGGGGTTGCCGGAGTGACAGCAACCTGAACCCCCGTTGGTATATCGATGCAGGAGGGATAGCAGGATCTCAGAGTTTAAGGTTGTGGGTAGATTTATCTTAATTACTTTCTTGTAGTTGCGGATGCTTGCAAGAGGTATAATCACAAGTATGTATTATTCCTAGGAAGGGTGGTGCATTAGGATAGGTTCACCCACATAACACTTATCAAAACAATGAAGATTAATCAGCTATATGAAGCGAAAGCACTAGACTAAATTCCCGTGTGTCCTCAGGAACGTTTGGTCATTATAAGTAAACAAACCGGCTTGTCCTTTGTGCTAAAAAGGATTGGGCCACTCGCTGCAATTATTTCTCTCGCATTTTACTTACTCGTACTTTATTTATCTGCTATATCAAAACCCCCTGAATACTTGTGTGTGAGCATTTATAGTGAATCCTTCATCGAAACTGCTTGTCAACACCTTCTGCTCCTCGTTGGGTTCGACACTCTTATTTATCGAAAGTACTACGATACACCCCCTATACTTGTGGGTCATCAGGAATCATCACCCGGAGGACTCTACATCACCATGATCGCCTCCGGACTGATGTGTGAGTAGTTCATCCTTGGACTATGGGTCCATAGCAGTAGCTAGATGGTTGTCTTCTCCTCTTGTGCTATCATGTTAGATCTTGTGAGCTGCCTATCATGATCAAGATCATCTATTTGTAATGCTACAAGTTGTGTTTGTTGGGATCCAATGAATATGGAATACTATGTCAAGTTGATTATCAATCTATCATATATGTGTTGTTTATGATCTTCCATGCTCTCTGTTGCTAGTAAAGGCTCTGGTCAAGTTGATACTTGTGACTCCAAGAGGGAGTATTTATGCTCGATAGTGGGTTCATGCCTCCATTGAATCTGGGATAGTGACAGAAAGTTCTAAGGTTGTGGATGTGCTGTTGCCACTAGGGATAAAACATCAATGCTTCTCTAAGGATATTTGTGTTGATTACATTACGCACCATACTTAATGCAATTGTCTCTTGTTTGCAATTTAATACTGGAAGGGGTGCAGATGCTAACCCGAAGGTGGACTTTTTAGGCATAGATGCATGCTGGATAGCGGTCTATGTACTTTGTCGTAATGCCCTAAGTGAATCTCATATTACTCATCATGATATGTATGTGCATTGTTATGCTCTCTCTATTTGTCAATTGCCCAACTGTAATTTGTTCACCCAATATGCTATTTATCTTATTGGAGAGACACCACTAGTGAACTGTGGACCTCGGTCCATTCTTTTACATCTGAATACAATCTACTGCAATCATTGTTCTCTACTGTTCTTTGCAAACAAACATCATTTTCCACACCATACGATTAATCCTTTGTTTACAGCAAGCCGGTGAGATTGACAACCTCACTGTTAAGTTGGGACAAAGTATTTTGATTGTGTTGTGCAGGTTCCACGTTGGCGCCGGAATCCCTGGTGTTGCGCCGCACTACACTCCGTCACCAACGACCTTCACGTGTTCCTTGACTCCTACTGGTTCGATAAACCTTGGTTTCTTACTGAGGAAAAACTTGCTGTTATACTCATCATACCTTCCTCTTGGGGTTCCCAACGGATGAGTGCTTTACCGTCACAAGGAAGCTACTTTATGGCACCGTTGCAATCCAACTCCCACGTCAGCAGCTACTTTTCTGGCGCCGTTGCCGGGGAGATCAAGACACGCTGCAAGGGGAGTCTCTCACATCCAATCTCTTTACTTTGTTTTTGTCTTGCTTTATTTTACTTTATTTACTGCTTTATTTGATTTCTTTATATCAAAATACAAAAAAATTAGTTACTTGCTTTACTTTATTTACTGTCTTGTTTGCGTTCTCTATATTAAAAACGCAAAAAAATAGTTACTTGCATTTACTTTATCTAGTTTGCTTTATTTACTACTGTTAAAATGAATACTCCTGAGAACACCAAGTTGTGTGACTTTACTAGCACAAATAATAATGATTTCATATGCACACCTATTGCTCCACCTGCTACTACAGCAGAATTTTATGAAATTAAACCTGCTTTACTAAATCTTGTTATGAGAGAGCAATTTTCTGGTGTTAGTTCTGATGATGCTGCTGCCCATCTCAATAATTTTGTTGAACTTTGTGAAATGCAAAAGTACAAGGATGTAGATGGTTGATACGTCTCCGACGTATCGATAATTTCTTATGTTCCATGCCACATTATTGATGATTTCTACATGTTATATGCACACTTTATGTCATATTCGTGCATTTTCTGGAACTAACCTATTAACAAGATGCCGAAGTGCCAGTTCCTGTTTTCTGCTGTTTTTGGTTTCAGAAATCCTAGTAACGAAATATTCTCAGAATCGGACGAAATCAACGCCCAAGTTCCTATTTTCACCGGAAGCATCCAGAACACCCGGGAAGGACCAGAGGGGGGGCACTAGGCCCCCAGACCATAGGCCGGCGCGGCCCAGGCCCTGGCCGCGCCGCCCTATGGTGTCGTCGCCCCTTCGACCCTCCTGCGCCGCCTCTTCGCCTATTTAAAGCCTCCGTCGCGAAAACCCTGATGCGTTCGACGAAACCCACAGAAACCTTCCAGAGCCGCCGCCATCGCGAGGCCAAGATCTGGGGGACAGGAGTCTCTGTTCCGGCACCCTGCCGGAGCGGGGAAGTGCCCCCGGAAGGCTTCTCCATCGACACCGCTGCCATCTCCACCGCCATCTTCATCACCGCTGCTGCTCCCATGAGGAGGGAGTAGTTCTCCATCGAGGCTCGGGGCTGTACTGGTAGCTATGTGGTTCATCTCTCTCCTATGTACTTCAATACAATAATCTCATGAGCTGCCTTACATGATTGAGATTCATATGATGATGCTTGTAATCTAGATGTCGTTATGCTAGTCAAGTGAGTTTTACTTATGTGATCTCCGGAGACTCCTTGTCCCACGTGTGTAAAGGTGACAGTGTGTGCACCGTGTGGGTCTCTTAGGCTATATTTCACATAATACTTATACACTGATGAATGGCATAGTGAGGTGCTTATTTATATCTCTTTATGATTGCAATGTGTTTGTATCACAATTTATCTATGTGCTACTCTAGCAATGTTATTAAAGTAGTCTATTCCTCCTGCACGATGTAATGGTGACAGTGTGTGCATCCGTGTTAGTACTTGGTTTATGCTATGATCATGATCTCTTGTAGATTATGAAGTTAATTATTGCTATGATAGTATTGATGTGATCTATTCCTCCTACATATGCATGAAGGTGACAGTGTGCATGCTATGTTAGTACTTGGTTTAGTCTTTTGATCTATCTTACACTATAAGGTTACTAAAATATGAACATTAATTGTGGAGCTTGTTAACTCCGGCATTGAGGGTTCGTGTAATCCTACGCAATGTGTTCATCATCCAACAAGAGTGTAGAGTATGCATTTATCTATTCTGTTATGTGATCAATGTTGAGAGTGTCCACTAGTGAAAGTCTAATCCCTAGGCCTTGTTCCTAAATACTGCTGCGTTACTACTGCTTGTTTACTGTTTCACTGTGTTACTACTGCTGCAATACTACCACCATCAACTACACGCCAGCAAGCTATTTTCTGGCACCGTTGCTACTGCTCATATATATTCATACCACCTGTATTTCACTATCTCTTCGCCGAACTAGTGCACCTATTAGGTGTGTTGGGGACACAAGAGACTTCTTGCTTTGTGGTTGCAGGGTTGCATGAGAGGGATATCTTTGACCTCTTCCTCCCTGAGTTCGATAAACCTTGGGTGATCCACTTAAGGGAAAACTTGCTGCTGTTCTACAAACCTCTACTCTTGGAGGCCCAACACTGTCTACAGGAAAGGAGGGGGAACGTAGACATCAAGCTATTTTCTGGCGCCGTTGCCGGGGAGGAAAGGTAAAAGGTACTCACACTCCGGACCTCGGCTACTAAGCTATTTTCCGGCGCCGTAAGTACTCAAAGCTATTTCCTTTAGATCCTGCAATTGCATCTTTTTGTTTCTTGTTTACACTAGTAAGGCATAATGGAAAACATCTGTGAGCTTTTTATTCTATTTCCTGAGTCAAGACATGAATGGTTTAATGCGAAAATTAAAAAACCCATGGAATCTTATTTGCATGCTAGTAGCAATGATATTAGTATGAACGCTTTGAACACCATTGTTGCTAATGATATGGAAAATTCTAAGCTTGGGGAAGCTGGTTTTGATGAGCATGATCTTTTTAGTCCCCCAAGCATTGAGGAGAAAATTTTCTTTGATGATACTTTGCCTCCTATTTATGATGATTATAATGATATTGGTCTTTTAGTGCCGCCTACTATGGAGAGTAATTTTTATGATGATAATACTATGCCTCCTACACTTGATGAGAATAATAATGATAGCTACTTTGTTGAATTTGCTCCTACTACAATTAATAAGAATAACTATGCTTATGTTGGGAGTAGTAATAATTTTATGCATGAGACTCATGATAAGAATGCTTTATGTGATAGTTATATTGTTGAGTTTGCTCATGACACTACTGAAAGTTATTATGAGAGAGGAAAATATGGTTGTAGAAATTTTCATGTTACTAAAATACCTCTCTATGTGCTGAAATTTTTGAAGCTATGCTTGTTTTATCTTCCTATGCTTGTTACTTTGCTCTTTATGAACTTGTTTATTTACAAGATTCCTTTGCATAGGAAGCATGTTAGACTTAAATGTGTTTTGGATTTGCTTCTTGATGCTCTCTTTTGCTTCAAATACTATTTCTTGCGAGTGCATCATTAAAACTGCTGAGCCCATCTTAATGGCTATAAAAAAAAAGAACTTCTTGGGAGATAACCCATATGTTATTTTGCTACAGTACTTTGTTTTATATTTGTGTCTTGGAAGTTGTTTACTACTGTAGCAACCTCTCCTTATCTTAGTTTTGTGTTTTGTTGTGCCAAGTAAAGTCTTTGATAGTAAAGTCAATACTAGATTTGGATTACTGCGCAGAAACTGTTTTCTTGCTGTCACGAATCTGGGCCTAATTCTCTGTAGGTAACTCAGAAAATTATGCCAATTTACGTGAGTGATCCTCAGATATGTACGCAACTTTCATTAAATTTGAGCATTTTCATCTGAGCAAGTCTGGTGCCATTTTAAAATTCGTCTTTACGGACTGTTCTATTTTGACAGATTCTGCCTTTTATTTCGCATTGCTTCTTTCGCTGTGTTGGGTGGATTTCTTTGTTCCATTACCTTCCAGTAGCTTTGGGCAATGTCCAGAAGTGTTAAGAATGATTGTGTCACCTCTGAACATGTGATTTTTTGATTATGCACTAACCCTCTAATGAGTTTGTTTTGAGTTTGGTGTGGAGGAAGTTTTCAAGGGTCAAGAGAGGAGGATGATATACTATGATCAAGAAGAGTGAAAGCTCTAAGCTTGGGAATGCCCCGGTGGTTCACCCCTGCATATTCTAAGAAGACTCAAGCGTCTAAGCTTGGGAATGCCCAAGGCATCCCCTTCTTCATCGACAACATTATCAGGTTCCTTCCCTGAAACTATATTTTTATTCCATCACATCTTATGTACTTTGCTTGGAGCGTCGGTTTGTTTTTATTTTTGTTTGTGTTTGAATAAATTGGATTACATCATGCTTGTATGGGAGAGAGACACGCTCCGCTGTAGCATATGGACAAGTATGTCCTTGGTTTCTACTCATAGTATTCATGGCGAAGTTTCTCCTTCGTTAAATTGTTATATGGTTGGAATTGGAAAATGATACATGTAGTAATTGCTATAAATGTCTTGGGTAATGTGATACTTGGCAATTGTTGTGCTCATGTTTAAGCTCTTGCATCATATACTTTGCACCTATTAATGAAGAAATACATAGAGCATGCTAAAATTTGGTTTGCATAATTGGTCTCTCTAAGGTCTAGATAATTTCTAGTATTGAGTTTGAACAACAAGGAAGACGGTGTAAAGTCTTATAATGTTTACAATATGTCTTTTATGTGAGTTTTGCTGCACCGGTTCATCCTTGTGTTTGTTTCAAATAACCTTGCTAGCCTAAACCTTGTATCGAGAGGGAATACTTCTCATGCATCCAAAATACTTGAGCCAACCACTATGCCATTCGTGTCCACCATACCTACCTACTACATGGTATTTTCTGCCATTCCAAGTAAATACTTCATGTGCTACCTTTAAACCTTCAAAATGCTTCTCAATTTGTGTTAATGTTTTATAGCTCATGAGGAAGTATGTGGTGTTTATCTTTCGACCTTGTCATTTACTCTTGACAGACTTTCATAATGGACTAGTGGCACATCCGCTTATCCAATAATTTTGCAAAAAGAGCTGGCAATGGGGTTCCCAGCCCCAATTAATTACAACTTGCATTAATAATTCTCTTCACATGTTTTGCTCTGATTCATCAGCAAGCAACTTAATTTTGCAAATAGACACTCCTCCATGGTATGAGATTGATGGTAGGCACCCGAGGATTCGGTTAGCCATGGCTTGTGTAAGCAAAGGTTGGGAGGAGTGTCACCCATAAATAAATAAAAACTAAAGTACATGTGTAAACAAAAGAGAAGATGGATGATCTACCTTGCTGGTAGAGATAACGTCCTTCATGGGAGCCGCTCTTGAAAGTCTGGTTGGCGAGGTAGTTAGAGTACCCATTACCATTCGTTGACAACAACAAACACCTCTCAAAATTTTACTTTTATGCTCTCTATATGATTTTAAAACTTGAAAAGCTCTAGCACATGATTTATCCCTGCTTCCCTCTGCGAAGGGCCATTCTTTTACTTTTATTGTTGAGTCAGTTCACCTATTTCTCTCCACCTCAAGAAGCAAACACTTGTGTGAACTGTGCATTGATTCCTACATACTTGCATATTGCACTTGTTATATTACTTTGCATTGACAACTATCCATGAGATATACATGTTACAAGTTGAAAGCAACCGCTGAAACTTCATCTTCCTTTGTGTTGCTTCAATGCCTTTACTTTGAATTATTGCTTTATGAGTTAACTCTTATGCAAGACTTATTGATGCTTGTCTTGAAGTGCTATTCATGAAAAGTCTTTGCTTTATGATTCACCTGTTTACTCATGTCATATACATTGTTTTGATCGCTGCATTCACTACATATGCTTTACAAATAGTATGATCAAGGTTATGATGGCATGTCACTCCAGAAATTATCTGTGTTATCGTTTTACCTGCTCGGGACGAGCAGAACTAAGCTTGGGGATGCTGATACGTCTCCGACGTATCGATAATTTCTTATGTTCCATGCCACATTATTGATGATTTCTACATGTTATATACACACTTTATGTCATATTCGTGCATTTTCTGGAACTAACCTATTAACAAGATGCCAAAGTGCCAGTTCCTGTTTTCTGCTGTTTTTGGTTTCAGAAATCCTAGTAACGAAATATTCTCGGAATCGGACGAAATCAACGCCCAAGTTCCTATTTTCACCGGAAGCATCCGTAACACCCGGGAAGGACCGGAGGGGGCATCGGGCCCCAGACCATAGGCCGGCGCGGCCCAGGCCCTGGCCGCGCCGCCCTATGGTGTCGTCGCCCCTTCGACCCTCCTGCGCCGCCTCTTCGCCTATTTAAAGCCTCCGTCGCGAAAACCCTGATGCGTTCGACGAAACCCACAGAAACCTTCCAGAGCCGCCGCCATCGTGAGGCCAAGATCTGGGGGACAGGAGTCTCTGTTCCGGCACCCTGCCGGAGCGGGGAAGTGCCCCCGGAAGGCTTCTCCATCGACACCACTGCCATCTCCACCGCCATCTTCATCACCGCTGCTGCTCCCATGAGGAGGGAGTAGTTCTCCATCGAGGCTCGGGGCTGTACCGGTAGCTATGTGGTTCATCTCTCTCCTATGTACTTCAATACAATAATCTCATGAGCTGCCTTACATGATTGAGATTCATATGATGATGCTTGTAATCTAGATGTCGTTATGCTAGTCAAGTGAGTTTTACTTATGTGATCTCCGGAGACTCCTTGTCCCACGTGTGTAAAGGTGACAGTGTGTGCACCGTGTGGGTCTCTTAGGCTATATTTCACAGAATACTTATTCACTGATGAATGGCATAGTGAGGTGCTTATTTATATCTCTTTATGATTGCAATGTGTTTGTATCATAATTTATCTATGTGCTACTCTAGCAATGTTATTAAAGTAGTCTATTCCTCCTGCACGATGTAATGGTGACAGTGTGTGCATCCGTGTTAGTACTTGGTTTATGCTATGATCATGATCTCTTGTAGATTATGAAGTTAATTATTGCTATGATAGTATTGATGTGATCTATTCCTCCTACATATGCATGAAGGTGACAGTGTGCATGCTATGTTAGTACTTGGTTTAGTCTTTTGATCTATCTTACACTATAAGGTTACTAAAATATGAACATTAATTGTGGAGCTTGTTAACTCCGGCATTGAGGGTTCGTGTAATCCTACGCAATGTGTTCATCATCCAACAAGAGTGTAGAGTATGCATTTATCTATTCTGTTATGTGATCAATGTTGAGAGTGTCCACTAGTGAAAGTCTAATCCCTAGGCCTTGTTCCTAAATACTGCTGCATTACTACTGCTTGTTTCATCGTTTCACTGTGTTACTACTGCTGCAATACTACCACCATCAACTACACGCCAGCAAGCTATTTTCTGGCACCGTTGCTACTGCTCATATATATTCATACCACCTGTATTTCACTATCTCTTCGCCGAACTAGTGCACCTATTAGGTGTGTTGGGGACACAAGAGACTTCTTGCTTTGTGGTTGCAGGGTTGCATGAGAGGGATATCTTTGACCTCTTCCTCCCTGAGTTCGATAAACCTTGGGTGATCCACTTAAGGGAAAACTTGCTGCTGTTCTACAAACCTTTGCTCTTGGAGGCCCAACACTGTCTACAGGAAAGGAGGGGGAACGTAGACATCAATGGTGACATTATAAAATTTAAATTGTTTCCTTTCTCCTTAAGAAGAAGAGCTAAAGATTGGTTGTTATCTTTGCCTAAGAATAGTATTGATTCAAGGACTAAATGTAAGGATGCTTTCATTGGTAGATATTATCCTCCTGCTAAAATTATATCTTTAAGAAGTAGCATAATGAATTTTAAGCAATTGGATAATGAGCATGTTGCCCAAGCATGGGAAAGAATGAAATCTTTGGTCAAGAATTGCCCTACCCATGGACTGACTACTTGGATGATCATCCAAACCTTTTATGCAGGACTGAATTTTTCTTCAAGAAACCTATTGGATTCAGCTGCTGGAGCTACTTTTATGTCCATCACTCTAGGCGCCGCAACAAAGCTTCTTGATGATATGATGATCAATTACTCTGAATGGCACACTGAAAGGGCTCCACAAGGTAAGAAGGTAAATTCTGTTGAAGAAACCTTCTCCTTGAGTGATAAGATTGATGTTATTATGTCTATGCTTGTGAATGGTAGATCTAATGTTGATCCTAATAATGTTCCTTTAGCTTCATTGGTTGCTCAAGAAGAGCATGTTGATGTGAACTTCATTAAAAATAATAATTTCAACAACAATGCTTATAGGAATAATTCTGGTAACAACTATAGTCCATATCCTTCTAATAATAGTAATGGTTATGTTAATTCTTATGGTAATTCTTACAACAATAATAGGAGTGTAACCTCTGGTCTTGAAGCCATGCTTAAAGAATTTATTAGTACACAAACTGCCTTTAACAAATCTGTTGAAGAAAAGCTTGGTAAAATTGATGTTCTTGCTTCTAAGGTTGACAGTCTTGCTGCTGATGTTGATCTTTTAAAATTGAAAGTTATGCCTAATGAAACTAAAGATATTAAGTCATTTGCTACAGAAAACGCTATCCAAGTTCGAATTAATGAAAATATTAGATTGATGGCTGAATTGCATGCTAGGTGGGAAAGAGAAGAAAAACTAGCTAACGAGAATAATGTAGCTAAAGTTTGGACTATTACCACCACTAGTAATGTTGATGCTTCACATGTTGCTAAACCTCCTACTATCAATGGTAAAATAATTGGTGTTAGCAATGTTTCTACTCCTAATGCAAAGCGTGCAAAATTGCCTGAAACTGCTAAAACTGCTGAAACTGTTTGTGATAAAACTGCTGAAATTTTTCAGAATATTGGGGACAATGATCCCATTGCTTTAGATCATAATGGTTTAGATTTTGATGATTGTCACATCTCTGAAGTTATTAAGTTCTTACAAAAACTTGCTAGAAGTCCTAATGCTAGTGCTAAAAATTTGGCCTTTACAAAACATATTACAAATGCTCTCATTAAAGCTAGAGAAGATAAATTTAAACTTGAAACTTCTATTCCTAGGAAGTTAGAAGATGGTTGGGAGCCCATCATTAAGATGAAGGTCAATGATTTTGATTGTAATGCTTTATGCGATCTTGGTGCAAGTATTTCTGTTATGCCTAAGAAAATCTATAATATGCTTGACTTGCCACCATTGAGAAATTGTTATTTGGATGTTAATCTTGCTGATAATTCTATAAAGAAACCTTTGGGGAGGATTGATAATGTTTGCATTACGGTTAACAATAAACTTGTCCCCGTTGATTTTGTTGTCTTGGATATTGAATGCAATGCATCTTGTCCCATTATTTTTGGAAGACCTTTTCTTCGAATTGTTGGTGCTATTATTGATATGAAGGAAGGGAATATTAAGTATCAATTTCCTCTTAAGAAAGGTATGAAACACTTCCCTAGAAAGAGAATGAAGTTACCTTATGATTCTATTATTAGAACAAATTATGATGTTGATGTTTCATCTCTTGATAATACTTGATTCACACTTTCTGCGCCTAGCTGAAAGGCGTTAAAGAAAAGCGCTTATGGGAGACAACCCATTATTTTACTTCTGCACTTTTGTTTTATATTTGAGTCTTGGAAGTTGTTAATACTGTAGCAACCTCTCCTTATCTTTATTTTATTGCATTGTTGTTCCAAGTAAAGTCTTTGATAGTAAGGTTGATACTAGATTTGGATTACTGCGCAGAAACAGATTTCTTGCTGTCACGAATTTGAGTAGCCCCTTCTGTAGGTAACTCAGAAAAATCTGCCAATTTACGTGAATGATCCTCAGATATGTACGCAACTTTCATTCAATTTGAGCGTTTTCATCTGAGCAAGTTAAGTGCCGCTAAAAAATTCGTCTTTACGTACTGTTCTGTTTTGACAGATTCTGCCTTTTATTTCGCGATGCCTGTTTTGCTATGTTTGATGGATTTCTTTGTTCCATTAACTTTCAGTAGCTTTGTGCAATGTCCATAAGTATTAAGAATGATTATGTCACCTCTAAATATGTGAATTTTTGATTATGCACTAACCCTCTAATGAGTTTGTTTTGAGTTTGGTGTGGAGGAAGTTTTCAAGGGTCAAGAGAGGAGGATGATACAATATGATCAAGGAGAGTGAAAACTCTAAACTTGGGGATGCCCCCGCGGTTCATCCCTGCATATTTCAAGAAGACTCAAGCATCTAAGCTTGGGGATGCCCAAGGCATCCCCTTCTTTATCGACAACTTATCAGGTCACCTCTAATGAAACTATATTTTTATTCCGTCACATCTTATGTGCTTTACTTGGAGCGTCTGTATGTTTTTGTTTGAATAAAATCGGATCCTAGCATTCTTTGTGTGGGAGAGAGACACGCTCCGCTCGTTCATATGAACACTGGTGTTCTTAGCTTTACTTTTAATGTTCATGGCAAAGGTTGAAACTGCTTCGTTGATTGTTATTTGGTTGGAAACAGAAAATGCTTCATGTGGTAATTGGTATATTGTCTTGAATAATTTGATACTTGGCAATTGTTGTGCTCAAATAGATCATGTTTAAGCTCTTGCATCATGTAATTTGCACCTATTAATGAAGAACTACCATAGAGCTTGTTGAAATTTGGTTTGCATGATTGGTCTCTCTAAAGTCTAGATATTTTCTGGTGAGGTATTTGAACAACAAGGAAGATAGTGTAGATTCTTATAATGCTTGCGATATGTTCTTATGTAAGTTTTGTTGTACCGGTTCATACTTGTGTTTGCTTCAAACAACCTTGCTAGCCCAAAGCCTTGTATTGATAGGGAATACTTCTCGTGCATCCAAATCCTTCAGCCAAAACCTATGCCATTTGTGTCCACCATACCTACCTACTATGTGGTATTTCTCTGCCATTCCAAAGTAAATTGCTTGAGTGCTACCTTTAAAATTCCGTTCTATGTCTTTGCAATATATAGCTCATGGGAAAATAGCTTAAAAACTATTGTGATGAAGAATGTGTCGCTTATGTATCTTATTTCTTATAAGTTGCTTGTTGAGAGGTAACCATGTTTCTGGGGACGCCATCAACTATTACACCTTTGTTGAATATCATGTGAGTTGCTATGCATGTTCGTCTTGTCTGAAGTAAGGGTGATTTATCATGATCAAATGGTTTGAGTATGCATATTGTTAGAGAAGAACATTGGGCCGCTAACTAAAGCCATGTACCATGGTGGAAGTTTCAGTTTGGACATTAATCCTCAATCTCTTATGAGAATATTATCTGTTGTTAAATGCTTATGAATTAAAGAGGAGTCCATTATCTGTTTTCTATGTTGTCCCGATATGGATGCCCTAAATTGAGATCTATCAAAAACAAGAAATCAAATGCGATCTATCTCCTTGGACCTTTGTACAGGCGACATAGAGGTACCCCTTTTTTGACACTTGGTTGAAACATATGTTATGCAATGATAATCCATATAAATCCAAGCTAATTAGGACAAGGTGCGAACACTATTGGTAATCTATGCATTAGGCTTGCAAGTTATAGGATGTCTTATGCATAACACATATGAATTATTACTACCATTGACAAAATTGTTTCTATGTTTTCAAAATAAAAGCTCTAGCACAAATATAACAATCCATTCTTCCCTCTGCGAAGGGCCATTCTTTTACTTTATGTTGAGTCAGTTTACCTACTTCTTTCTATCTTAGAAGCAAACACTTGTGTCAACTGTGTGCATTGATTCTTACATACTTGCTTATTTGCACTCATCATATTACTTTGTGTTGACAATTATCCATGAGATATACATGTTGAAGTTGAAAGCAACTGCTGAAACTTATATCTTCCTTTGTGTTGCTTCAAAACTTTCTACTAAGAATTTATTGCTTTATGAGTTAACTCCTATGCAAGTCTTATTGATGCTTGTCTTGAAAGTACTATTCATGAAAGGTCTTTGCTATATGATTCAGTTGTTTAATCATTGTCTTTACCATTGCTTCGAATCACTTCATTCACCTCATATGCTTTACAATAGTATTGATCAAGATTATGATAGCATGTCACTTCAGAAATTATCATTGTTATCGTTTACCTACTCGAGGGCGAGTAGGAACTAAGCTTGGGGATGCTTGATACGTCTCAAACGTATCTATAATTTCTTATGTTCCATGCTAGTTTTATGACAATACTCACATGTTTTATACACACTTTACATCATTATTACGCATTTTCCGGCACTAACCTATTGACAAGATGCCGAAGCGCCAGTTCCTGTTTTCTGCTGTTTTTGGTTTCAGAAATCCTACAAAGGAAATATTCTCGGAATTGTACGAAATCAACGCCCAGGGTCTTATTTTTCCACGGAGCTTCCAGAAGACCGTAGGGGATACGAAGTGGGGCCACGAGGGGCCGACACCACAAGGCGGCGCAGCCAAGGGGGGGCCCGCGCCGCCCTATGGTGTGGGGCCCCCGTGCCTCCTCCGACTCTGCCATTCCGCCTATTTATTCCCTCCGTCGCGAAAACCCTATTACCGAGAGCCACGATACGGAAAAAGTTCCAGAGACGCCGCCACCACCAATCCCATCTCGGGGGATTCAGGAGATCGCCTCCGGCACCCTGCCGGAGAGGGGAATCATCACCCGGAGGACTCTACATCACCATGATCGCCTCCGGACTTATGTGTGAGTAGTTCATCCTTGGACTATGGGTCCATAGCAGTATCTAGATGGTTGTCTTCTCCTCTTGTGCTATCATGTTAGATCTTGTGAGCTGCCTATCATGATCAAGATCATCTATTTGTAATGCTACATGTTGTGTTTGTTGGGATCCGATGAATATGGAATACTATATCAAGTTGATTATCAATCTATCATATATGTGTTGTTTATGATCTTGCATGCTCTCCGTTGCTAGTAGAGGCTCTGGCCAAGTTGATACTTGTGACTCCAAGAGGGAGTATTTATGCTCGATAGTGGGTTCATGCCTCCATTGAATCTGGACAAAGGATGAAAGTCTAAGGTTGTGGATGTGCTGTTGCCACTAGGGATAAAACATCAATGTTTTGTCTAAGGATATTTGTGTTGATTACATTACGCACCATACTTAATGCAATTGTCTGTTGTTTGCAACTTAATACTGGAAGGGGTGCGGATGCTAACCCGAAGGTGGACTTTTTAGGCATAGATGCATGCTGGATAGCGGTCTATGTACTTTGTCGTAATGCCCTAAGTGAATCTCATATTACTCATCATGATATGTATGTGCATTGTTATGCCCTCTCTATTTGTCAATTGCCCAACTGTAATTTGTTCACCCAACATGCTATTTATCTTATTGGAGAGACACCACTAGTGAACTATGGACCCCGGTCCATTCTTTTACATCTGAATACAATCTACTGCAATCATTGTTCTCTACTGTTCTTTGCAAACAAACATCATTTTCCACACCATACGATTGATCCTTTGTTTACAGCAAGCCGGTGAGATTGACAAACTCACTGTTAAGTTGGGGCAAAGTATTTTGATTGTGTTGTGCAGATTCCACGTTGGCGCCGGAATCCCTGGTGTTGCGCCGCACTACACTCCGTCACCAACGACCTTCACGTGTTCCTTGACTCCTACTGGTTCGATAAACCTTGGTTTCTTACTAAGGAAAAACTTGCTGCTGTACTCATCATACCTTCTTCTTGGGGTTCCCAACGGACGAGTGCTTTACCGTCACAAGGAAGCTACTTTCTGGCACCGTTGCAATCCAACTCCCAAGTCAGCACATCTCCATCTGAAAATATTTACTATGATCTCAGCCATTCATCATGGAACAATGAGATTACAACATTTCTTACAAGAAATTCAAAAAACGGCATGAAACAAATGTTTTCAACATTAAAAAAATTCCTGTTTAACTAAGTTTATGGAATATTCTATTTTATATAGCAGTCCAAAAAAAACTCCAGTTTTAGTTGCGCTAAGTTCTGTTGAGCATGCAATTCATACCTTCTATAAATCCATCATTCTGAGACATCTTGTGTTGTTGCACTAACTTGTGTTGAGCACCTCTTGTTCTTTTTTTTTCTTATCTGAGATTGTTGTGACTCCATCTTTCTCAATCCAATCAATCTCTTGCTCATGCTCCTTCAAGATTAGTTGGTGAACAATATCTGATTAGGTGACAGCATTTATCTACATTAGATAAATAAAACAAGTTATATATTCATCTATAGCTGATGAAGACAACAAGTTATCATAGTTTTAATATTTCTTACATGAATCTGAGGCCAAAGAATACATATATGTTGCTTGAGCGCTGGTCATCTTCTTTATCATCCCATGTGCACGTGGCAGCATTGTTGTTTTCTTCACAACATAGTTTAACAGGACCTCTACATAATCTGGATCCAATTCTTTGTCATCCACATTGGAAACGGTTGTTGACACTACCAATTCTATGTTGTTTGCTGATCTCATAGATACCTCAATTTCTCTTTTAATGCATATATTTGAATTATGCCATATAAAAACATACATACTTAAAAATGTTGCATGATTTATTTTTCTTAGAATCTCAATGTGCATTATAAATTTGTTACCTCATTTTTATAATGCAGTTTACACTTGAGCCTAGCAACAGTATTTTCTTGTACCTTTTCCAGTTTCAATTAGTGAATCGATCTAAGCAATAATTATGCATAAACTTTAGAGTAACATTACAAAGAGGACATTTATCAAGGAATGAACCATGCATAAGTAAAGTATGTGCCCATCTTACCTCTTGTGACTGCAATATCTTCTTAAAATCCCCATCATCATCTGCTTTTGCCTTGTCTTTTTCTTCTTTAATCTCTTCTTGAAGTAGGATTGCATCTAGTTTCTTCTCCCTTTGTATCCTCTTAGTTTCACCACATTACCTCGGTTCATTTTGATGTGTTTTTGTTTCTTTATGTTTCTCTTCTTTCTTCACTAGCACTATTGCTTGAACTTGTTTTGTTGTTCAAGTAACTTGTTGCTTGACAGGTATCAGAGCTGTTTGTTCTTCCTTTTTGTCCTCTTGTGGCTTGGTTTCTGCTTTCCTTTGTTGCTTGAATGAATGATATTGGTCCTCCTTGAATACTTTTAAATTCCATTGCTTCAGTATTATTGATTGCTCCTTGATTGTTACTGACAATATGGTTGACAACATTTGTTTCTGTATGTTTCACTGGTGCTTGACTGTTATTGAGTGTAGCTATTCCTTTTTCATTGTGTTGACTCCTTGTATCCTTAATTGCACCATCATTTTCTTGATCATTCTTCGAAAGAAATTCTTCATTTTCTGTGCTTGCTTGTTGTTGACTTAGTATCAGGACTTCAATCTTTTCGTCCATTACTTGACTCTTGATGACTAGAGCTTTCTGACTTTCTGCCATAGTTTTGATCATTTCCCTTAGCTCCTTGTTTTCATCTCTGGAATCTTTAAGTGCAACAAGTGCTTGGTCAAGAATCTGTGAGGTTTTGCCACAAACCATTAGGCCCAAACTATGCATTTTGTACCTCCTTGTTTCTGGGAATATCTTGGAGTATAAGTCTCCTTGTTTATTTGCCTCACCAATGAGTTCTTGGTTCCTTTCCAATTCCTTGTTTATGTTAGCATGTTAATTTATTACAGAGGAGTGCTGCATTTAGTTGTGAAGAAGTTTGAAACAAGTTTATTGTGTTCAAAATGTTCCACTATGCTTATATTTTTTTTGGCCAGTGTAAGTATCCACTGGTTGTTCTTTTTCGTTTGTGTGTACAATGGTATAAAACTCTGCTCTAGAGACAACTCTGTTCCTCTTAATTTCATGTAGTTTCCAAATGTTACACATAATTATACCAAATATTAGCCCATTAACTAGTAGTTGTTAGAAAACATACATCCTGTTCAATTCCAACTGCAAAGCTCTTTAAACCACAATATGGTGAGCATTCTCTTGAACCCCCTACTTTCTTTATTCTTGTTTGTCTATCTCTGCATTTGATAAAATTAGTTAAGCAAATCAATCACATTGCAACAGAAACTGCTATATGGTATGAACAAATACTTGCAAAAAGCTTTTGCGAGTTCCAACACTTGCAGGACTTTTCCCATTGCTTTGATGGAATTCTTTCATTAGTCATTTATAATATTTTGCCTCATGAACAACTCATTATCATATTATGTATCCTTCTGATGTGCCCTAAAGGCCCTACACTTTTTGGATGCTAACTTCATTACCCATTGCTCGTGTTCTTCCTCAATGTGAAAGAATGCCTTCACTACCTTCTAGGGTCCGTCCTTTTCTAATTAGGGCACCTTCCTCCGCTCGTATAACCCATCGAGATTTATTTTCCTTTTACACAAGATCATATGAAGATTGCCAACTTCGGCGTATTCAGGCCACATGGTTGTCCTAGGTGATTGAACACAAGATTAACTTTGTTGTCTGGACCATGTTTATCCAAGAATTTCCTTATTGCAGTTGGATCTCTAACACCTTTCTTCTTCTTCCCTTTGTAGCACAATTCAAGTTACTTTGAAATTAGTAATGTAGTTTATTTCACACAAAAAGTATTGTTGTTTATTTCATACCACGTACCACATCACGTCCATCTGGGCGTCTAGCGCCACTAATGGTCAGGAACACGCAGGTCCATATATAGTGAGGAGGGAGTCGGCGAGCTCCATGGAGGCGAGCACGCCAGTGATAGTAAAACCAATACGCCGCATGTTTCGTCGCCGAAGCCCCGGGCCGCGCACCCCCTTACGCATGTCGGACGCCGATGGACCTGGTCTAGTTTAGCTCGCTTTGATTCCCTATCTACACGGAAGCTTTGGTTTCTTCGGGTTTTTTTTTGTTTTGTTTTCGCTGATGCATCATGATTTATCCGTGTGAAAATTTTCAATATGAAATATGTTGTATTCTTCCTCACAAATATTACAAAAAATCAGATCTGGTAGCATGAACAGTGTCACTTTCTAATCTTTTTTTCTAAGCCTAATACACGGTATTTCAGATTAAAAATGTGCATGCTTCATAGTGTACATATATGTATTTTTGAAAAAGAATTATTTAAAACGTTGAAATTGAGTTTTCGACATCTTCACAGTGGATTTTGCACACATGGAAAGTACTCCGTATAACTGTTTCGAAGTTAAACATAAAAATTCACCCGAACAGATAACTGAGATTTATCACCACTAGTAAAAGAGCACCGGTGTTGAAGATCCAGATGATCTCATCCGTCCATCCACGCCGATGAAAACTACCATGACGACACCACCTCCTGCACACAGTAGCGCCGCCGCCGCCGGCTATCTTCTCCAAGTCCGGCGGCAAAGCTTTTCTACGCGGCCACCTTGAATCAATCCCGCCGATACGGGGGAGCGTAACGCGGCGGCGGAGCCAACCCCTCCACCAGCACGTCTTATTGACGTCCACACCGCTCGAATCGGCGGGTTCTTCCTCGACCCTGTGCTCCGCGCGCGGCCCTTCTGCTTCGACCCCGACAGGCTGCAGAGTCTCCGCGGCCTCGCTCTCTACGATTTGGAACTCTGGCCTCCTCAGGCACGCGCGCACCGTACCTGAGCGCTGGAGGTCGCGAAGGAGCGGTAGTGTGGTCGATGCTCGCAGATGAACGCGGCGGGGCAGTCCAGGGTACGGCGGGGCGCGCGGGGCACACCAGAGCACCTCGCGCTTTCTTCTCTCTTCCTCCCTCCAATCTGTATGAGTACAGGTTCGTGCCTCCTTCAGTGACCTGTTTGTTTCAGTTAGGACCTCTGTTAATCTCGCGTGTACATTGTACACCCTTGGAAATTTTGCCTGTTGTAATCTATTTTCCTTCACTGCAGCAGGAAGCCAAAATCAGCACAGAATGTGTGGATGCTTCAAGTTTTCCTTTTCATCACTGCTGAAACGAAGGCTGAAAGGTAGGAATCAGTAGTTTTCTTGGCTAGCAGGACCATTTAGTTCAGTCTGTGTATTTTGCTAATTTAGTGTGCTAAGTACGAGAAAAATATGCTGAGTACAATTTGGACATGGAACCAGAAGTTCTCTAAACTGACATATTGGACATGAGACTTGGCAGGTCGTGGAAATGATACAAAGGGGAGGGGAGCACCAGATGATAAAGGTATTCTGGACTTCTATTCTTCTCCAATTTATTGCTGCGACAAGTGGACTCTGTGACCTATTGTTTTGTGATGTAGGATATTTGCGATGAACCTCCAAACCCTGATCAACCTATCTCCGAACACTGTATGGCACCCAGGGCCAAGGTTTGTACTTCACACTTTTGGCTAGAAAAAGTTCTGGCTGGGATCTGAGAGCTCACCCAAGCGATTGACGCCAGGATTTAAAACCGATAGCTTAAATTTGTGTGTATGATCCATCTATTTGCGTTGTGAAGTTTGGCAATCGTACTGTGAGCTTGATATGGTGAAGCACAACCTGTGGTAATTCAAACTTGGCCTTTTTTCCCCTGGGAATCCATGTCTAGCTGTTCTTGTGCAGTGCAATCAGGTTAGGTTTATGCTGCTTAGTCATAACCTGATCGATGCTTTCAAATTCACATGCTGCTCACTCATGCATGTCCTCACTCCATAAAGCAACCCTGCAACCACCACTCTAGGTGACTGATTGATTGATGATAAAGTTATTATTCCACATCAGTGTTCACAGCAGGGTTACCTGTAATTAATAAGAAACCTAATTGGTTAGGCATGGGAATTAGTGCCTCTTATCCCATCCTTTGGGTCTCTTCTGTTTTGTTGCCAAGAGTTGTTAGCCTCTTGCAACTTGATCTGGAAACTATATATTTTTCTGGTAGTATATGGTTGCAGGTGCATGCATTCTACAGGGGTAGGTGTACCTTTTTTGGGCATCACTAGCTGCCGGCCAGCCTTGTCTTCTTTGTTCCATTACCTGTAACGAATTACTAACTGCATGTGGATATACATCGATAGATGCATGCGAATCTGATCAAAATATGGTGCCGTTCCTAATTAAACAATCGTTTACAATTTTTTGTTGGATCATACTACTACTAGCTAGCAGCATCACCTGTAGGACTAGCTGGCTTGCAAAGACAGGACTAAGTGGATTCATCATAGTTTAAAGATTTATGTAGGGTCCCGTTAAACAACTTCCATTGTACGTCCATTTCATCTACATAAGCGAAGCTCCGTTCTCTGGCTCTTCCACAAGCTGCACTACTGGCTAGAGCAAAATCCACCCATCCATCCATATGGTTGAAGGTAATTTCGCACTCCCTCCCTTCAATAATTCTGTGGTTCATCGTCCACTCTGTGCTTCATTTTCCTAGTGGTTCCATAAGGGCTTCCTACCTTTATTTTTCAATATATCACGTGTATCATTTCTTCAGCAGCTCTGTGAGAATTAAGCATGCATGCCTCTGCAGCTAGGTTTGCTACCAGATTCTCTAAACTGCTGTTGCTACATCAGCGTAAGTGTAGCCCGAACAAATATAAATGGCTCTGTTCTTGTTTTGGGGACGGATTGCAGTCTTTGTTTTTTTTCCTAATCCGAGTTATTCAATGGTCATTGTGCTAGTTAATTGATTAGTAGCAAATGTTGTGAACCTTAATACATCATCAATTTTATTTGCATACAAGACACATCTCAGGGCTCATGTGTGCCTGGTACCACATGGCCAATTATGAACTCTGTTGAAGAACTGAAGTAGAGGTTCACATTTTCGAAAAAATGAGAGATGCACGGTTAAAAGATCTGCGGATTAGCAGATCACCTGCTGCCTTCTACCATCTTCTCCTGATATGGTTTCTTCCTTTTTTTTTGTCCCTCTTTATAAACCATCTGCAGATTAGGGAATCGCCTGCTGCCTTCTACCCACACTAGTACACAAGAAAGAAACAAACTCTAGAGACCTTTGGACAATGGCGGACTTTGCTCTTGGGTTGACCAAGACGGCGGTGGAGGGGACGCTAAGCAGGATCCAGTTGGCGATTGATGAGGAGAGCAAGCTGAGGGTGACGGCAAAGCAAGACCTGCGGTACATCACAGCTGAATTCCAGATGATGCAATCCTTTCTAAAGGTGGCCAACAAAGAACGCGCCAACAACGAAGTGGTGAGGACCTGGGTGAGGCAGCTCCGGGACCTAGCCTTTGATGTCGAAGACTGTGTTGAGTTTGTTGTCCACCTGGACAGCAACTCGGCCTTTGTCTGGCTGTGGCGCCTGGTGCCCTCCTGCATGGCACCACCCCGTACTCGGGACCTGGACAGGGCGGTGGCCGAGTTAAAGCAGCTCAAGGTAAGGGTTGAGGATGCAAGCCAGAGGAACACACGCTACAACCTCATCAGCGACTCCGGCTCCCTCGCTAAGACCACCACGCCAACCGAGCAGGCGGCCCTGGCCACCGCCAACCCATCAGCATTCCACATGCTAACTGAGGTCTGGGAGGCTGCTGGGAAGCGACGCGGCATGACCAACCTGGACAAACTGATCATGGGTGAAGGGAGTGCCCTCCAAATTATCTCCGTGTGGGGAAG
Organism: Lolium perenne; assembly: GCF_019359855.2. Lineage (NCBI taxonomy): Eukaryota > Viridiplantae > Streptophyta > Magnoliopsida > Poales > Poaceae > Lolium > Lolium perenne. Next base: position 254,155,070 of record NC_067248.2, read on the forward strand.
TACGGCGGCTGATCTTGGGATAACGTCCATTTTCAGCATGTTGTATGGGGACCCAGAAATCCGCCGAGCATTCAAAAGACGTGCATGGGTAAAGTTGACACATCCTTTTAATCCTCACGAGTTCCTTAAGTGCTTGCTGACTCAGTTCTACATGAGCTCTCACCAAGAAAACATAGATGTGGACCATCTCACGAAGGCCGAGCTCATGCAGCAAGTGAAGGCGCACAAATATCTCATCATTCTAGAAGAAGTTTCCAGTGTGGTTGACTGGGATGCCATCAGAGTGTGCCTGCAGGACAATGAGAACGGCAGCCGAATCATCGTGTCCACAAAGCAATTAAGAACTGCACTCTTGTGTACAGGGGGTACATACCAAGTTTCAGAGCTCCGGAGATTCACTAATGATCAATCTCTTTGTGCATTTGCCAAGAAGGTAATTAACCCCACAAAAACGTCTTCTACTTTCAAACTACACTTCATTCTAAAATAATTGAAGTTTTTGATTTTTAATGGACGTCAACTTTTAAACCATTTGCTATACAAATATGTATTATTATGATAATCAGATGACACTATTTTCATCTGACCAATCACATACTTTATAAGTATGACATATATTGATAGATTATTGTAAAAGTATGACTTAATAGTACTTTATAAGTATGTTTGCATGTTTAAATAGATCATTACTCATAGCTATACTTCATCAATCATACAGGAATTATATTAAATGAACTATATTGAATCCTAAAAAAAGATGACATATATTGATAGATTATTGTAAATTTGAGTTACTCTAACTATGTATGTATCTTATGCTGCCATCGCTATGTCCTTTATCATCTGATGTTTTGTGTGAAAATTTGAGACGCCTTAAAGAATGTTCCAGAAAAAAAAGCACTTACTACAACCATGCAAGTTATTTTGAAAATCCAGTGTATTTTGCGTAAAATAGAGAAGATGACTTAGCTATATAGTCAAACTGAGTTTTGTCATGTGGTTCCTAGTCGAACCCATGTTGACCCTAATTGCTGCAATATGGGATATTTAGCTACTGAAACAAAATGCGGGAATCCTAATTGCTGCAATGTGTGATATCTAGTTTCCGAATTTTTGTAGAATAACTTTATCCTAGATAAATAGGGGTTAGAGTACTTAACAATATTAACAAACGTAATAACCACACAAACCATCGCCCACCCTCCCGAAACTCCCAACCCTGAACCTAACCCATGCTTACTGTGGTTTTCATAAAAGTGGAGAAGATAACTGCACATAGAATCTTAAAGATGAACACACAATTGGATTAATGGGGTTTTGAAGCTTTAAGTCATGGCCTTCGAGTTTAACATCTTACTTACAGGTAGGGCGTCGCAGTGGTATGGGAGATCTTGTTTGGCAAATAAGGTGTCGTGGTGTGATTTCGGTATGGGGACTTAGTGATGGCAAATCAGCACGCATTAATGAAGTGTTTAACAGCATAGTGTATAAGTGTAACCAATTTGAAGGAGTTGAATTTCAAAAACACAGCTGGGTTGACGTACCCGTTCCTTTCAATTTGGATGTCTTCTCTCGGCGCGTACTTGTAAGTTTTCGTTCAAAAGATCTCCAAGCCGAAGAAATTGCTATGGTTGGTATGATGGGAGAGCAAAGCCTGACTCAAGAGTGTTACAAGTTTCTGCAAGAAGAAGATTGCCTTGTTGTTATTAATGATCTGCAGTCCACACATGACTGGGACTTGATAAAAAATGCCTTCTTTTCCAAGCCCATTAAAGGATGTATTATTATCATTACAAATGATTCAAGTGTTGCCACACATTGTGCAGAAAAAGATGGAGTTCTGAATATTGAAGATTTGGAAGCCAGCGCTATGCTCCGCCCCTTGATAAAGGTATGAATGCTTACACACCTCAACCTAAATTGAACTCAATTTTCTGTGTCATCTGCCATCTCATTGATGTGCACAATCATAATGAAAAAGGTCGATCAGACCATCTGACCGTCTTAATACATTATGTATCTTTACATATAGGGTTGCCAAAACTATGGAGTTGAAGGGAACAAGGCTACTCAAAGGGGTAGGGGTTACTTTTTCTCCACCAGATTGGGAGAGACTCGTGAATGGTTCGCACATTTTTGGTTCTCAAAATTTGGAGACACGCATTCGGAACAAATGAATCAGCTTAAGATAAATTTAAGTAATCCTGGTGTGACCTCGTTGTGGGGACCTGATGATGCCGGTAAAATTCTTGTTAGAATCATGTGCTATCGCATGATGCTTGAGTCAGATACTTATTGGGAGAATGAATACCAAGGGTGTCCAATTTCCAAAGAAGATAGACATGGGATGTTTAGCTGGGTTAATGTGTTCCATCCTTTCAATTTGGAAAACTTCTCAATGCAGTTGTTATTGGATTTTTATTCAGATGATCTTCGTGCCAAGAAAGCTGCAGCAGTTGGTATGATGGAAGGCCAAGATCCGATTCAAAAGTGTACTAAATTTCTCCGTGAATACAAATGCACTGTCGTAATTGAGGGTCTACAGTCCACCGATGATTGGGATTTGATAAAAGCTACCTTATTATCTTATCCAATTACAAACCGTATTGTTGTCATTACAAATGTTGCAACTGTTGCCACTCACTGTGTAGACAAGGGAGATCGAGTTATCAAGATGAATTGTCTAGAAGCTGATGCGGCCCCTTGTCCCCCAATAAAGGTGTGATAATTTCCTTAATGAGCTAAATCTCTATTATATCATTAATCTACGGATTAATTTACTTGACACATATATGTATTTAGGGAAAATATTCCATTTCATGGTTGAAATGATGTCTGGAATTTAATTTCTAAATTCAGCTTCTGAGCTTTCTAAACCTTGTAATTTTAGATAGTACTTGTACTTGATAATCACTTATTCAAATGAGAAACCACAACAATGAACTAATTTTTCCGAAAATTATGTTTAAATTTCCTGCAAATAATTCACCCTATATTGTATGTTTTGTAAAAAAAATATTTTTGAATTTGAAATACATCAATTTGAAATGAAGACAAAATTTCTTGAGGTATTTTTCAATTAATTATATGTTTTTTATAGACCAGGATTAGAAAGATGATGAGGTCTCAAATGTACTACCGTTAAGTTTACGGTTTGGATCTTACCATTCATTGCTCTTTAGTTTATAAATTGTATCTTCTTTCCGTAATTTTTTTATACAACAAACACAAATTGGTGAATCCTGGTAGAGTTATTTTCATTTGTATTATTGTCCAATTAAACAAATAATTTGTGAGAACCAGACAAGGAAGTGAACTAGGTTTCTGTTGCCTCAGTTTCTGGTTCACTTCCTTGTCTGGTTCTTATTAACAAATAATTTGCGTCTACGCCTCAGTTTCTGGTTCACTTCCTTGTCCGGCTGACTTGCAAAAACTTGAGTTCTGTCGCCTGTCCGGTTTTTGAACTATGCAACCGAGGCTTGGCCTTGGCATCAGCTTCTGCTAGTAGACGCGCTTCCCCCTCTGTCCCGACTCCAGCGTGGTGGCGGAACCACACCTAGAACGCCAGCAAGTGGGTCCCGCCTCTGTTATAATGCAGCGATGTGCCGAGGGCAGCCGTCGGCGTACCGTTTCCTACGCTGAGGGCATCTCTACGCCGACGGCCCTTTTGGCGAGCTGGTCTGGAGGCACATACGCCAACGGCCCCGACTTTTGGCCGTCGGCGCAGCGCGCCATTCCTGTAGGGAATGGGAAACAACATCACTGCATTATAACAGCAAAATCAATAAGCACAAAAGGCTGAGGGAAAATAAATCGCAACTTAATAAAAATATATTTAGCGTAATTGTCAAGTGGTATATTTGGAATCAGAAATTTCTGAGTAGAGTATGAGCACATGGGCAAGTTCGTAGTGGTATATTATCGAATTAACTCGCAAAAATATTACTCCCTCCGCCCTGAATTGATTGACATAGTATGTGAACTGGACATGGTATTTGTATGTATGAGGGCCGCAACAATTGATTTGGGCTGGAGGGAGTATCAGTTGACCAAGAAGGAAACTAAAAATCATATGCATCGATTTGGTTTATGTGGAGCTTGAACATCTGTGAATCCAATGGCTATGTTTACTAACTTGTTCTGGTTGGAGCTGTACAAGATTTTGTACGCATGGTAGACTAGAGTTGGGGCATGGCTTGTGCTAGTTTAACAGTTATGCATCTGACTTGCAGGGTTGTGCTTCTCGCGTATTCTCCAACAGGAGTGCAGAGGCACGTGACTTGATCAACACATTTCAACTTGTTGGGGGTCAGAATCAATCAGCATTTGAGATTCGCTGCAGTTTATTTTTCTTGGCTCCTAGTGTGTCCTCAGTGTGGGGAATTGCTGGTATTGGGAAATCAGCTGTGGTCAGAAGTCTGTACTGCCACCTGATGCTTGGAGTGAATCATAATTTCAAGGATGGCGAATCATACAGAGGTTCTCAATATCGGCCGGAATTTACAATGTGCAGCTGGGTAGACGTGACTCGTCCATTTAATTTGACTGACTTGTCTTGTCATCTGCTCCTAGATTTTCATTCAGATGATACTCAAGCTAAGGAAAAGGCAGCAGTTGGTATCATGGAAGGGCAAGATCCGGTTCAAGAGTGTCGAAGAATAATGTGCGAGTACAGAAGCCTCGTTGTTATCGATGGATTACAGTCCAGAGAGGATTGGGACTTGATAAAAGCTGCCTTCTTACCCGATTCTACTAATGCATGTATCATTGTAATTACTAATGAAGAAAGCATCGCTACACACTGTGTAGATAATGAAGATCAAGTGGTCAATGTCAAAGGTCTTGAAGCTGACGCAGCGCTTACTCTCTTCAAAAAGGTGTGTGCTCTTAACCATTTCATTATTATATATACCTTATTCAATCAGGGTATATTGCTTTCTTTTGTTCGTACACAAGGTTTAAAATAGAGGATTGGGTCAGCCTAGTGCAATGCGGATAGCGGGTGGCATAATTGAAAAAGTAACTCATGATTTTGAGATAATTATGTATAGTTCAGAACGTTGACAACGGAATGATATTTAATTTGAGCAATCATCATTCACACTCCTTTGGTACAGCGCATTGGTGAATACAAGTATATAAACAAGTAAATCATGCTCCCCACAAAAATCAGTTACTACCTCCGGTTTCAAGGAATAAGACGCACATGTATTCCAAAACGAACTTTAACCATAAAAATTGAGAAACAAAATCTTGATTGTATTATATGTAATTAGCACCGTTAGATTCGTACTGAAAAACACTTTTTAATGATGTTAATTTCATATAAACAATCTTTATGTATTTGAAGTAATTCTTGATCAAACAAAAAGCACGTAAACAAGAACGTCTTATTCCTTGAAACGGAGGTAGTATTTCTTACAAGCAAATATAGGTGCTGAATTTGATTTGTGTATGTGTTGTGGAAATGCAAAACTGATCCCGGGTGCATATGCACCTGGTATGCATAAAACATATTTTTAAAAGTTACAAAATTTAGGAAAAAAATTCGCATGTAGGAATATGTTCTATGTGTGCACGTAAAATTTCCCATGAAACCGAAATATTTTGTTCCCTATGTAAAAAAGACGTAAAATATCTAGGGAAATAGACTATTTTAGCGCCAAAAATTTGCCTTTTTTACACAGGACAGAAAACATGTTGATTTTTGCTGAAACAACTTCGTGAGTATGTAACATGTTAAGGTATGCATGAGATATTTTTTATATCAATTTAAACATTTTTAAATATACTTAAAATGCATTTCAAATAAAAGGTGCATATGCACCGGGTGCAGAAAGGCCTTGTCATGTGTTGCTAATTCCATAAAATTTAATATTACTAGTTTGTGATGATAAAAATAATAGAGATGCATGACATTGTCATTGGAAAATGAAGGATACGAAAAGAGCAAAATCGTGCTTGTTGGCCCAAACTAACGATTCTAACTGAGATGAGAAAATGATTCGCCACACATATCTCATTCACGTGCTGCCCTTTAAATAGGGACTTGAGAGAGCGCGGATTTTGTACACATAGGTATGGGTAAGGAAGTAATGTACCGTCCAGAAAGCAAAGCAGGTTGCTTTAAGATCCAGAGAAAAGTAATTGAAGAGGAATTCATCTGCGTGCACTTATTCCGTCGCGTGAGGCTGCCTTTCCCCGGCCTTTACTCCGGTCGACACACCAGACAACAGAGTGACTGCCGCTGTTGTCATTACTCACCCCCCTGAACACTACTATTGACTCCGTAGGTAGGTACGAAACAAAGAGCCACCACTTTGGGACGCCATTTCCCAGCTCCCCTCAAGTTCCTCCACCCAGATTCTCGCTCTCGCCGCCGACAAAAAATCAAGTTTTTTTCTCCGCCGCCCACCTTGTGCGCTCGTGGCCGCCTCCTTCCTTTGCCCGCCGGCATGGCTGCTTCACATTGAAGCTACCGCACCTCCCATCCTCTCCGCAGGTGCAGTACGTCGCTGTCGGGCCTCCGTTTCTCCCCACTCCTCTCCTTGCCTTGCTCAGCGAACAGAGGAGCGGACGATGCCGCGACGGGACGGGACAGTGTGCTCCGCGCTAAGTGGCTTCTGGCCTTCAAGCTAGTCCTCATCGCGCCGCCTCCTACAAGTCCTGGATGCTCGTGCGGGGGCTCGGCCTTGAGCATAGAATAATGTCGCCGTCCAAGGCGAAGCCGATGCGCGAGGGTGCACGCGTTGTCCGGCCGCTTTGGCGACGGACGCCGACGATGCGCTCTTGCTGCTCGACCTGCCTGATTTGGTGCTGGACCGCTTGCTAGAGGAGTTGTTCCCAGTGTCGCTTGCCGCCATGGCATGCATTGGTGGGTCTCAGGGACAGCTGCTCCATGGTCAGCCTCTGGGCACGCCACAACGGAAATTGGGTCGCGGCGGAGAGCTGGCCGAGACAATCGTTCGTGGTGCGTCAACTGGTCAGGCCATCAAAAAAATTGCCTGACGCCATCTCGCGTACCAGCGACGCCGTGGGCGGGGTGAGCTTGTGGAACAAAAATTGAATGTGGCCACGTCGGTGGTCGTATTACACGCCGGTGAGATGCTCGCCTAGGCTGGCATGCCGGTGTCGGCCAGAAATAGGCGCGGCCGGGTGCGACATGGCCGTGTGGCCTGGCATGCTGTTCTTGGGTGGCGGCGGTTCACGACGGAGTAGAAGGCGGCCGGTAAAGGGGAATTTTGTCGGAGCAGCTTGCGCCAACACAACGGAAGCCACTGCGGTGGTGGGCAGCGCCGCCGATGCGCGGACGACTCACCTGGCATCGCTGGAATAAGAAAAAGAGAAGAGAAGGCAGGGAAGTGGAGGCGATGAGAGAGATGAACTAGAGAAAGGACGGAGGAAGGATATGGAGAAAAGCACGTCCCAAAAATCCCGTGTAGTTTTCAGGGAATCTCGCGGCAGTCTGACTGTATGCCATGTCTCAGTGCTGTAAGCAAATGCAAGACTGGCGCACAAGTGAATTCCTCTAAGAAGTCGTTTGGTATCCATTATTTGGGCTTGGAATCGTGGAATTCATTTTGGAATTCTATAAGTGGGTTATTTGGTTACCACAGAATTGGGCGTTACTTCATTTAGGAAATCCAGCAAAATGACGCCATGGGTAAACACGATTTCAAGCTGAGACCTGTCATTTGCGTTTCTCAGAGTCCAGATTCTCTAAAAGCGACGCCTCCAAGAAATAAACAATGCACAAGTACTGTCATCGTTCGATCATAGATCATAGGTTTTACCCTGAAGAAAGTTCCCGCTCTCAAAACAATGTCTTCAACAAGGTTATTACCGGGAACAACCAATTAAGTCCAGACATTCAATTTTCACCCTGAAAGGTAAGATCGTGAACTTCATTTAGAAAATCCAGCAAAATAACGCCATGGGTAAACACGATTTCAAGCTGAGACATGTCATTTGTGTTTCTCTGTGGAAGTCATTTACAAATTCAATATTGAATTCTGCTTTCATTTGCAATTTCTGTGGCAATCAAACAAGTGTCCTTTTCTGGAATTACAATGTAAATGAAATGAATACATGTATTTATTTCAAAATGCTACAAACGAAATGAAAGTCTGGCTTCCAAACGACTTCTAACTTTTCTTTTCTCCGGATTTCAAAGCAACACGCTGCTCTGAGCGGTAACGATTACTTCCTCATCCATACTTGTATGTACAAAGTTATTTCCGGGACAAGCTAACAAAGTCTGAAGTTAACATTACATCGGATTTCGATTTTTTTTTTGAACAAGCGGATATCGATATTGACATCTACCATGGCGTTGATCACTGTAGATGACATCAAGTACGTCATATGCACTACTCATGACATCTAGCATGTCGTATGAACTATTCATGACATCTAGCATGTCATGCCCTACCGCTCCTGCCTGGTACGGGTGCTGATGCACTACCTACTTCTGGGAAGCTAGCAGCTAGTGTTGTGCCGAAAATGCTCTGTCACTTATGAAATGGGGTGCAAGTAAAATCTGAGCCATTGCATGTCATTGGGATGTCCACCAGTGGGGGACCGCACATGTCACCACTCGTACCAGGAGATTCCCTTCTCCAACTACATTACGAATTGAAAAACAAGCACAACTTTCACGGAACAAATATAAATGAGATTTTGTTTGCATATTTGACTTCCCCGCGACGAGCTCGTCAAAATGAGTCTAATATTTAATATTTAATATTTTAAAATTTATTCCGTGACCTATATCTATAGTCCTCTATTATTTGCGCATGAAGTTCCTATGACATGACTATGTAGTCCTGCGATATGACGTGCTAAATTTATAGAGTCCCTCCAAATTTATTAGATGGTAGATACAGTCCTGTCAGAAGTACTGTTAGTTTTAGACATATGACAGCTGTAGATTCTCTTTTCATGTGGGACCGTACCTTACCGAATCTCAAGACACATAAGTATATCACCTTCGCCCCATTTTGCATGCACCATCTGCGGGTCGGTGTTGTGCCTGCTTCCGAGGAAGTTGGCAGCTACGATCTAGCATGAGGAAGTTGGCCGCTGTTGACTAGGCTGCTGCGTTGGTGTCGCCTCCGACTCTGTGAGCCGAGGTGACTCCAACTCCGTGAGGCGAGACTCTTACTGGTCCTGAGTCGAGAGATCCCACTGGGTTGTCCAGCAGATCAGAGTGCGCTCCTTCGGCGGAGTCAACTCACCCTCTGACTCAGCCACCGGTCGAGTCGGCCACCGGTCAAGACAAGGGTGCCCGACTCCGTGCTTTGGCGAGTCGCCACTTGGAGTTGTGGTGCGGACCCCATGGTGCACACCTGCATCATGAGTTGCATGTTGTCGTTGTTGGTTGCACCATGCATCGGGTGAGCTTCATCACGCTTCTTGCGGAAATCCTGCACCCAATGGCCGGCGATTCCGCAGTACAGACACATGGGAGCGGCGTTAGTTGCCTGAGCCGATTTCCTTCATCATTGGCGCAGCGGGAAGGAGCCCCCTGCGCGTCCAAGACGGGCCATGGACCATAAAAGCGACTTTGTTTGGTGGCCTTGCTTGTGACGGTAAAGCACACGTCCGTTAGGACCCCAAGAGGAAGGTATGATGCGTACAGCAGCAAGTTTTCCCTCAGTAAGAAACCAAGGTTATCGAACCAGTAGGAGATGAATGCCACGTGAAGGTTGTTGGTGGAGGAGTGTAGTGCGGTGCAACACCAGGGATTCCGGCGCCAACGTGGAACCTGCACAACACAATCAAAATACTTTGCCCCAACTTAACAGTGAGGTTGTCAATCTCACCGGCTTGCTGTAAACAAAGGATTAAACGTATGGTGTGGAGAATTATGTTTGCTTGTAGCAAACAACAGAGAACAGAGATTGCAGTAGATTGTATTTCAGATGTAAAAGAATGGACCGGGGTCCACAGTTCACTAGTGGTGTCTCTCCAATAAGATAAATAGCATGTTGGGTGAACAAATTACACTTGGGCAATTGACAAATAGAGATTCATACACATATCATGATGACTACTATGAGATTTACTTAGGGCATTACGACAAAGAACAGAGACCGCTATCCAGCATGCATCTATGCCTAAAAAGTCCACCTTCGGGTTAGCATCCACACCCCTTCCAGTATTAAGTTGCAAACAACATACAATTGCATTAAGTACTGTGCGTAATGTAATCAACACAAATATCCTTAGACAAAGCATCGATGTTTTATCCCTAGTGGCAACAACACATCCATAACCTTAGAACTTGTCCACCGTCCTGCATTCAATGGAGGCATGAACCCACTATCGAGCATAAATACTCCCTCTTGGAGTTACAAGTATCAACTTGGCCAGAGCCTCTACTAGCAACGGAGAGCATGCAAGATCATAAACAACACATATATGATAGATCAATAATCAACTTGACATAGTATTCAATATTCATTGGATCCAACAAACACAACATGTAGCATTACAAATAGATGATCTTGATCATGATAGGAAGCTCACAAGATCTAAACATGATAGCACAAGAGGAGAAGACAACCATCTAGCTACTGCTATGGACCCATAGTCCAAGGATGAACTACTCACGCATCAATCCGGAGGCGGGCATGATGATGTAGAGTCCTCCGGTGACGATTCCCCTCTCCGGCAGGGTGCCGGAGGCGATCTCCTGAATCCCCCGAGATGGGATTGGCGGCGGCAGCGTCACAGTAACTTTTCTCGTATCGTGGCTCTCGGTGATAGGGTTTTCGTGACGGAGAGAATATATAGGCGAAGGGGCAGGGTCGGGAGGCGCCCGAGGGGCCCACCCCATAGGGCGGCGCGCCCAAGGGTGGGGCCGCGCCCCCCTAGGGTGTGGCCGCCTCGTTGCCCCTCTTCGTCTCCTCTTCGGACTTCTGGAAGGCTCCGTGCAAAATAAGACCGTGGGCTTTTGTTTCGTCCAATTCCGAGAATATTTCCTGTGTAGGATTTCTGAAACCAAAAACAGCAGAAAACAGGAACTGGCGCTTCGGCATCTTGTTAATAGGTTAGTGCCGGAAAATGCATCAGAATGATATAAAGTGTATATAAAATATGTGAGTATTGTCATATAACTAGCATGGAACATAAGAAATTATAGATACGTTTGAGACGTATCAAGCATCCCCAAGCTTAGTTCCTACTCGCCCTCAAGTAGGTAAACGATAACAAGGATAATTTCTGAAGTGACATGCTACTATCATAATCTTGATCAATAATATTGTAAAGCATATGAAGTGAATGAAGTGATTCGAAGCAATGGTAAAGATAATGACTAAACAACTGAATCATATAGCAAAGATTTTTCATGAATAGTACTTTCAAGACAAGCATCAATAAGTCCTGCATAAGAGTTAACTCATAAAGCAATAGATTCTTAATAGAAGGTTTTGAAGCAACACAAAGGATGATTAAGTTTCAGCAGTTGCTTTCAACTTGTAACATGTATATCTCATGGATAGTTGTCAACATAAAGCAATATAACAAGTGCAATAGGTAAACATGTAAGAATCAATGCACACAGTGGCCACAAGTGTTTGCTTCTAAAATAGAAAGAAGTAGGTAAACTGACTCAACATAAAGTAAAAGAAAGGCCCTTCGCAGAGGGAAGCATGGATTACTCATGTGCTAGAGCTTTTTATTTTGAAAACATGGAAACAATTTTGTCAACGGTAGTAATAATTCATATGTGTTATGCATAAAACCTCTTATAAGTTGCAAGCCTCATGCATCGAATACCAATAGTGCCCGCACCTTGTCCTAATTAGCTCGGATTTTCATGGATTATCATTGCATTACATATGTTTCAACCAAGTGTCACAAAGGGGTACCTCTATGCCACCTGTACAAAGGTCCAAGGAGATAGATCGCATTTGATTTCTCAGTTTTGATAGATCTCAACTTGAGGACATCCATACCGGGACAACATAGAAAACAGA